>NC_090937.1:346737717-347060602 GCF_040938575.1 Ambystoma mexicanum
AGGTTAGCACTGTTTAATTAGAGGCTCTTTTCTGAGCTTCATCTGCTCGGGCATGGCAAAACGTTAGTGCAGTAATCGACAAGATGACTATGATATAATTGTCATTCTCCTCAATTGTGTTTCCAATTTGCGCCAGGTTTAATGTTGACTCTGACAGAGAAGCACATTTTAATTAAGCAATAGAACCCGAGCGTCGGGGGCATTACCGTCCCAGGTAAGTTGGGGGGGCGGGTGATAGGGAGGGAAGGGATTTAAAAAAAAAAAAAAAAAAGACTTACCCGAGTCCCCGGCCGGGGGGGGGGGGCGAAGGCAGCCTCTCAGCCACGGGGAGGCTCAGAGCGGGGATGGCCCCGCTTTGAGCCTCCTCATTGGCTGAGGGGCTGCCACGCCTCCGCCGAGGACAAAGGCCGTGGAATCCCGACAGAGGGATTCCCGGCCAGGTAGGGACCTGGTGAGAGCCAATCAGAATGCTTGTTGCATTCTGCTTCGCTCTCGCTGGGTTACTAATTAAGATTAGATTAGGTTTTTTTTCTAACATGCAAGTGAATGGTGGGGCTTTTCATCGATATCTCTATTTGAAAATGTCACAACACCAACATTTAATACCACCAATATGTAAAGAGTAGATTCAGACCTCCCCCATCTCTAAAGAGCTCTATCGCAGGGGGCTGAGGGGTTGGAGGTGGTATTTGTTACTATTGTATATCAGACCCATAAGTGAATGCCATTATGCGCTAGTTTTACAGTGCTCCACACCACTACTGTGGCTATAGCCCTGTGTCCCTCTACATCTGTAGGTTGAACATTTTATATGACGGCACTTGGGAAGTCATGCCTCTGTGAGAACTGGTGGTCTTGTTAGGGACTTTTCTGATGTTATGCGATTTACAGTACCTTGGTTAACACAATCGATTTAATTGAGAAACGGTGTTGATTTATAACTTATTTTGTTATCATATATGTACCTAGAAAGCAAAATTACAAGATAGATACCTCTTTGTCCAGACACCATGATTCAGAGCAAACCGTTCCTCCACCCAAAGTTTTTTCGGCACAGCAATGTGTAGTGGAACCTTTAATCCCCAGTGAGATAACAGAGGGGATGGCAGGAAATAGTTCCCACGTTTCCAAACATCACGGGTGAAATTACTTAGTAAATGAACAGTTGGTAAGTTGTTCAGATCGGTGTGTGGGATTTATATGGGTAATTAGACCTTCTGCCATAAGGTGGCACCAGTGTTTAGTGTCATGTCAGTTCCAATAGCTTGGTACAGCCATGGCTGGGAGAAAAGCTTATCAGCAGTGCGTCTGTCTTGGAAACAAGACAACGCAAAACTACAGCAGTTCGAATCCCGCTCCCGCTGCAATTATATAAAAATGATATAAAATGGCAGTGTTTATCGGAATAAAACAACAGTCACAGGGGTCAGATATCGGAATATTTCAGAGTTCATCGAAATCCAGAAACCCTAGGCATATGGCAAAAGTTCCATGCAATTTATCATCCCCAAGCAGTGGCATCGGTGGAGGGAACAAACTACACTTTGAAGAATAAACTGTCCAGGATATGTGCTAGCAGTGCCTTACGATGGGTAGACACACTCCCACTAGCAATATTCTCCATGATAACTATTGTGCACTCAGATGTTGGATTGTCTCCTTACGAAGTAGTCATGGGCCGCCGAGCAAATCTATGGAGCGTGCCAATACAAAGATACTGACAAATTTGCCATATGCACTGTTAATTGACTACACTAAAATCCTGTCCATTCTCCGCAAACAGTTTGCTGATTGTCTACCAACACCATTGGAGGGGCCAGGACACAGCATCCAGGCAGGTGATTGGGTCTTTACAAAGAACTTCCAGCGAGCATCAGGACTGCAGCCCAGGTAGAAAGGGCCAGGGCAAGTATTGCTCGCCATCCGATGGCTGTGAAATGTCATGGCCACAAGCATTGGGTCCACGCTTCACATATACAGGGAGCACCATCTTCTGTTACCCACACCATTGCCTGCCATGTCCAGTGCGAAAGCACTCCTTCTGTTGAGACATTTGACACTTGCATTGTGCTGCTAACCCCAAAGACATTGCTGGAACAGTAGAGGGGCCAAGGTACAATCTACTACCCGGGAAACTATAAGGAATCCCTTTCCAAAGGGACAACTGCCAGGCGGTCAAGACTGCCAACTTTAATGGACTACCTAAGGGTGCAGTAGCACAAAGAGACACACTAAGGAGCAAGTAAGCGCTGTGAAACCTGTATTGTTGAAATTTACTTTTGCTGTATTGTTTTGCTCCATATACAAGCTATGTCAAACAATGATCGTCTCGCTTTTTCACCCCTGAGAGGGTCCGTGCATCTCTATGCTTCTGTCAAAGACAAAAATGGAAAATTGTATTGTTCCAAGTGGTTTGTATATGCAGTACTGTTAGGATTGATTGTGTGTTAGGTGGGTGGTTATTACTGGAATATTATCTAGCCACATTCCTGTTTGGTGCAGTAATCAGTGTTCCCAATGCTACACTGTCTCCAATCCAGCAGTATCATAGGGAAAGGATCATAGAGAAAAATACCTTTTTTCGTTATTATATCACACTCACCAGCTCATTAATAGAAGTAATTGTTATAAATGCCTCCATTATCCTGCATATGTTGATGAAGGACTCCTGTTACAGCAACTACGACTACCCTTTTTGACTTAATGTTATGCCTTGCATATTGCTATTGTTCACACAGAACTGGGTAGGATTTTTCCTTGTGTTGTTGCTGCATTCAGCAGTACCCGGGGAGCTAGTAGGAGTCTGTTCTATTTGTATGAGTCATTCTATGCTGGACTCATTAAAAGGGGTGGTTGTGAGGATCTTTTCCAAGTGAATGGAAGTATTCCCATCTCGGATGTGCTCTCTACTTAATGGCAGAAGTGGTCGTATATTATGTCTGATGCTGCTTGGTCTGATGAGAAAATTGGCCTTCTCTCTGTGTCCCCATCTCTTCACATCCGCAACTACACTGCACCACGTTTGTATTTCTGGCTATGGTAGTACATATCTTGGATACAGTATCAATTGCAAATTTACCTTTTATATACCCTCTAGTTTGCAACCATTTCCTTATACATGGGAGACTCTGTTTATTTCATATGTGGATTGAGTGCATACCCATGGTTGCCTCCTAATTGGTGTGGCTGATGCCATTTGGGTTTTGTTCTTCTGGCCATTTCTGTCCTGCCAGTGACTGTCCCTGTGTCCTCTTGCTGGAAAAGGGAAGTGCCACAAGGAGACACGGTTTCCCAGGTGATTGGGGGACCTTCTCAAAGCTTTTGTCCCTTGGTATGGTCCAGCAGTAAATTCTCGTGACATACGCCAACTAGCGAGACTGCTTGAAACCACTATACAAGTGCCCTTTATAATATTACCATAGAACTGCAATACGCTTAGTGGCTCTCCAGAATAGAGTTGTGCTAGATATGATCCTGGCTGAGAAGGGGGGGGGGGGGTTGTCGGGTCATAGGGTCCAGTTGTTGTTATTTCTCACCTGACTCCTCCCCCTCTGTACGTCATGCAATAGATAGCCTTCAGAGCATCGCTGACCAAGCTCAAGTTCCTACTGGCACATTGGATATAGTTGGTTCCCTCTGGTCTATGTTCTTTTCTTTCTTTTTCTTTCTTTGGTCGGAAATTGCTATCCATTTTCGTGGTAGTATTAGCGATAGTATTTCTTGCATGTTTATGTATCAACTGCCTTCCTGCAACGTGTTTGTCAATAACTGTGTGTCTCAAACCGTCAGCCACTTCTGGTGCAACTGCAAATGCTTTCATGATGCTGGAAAATGCCATTAGGACATTATGGCCATAGATATTACTGACTCTACTGTTTTGCCACTCACTTATGTGCATAGTTGATGGTTCCTTAGTTCCAAAAAGTGGTGAAAGAATTGATATTCAAAGAGCAGTTTGGGAATCTAGCTTGAGCATATGTGTGATTACTTAAACGAACAAGCAGTTCTTTCAGCGTGTCGTGGGGAAAATAGGAATACACTCGGTGGGCTCATTCTGTTGGTCTACCTTGCCGACGCACATTCCAAACTGTGAAGCGACAAACCAGGTGTCTGACTGACAACTGTGTGCTAAGAATATGTCTTGTGCATATTATGTTCACTGTACTCCTTTTTATGGTAACTATGTGTCATCTAATCCTTCTGGTCAATAGGTATAAATATGAAGACTTTGTCACGAGAAGACAGAGGTACGGACAAAGCCTTTGCTATCGTTTTGATCTTTTGCTTAAGTGCCTACTGAATAAATAAACCTTTGACTGCCATACTAGTGCTGTGCCGGTATGTCATTTTTGCTGTTTGTGTCCACGAACGGGCATTATGAATGGATAATTTCCCACACAGTCCTTTCACAACCTGTAGTTTCAGCTCAAGCAGCGGATCCTGTGAAATATATGCTTCTTCCCTGGAGTACTGTGCACTGATAATTAGCTTTATTTTGATGTCAGCCGTAATTTTAGGGCTATCTGACAGGGCCATCAACAATACAGCCAACACTCCAACCCTACTCGATGCTCCCCATTAAAATTACAATTGTTAGATGAAAGTACATATACAAGGGGGAGAAGCTGGTAGCTGAGGTATGCAGTGGCATATGAGACTGCAAAGGTGACAGCATTTCAGGAACCGGATCAAGCGGTAATATTAGTACTTGGACATTAGTAATATTAGTCTGAGAAAGAAACGGGTGCAAAGACAGGATGTGGGCAGGACAAACAGGGAATTTGGAGATAGTCTGGGAAGCAAAGTGGCCCATACTGATATCTAGCAAGAGTAGCATATGGCAGGATTCGAAATTGCTGTAACCTGGGTGCTACTTAGCTCCTGCTTTTAGCTTAGGAGAGCCTGGTTAGCTAGAAGCAAACCGCTAACAGGAGCTGCTTTTGGCTCCCCATGTGAACTTGTGCACTACAAACATACATGTACATTGAATATTGAGTATTTTAGTTTGTTAATAAAGAAGTATTAGTACACATTTAAACATAATGGACTGTACATAATGGGCAAAAAGTTAATGTTGGCCTCTCCTGTGTAAGTAAGATGTGTGGAGTGCTGTGTGCTCTCTCCTGGTTTCCCAGTAGTAGATCCTGCCTAGTGGGTGATGTCTGACACCAGAGAGCTTGCTTTAGCTCCGGCTCATTGATTCTTAATTTCAAACCCTGACCTGGCATTGCCCATCTGGGGGTAAATGCAATGAAAGCCCATCTGCAGGAGGGGTGGAAGCGCCTGTGACAAAATGACTCTTGGCCCCACAGGAGTACAAGGAGGAGTAGTGGCTAAACATACTACTCAGCCCTCAAACTTCTAAAAAACAAGAGTGATCCCAATCATTAAGGTGAAACAGGAGCAGGTAACAAATATACCTTCTTCACCTTTTGTAGTAACATGGGCAGGCTGTACTCCCGAAGAGAGGTGTGAATGTGATCCATTAGCAACCCGAACAGTAAAGTACAATAGTCCAAAATAAAGGAATGACCAATCAAGTTTCTATTAAACTATATATGCTTTAAATATTTTAATTATATATGCAACAATAACTAAATAGAAAAGTACTATGCAAACCCACACCTGTTGATAGAACACGGAATATGCAGGAGACAGAAAGCCGCAGCACTCTTGAGTAATAAAATGGGTGAAAGGTAATCCATGACTACAATGTTTGTAAATGGATATGTCTTGTACGAGAAAAGGGATCGAAATTGACCTAACCAGTTTCTAGGGCCCAATGTTGGCCCGGGGGAGTGGGCAGTTAGGAGTGAATACTAGCATCTCGATTTTCTTGGCAGCTCGACAGTGTCGAACCAGGCTTCTTAACACTGTGCGAGTAGTTTGAGCAAGGCCTGGAATGTGGTAGTTGTGGTGTTCCAAATGGGGACCAGACATTGAGTCTGGGTCGAGCTTGAAGTTCTCAGCGGTTCAAAATGGTATTCGAAGAATGCAAATCGTGAGGGCCAGTAGGGTCGGTTTCATGGCAAAGATGCTGGCAACTCGATACGCAGTTCGAGATGAGGTGGTTCGATGCAGTGTTCAACGGTCGCAGTATGATGAGGCCAAAAAGGTTGGTGCGACAGTCAAGCTTGGTCACTGACAAAGATGCCTATGGATCGAACGTGGCAGTTGCAGTGATAACCCTCTTATCCTGAGCCGGAGTGGGCAACGGTCTCAGGTGGCACGATGCAGTGGCAAACTGGTTAGATGGGCAGCACAGAAGTTCAAAGATGTTTGAAGAGTGAGAGAGGCAGCTCTGCAGCCCTGAAAAATTCAAATGTGTTTGAACTGTGTTGATGGATGCCTCTATAGTGCTCGATGTGGGAGAACACAAAGGACAAGCTGCCTGGCAGCTTCTAGTTGCTTTGAGTCCCAATCCATTGGCTAAGGGACAACATGAGCCCTTGTTTCATTTCCTTCAGCACAGGGGATCTTCCCCCTCCACTTAGGCCCTGAGTACCGGTGTGGTTGGCAGAGAGGTAGGTCTTGCTACAGCAGAAGGTCACTCACAACATGCTCAGGTGATGGTTAGGGAGCAGAGCTTGCCTTTGCCTCGGAACCCCAGCCTTCACCTCTCAACTAAAGTACTCTAGAAAGGACTGCTCTCCCAGCCGGTTTCTAATTAAATTCTTCTTGAAGTCCAAAGATGAATCAAAGAAGGGGTGGGAGACCCGCACCTTTATAGGCAAAAGTCTAGAGGTGATTCGACAAAAGCAAACCTCCTTTAAGGGGTCCAATCCTCTCCTTGTGACAGGTGGTCTTTGTCTTCGTGCATCATACCGAAAGTGCTTTGCGCTGAAGTAAGAGAAGGAGACAGGAAGGAAGGAGAGGTACACAGAGAGACAAGATGGTGGAAGCTTTCACAACACTACTGAGCTCCATTTGGCTAAACTAACTCTGCTCCCTACTGAGACCCATATCATTAAATGCCCTTTGGTATGCGACACCCTGATATGAAGCTAATCCTTCTGGGATTCCTGTTTTCTAGGGCAGTTTGTGCTGCAGGGCTCTCTTGCTGGAGGGAGGTGCTACCCAACCTCTCAAAGGATCTAAGGAGAGGCACAGTCTTTAAATTGCTTGCCCTGCTGTCTGACCATAATACACACACGCCTTCCACAGCAAGCATGGGCTCACAGTATTGCCACATGTATGATCTAAATCATATGTGGCTTTTTTCTGATTATGTAAAACCTCCACCACCCTACCCCATGGGTTCTGACTTATATTTTCAGTTTTCCATGTCACCAGATAAAGAGTTTATCATAACCAGATGGAATTTATAACAGAGGTGTACACTTAAACGCATCTTTTGCACTGTAGTGACTTGGCTGTCTTAGCTGTCAAACAGGGTACCTGTAACCTCTGAACCTGCTCTTTGCCACTGGAGAAAGATTGGGGTTGGAAGCCCATGGCTGAAATGTTCGAGGGAGAAAAGACTTAAAGTAATTTTTCCGAAAATAACTTTCGGTCTTCTCTTTCCTGAACATTTCAGCCTTTGCCCTTGCCCCCACACCCTACTTACCTTGTGGTGGCACACTTTGCTGTGTGCCGCCGACTCGCTTTGTCCCTGTGACGCCTGTTCCCTTTCACTTCCGTGATGGTGAACCGGCACTGCAGGGTCTTCTCCTTTTTTTTTTTTTTACTTTTTACCAGACCGGCTGCACCCCTGCAGCCCCCACTCACAGTATAGTGAACAAAGGAGCCCCCCCCCCCGCAGCCCCTGCAGCCCTTGCCACCGAATGGGACGTTTCCCTGGAGAACAGGAGCTACGGCTCAGGGGACTGGTGCAACATGGCACAGGCGTAGGATGTGCTTTTGGCATGGAGCTTATTGAAGGGGGTCTGATAGCAGACCACACTTTCTGGGATGGAATTACCCACATCATTTTATTAATTATTTTTTTTAAAAAAGCAAAGCTTCTATACAAATGGCAATTACTCACAGCACCAGGCAGAGGGACAGTTGTTTGAGTATAAGTGAGATGCTGTGACCTCTGCCACCAGCACAACGCAGGAAAACCAGTCAAGGTACCCACTGCAGCACTTTCCCTTCGCAGGAAGCCCTTTCAGGCCCTCCATATTGACAATATACACATGTCCAGAGCAGCCAGTTACACTGGCGCATTGGTGGTGGTGAATGTGTGAAAGAGTACCGCTGTGCTAGAGATGACGCCATTATTGTATCTAAATTAAATAAATGTTGAGGGGATTCATTTCCAGATGGGGAACCTCACTGTACAATTGCTGCCAGTTCGGGTACCTACACAGCTGTCCTGCGTGGATGTATTACTGCTTGCCCTATTGTACGCATGAGCCACGCTAACCACACCAGAGGGCTATCCCTGCATGAAATTGTGACCCAGTTATCTGCCCCATGCCAAGCCCCTACCTCTGTCCCTGAGGAATGACTTGATGATTTGGGTTTTTCTGGATTTAATACTTTGTTGATGTCTTTTTGTTTGCAGGTCCATGACTGGACTTGTCTTCAGCCTCATCAGCAATGCAGGAGTTGGTCTAGTCCCAGTGCCCCAACCGCTGTACACCTAGATCATCTCATTGCCTCTAATAAAAGTATACGTGACCCACCCACAGATTGAAATGTTCAATTTAGTTCAAATGAGATCTTGAAATGCTGAGTCTGAATTTAGAATAATTAGACAACGTTTTTTGGTGTTTGACAGGATTAATAATGCTATTGACATTCATTCTTCAAATTCATAACCGAGTAGGTATGAAAATAAACAAAAGCATTAGTAAGACATGTAGCTGATGAGATCATACAATGAGAGGTGGTCAGGAGTAATACAACAACTATGCATTAACCACGCCTCAAAATGTGCATTCACCACTACCTAGTGATAATTGAATCTTGGGGAGTAAAAATGCTGTACAGTGTGCAGGTTAAGAACTAAGGGTGCAAGAAACTTTTCATGCCTGGCCAGTAGCTTGAAACATGAATTTGTGCCGCACACAAAACTAACATTGACGATTAATAAAGAAAGCAAAAGCAAAGGATAAGCACACTGGGGGAGGATAAAACACAAAACCCAATAAGAAAGGAGATGTGGTTATAGAGTGCAGGACTAATGCAACAGAACATCATAAAAATATAAGGACCTTGTGGGAACCAGAGAGAGAAGACCACTAGACCATCCTGGGTCCTTAAAGTGATTGAAGCAGGAGAGTATAGAAATGATAGGGTGAAGCAAACTGGCACATCCTAGAATGTGATCAGTACAGTTAGGCGTACGATTAAGAGAATCCTTGGACTGTATAAAGTGCTACTACAAGTCCTCAGGATCTAGAAATTCTTTTTAAAGACCATTTTAGTATTGTAACCATCATTCTACCTTTAACCAGGTAGCCATATCTGAACCCCTTTTTTTAGGGCCTATCAGAGGTCCAGAAATCGTTTCTTTCTGGGTTGGGTTTCATTAGAAGAGTCTGTCAAGAGGTGCATTTTTTTGTGAGGTGTGAACATCAAAGGTGATTGCTTCCTGAGCGCCTTCATGATCTAGCTAGATTGCTGATGACAGAGAAAGCATGCAACCATGGGTCTGGGTGAGGAATCTTTAGAAGGATTGCAAGGTTTTATTCTGTGAGAATGTTGTTTTTCTAATGGCAGATAGAAGGTAAGGTCTATACAAGTTTGGGAATTCACTTTTCTAGGAAATGATTGGCATTATTTCCTTCCGATTTCTCCAGAATTCCATTAAAGCATTAGTTATTTCTCTGGTTTCTTTTCTCTGGAACATTACTGGCAACTTAAAATTGTAATGGCCTTTGTTGAATATTTTCAAGGTCTACAACACAGTCTTCAACTGATGATGTGCAATCCTCTGCCTCACTCAAACTTTCTGCAAAATATTTAATCCTTGATTGTGCGACTAACCCCCTGCATGGATTAGCAGGGATTCATCGCAGAAATGGATGAGTCAATATTAGTGAGTACAAACAGAACGTTTTCCAATGTAAGTGGGAGCTGTGTTGTATCCTTCAGATTACCAGTGGTGCCACACATTGATTCAATGATTTGGGCAACCATCTTAGAAGAATTAATACTTCAAATATGCAGTGGACATAAAAAAAGGATACTCTGCAGCATTATGACATCCAGCGTGAAGAGCATGTGCATATACCTCCCAGCAAATATGTCTCCCTTGATGATGTAGGCAAGCAAAGGGAGCTAACTCTACTCCCAGAGCCAGAAGCCGAACAGGTACTGCAGCTGCACCACAATCAGAGCTCGAACAAAGGGGATGAACCAGGTAAGAGCCAATCGGACTATAAGCAAAGGATATGTTATGACAGAGCATGACAACATGGTGGTGTTGGCATGAAACAAGAAGTGAAATTGCTAATGACAGAGAAAGCATGCAATCATTGTTCTGGCTGAGCGATTTCAAGGAGTGCAAGATCTTATTCTGTGAGGATGTTGGATTTCCACTGGCGGATAGAAGATAATGCCTAAAAGTTTGGGAATTGGCTTTTCTAGGTGAAATTGCCACCTAGCCAGCACCCACCATTTTGCATAGTAACCATTGCAAGGCTGTAGGTTCTAAATGAAGGAGAAAAACAGTTCAGAGCACAGCACACCTCATATCATTAATGTCCTTGGCCAGGCCAATATTCAGACCCACAAGTAATAAAATAAAAAATAATTCCAAAACATGAGATCCAAATGAAGAAAAGGATTGCCACGGGGACAGAGCGAACTAGATGTCAATATTGTGGACTGCTGACCATGCCTACTAGTGGCTCTTCTGCAAAGGTAAGAAGGGAGAAGTTACATACTGTGAATGTGTGTTGAACGCCTGTATGTTAACATTAGAATTTGTATGGATGTGCATTGTTGTCAGGTCAGTCGATATTCGACCTGGCTAGAAGAAGACGTGCTTCGTGTGTTTGTTGTTCCATGTACTTAACTGCGTATTCTAATGCTTATGCTTATTGCCTGCAGGAACACATTAAATGAGTTGTCAACCTACCTTAGAGTCAGCTTTCTTGCAGGAAACATCCTTATTTGTGATGGTAACATTCAGGAGAAACGTTTTCAGACGGCATCAGGGTCAGCATATTGTGGACAACCACCATTGCATCGTTGTGACTGTCCAGGTGCCCAGAAGACAGACCCTGCAACTGGAGGAATGTCAATCCTCCTTGTGAACCTGTATCTACACCTTGGATGTCTGTGCTTCAGCAAAGAGTAGAAGGGTGGGTCAGTGGTATATCACACCAGGCAACATTGAGGGTCACTGCAAGAGGGCCTGCACACTGGTGATAGTAAAAGTTCATGCCAGAACAAAAAGGAGCAGGGCCCGGGCATCCTTACAAGAAGTCAGGACCGGTGCTGTGCACTCTGTGTAGTTGCCACAAGTCAAGAAGAAGTGAGGGGTGTTGCAATGCAGTCACTAGATGAAAAGTTTGTGTTAGGGATTGGACTGTATCTCCTGGTAGCAAGGTGGGCTGCCGAACTGAAGGGCAAACAAGGTGGGTGGGGGATGTCTTAAAATTGCCTATTATCTTGTGTACCAGACGCCGCATTTAGTGTCCCTAGTGATGTGCAGCCCCTTCTGCACCTCCTGGTTCAATTGAGCTGAAGCATGATGCCAGAATTCTTTGAATGGTACTGCAAGCACCCCATTGCCTATGTGCAGCTCGTGGGCCTTCAGAAACAATAAGGATTTCCACACTATGCCCTATGGGAGCGCAATCAATGCATGTGCAGCAGGGCATATGGCTAGTAGGGCCTCATGCACTCCACAATGCAGGAGTACCCCAAGCTCCATAAAAGCAGTAGAAGTAGATGGTAAACTCAGTGTGTGGAGGGCGCCCGTGAGGGAAAGTAACAAAGACAAGTGTTTACAAACTTACTTAAGAGTCACAAGGCGTGTATGCTTCGCAGGGACTCGGAAATTATGGTTTATTCCATGTGGAATGAAGATATGAGATATTTCTGGGCCTTGTAAAAAGCTCCAGGTGTCCAGGCTCAGCCGATCCAGGAGAAGGTATGGATCGAACATTTGACCAAGTTGTATGGAGGTCTAGAGCCCAATATTGCTATGGTGAAGAGTAGTTCTGATGAGAGCTGGAGCTTTAATCTCAATTACGAGGCAACTTGTGACCTTATAAAAAAGTATAAAGCACCTTGTGCGCCTGGGCCGGACAGGCTGCCGAACAGCACTTTTAAAACGTACCCTGAACTATGGGCGGCAATGCTCTTGGGTCTTTTTCCCTCAATCCTTGCCCGCATCATGGAGGCAAGCTCTAACTATTGTGATTTTTAAAAAGGGAGACAGAATGGACCCAATGAACTACAGGCTCATTTCTTTACTGGATTCGTCAAGTACACTTTTCTCTGCTTTGGTATTAAAGGGGCTGCAACTATGGGTAATTAAGGCTTCTGCTTGTGACTGTTTTCAAGCAGGCTTTAAAAAACAATTGGGGACATCACAGAATTGTTTTGTTTTACAGCTGTTAGCTGCGCAGGTAAACCAGATTGGCAAACTACTTTATTTAGCATTTTTGGATCTGTCACAAGCATTCGATTGTGTCAATAGATCTAAACTTTGGAAGAAGCTGGCCTTAAAGGGCCGTCTGCCTCATTTATTGAACATCTACGTGGCCCTCCACTCGGACACAATGATTAAAATTCATTTGGATCAACAGGGTTGTTTTACTCTATGGATCCGGACGCAGCGAGGGCTTTGCCAGGGCTGCGTCCTGGATCCCTTTTTATTTAATTTTATATTCATGATCTGGCTTTGGCTTTTGTAAATATATGCACTAACGCCCCCAAGACTGGGCTCTCTTCACCTTCAATACATGGCTTATGCAGCTGGCGTGCTCATTTGTGATCAAACTCTAGTGTGTCTACAGCATGCTTTAGTGGATATTAACTTGTTCCTTTTGTCATTGGACCGTATGATAAATACAGAAAAAACAAACATTTTAATGAGACCAGTCAAGTCCAGAGGCACTAAATCTCCAAAGTTTGGTTTCGATTTAAATAAAAAAAACATATTGAGACTGTTAAGTCTTTCAAATATTTAGGTGTAACTTTTCAGTCATCCCTGACCAAAATCGGTAGTTACTAACAATTTCTGTTCAAATGCTAGGCGGTTGGGCATTTAACAATTTTTTATCGAAGATTTGGACAGTTCTCCATTGCCCCAGTGATGCAGTTTTATAGCCCAAAAATACTCCCAAAATTAACGTATGGCGTAGACACCTGTGTGACAGAGGTGAACTGAGATTAAGTTGAAGCATTTATTTGGCGTTTAGTTTTGAGTTTGCCCAACTGTGTCCCTATTAGCATTATCCGCCACAAATTGGGGTTGCTATCTTTATGCGCCTGTAGAAATTGGAAGTTGATGCCACTTTTCACTAAGCTGTTGGAACCAACGCCTGTATCAATATATGCGAAGCTGTGTTACCAAATGAAGAGTGGTTCTTGTAAGGTCTTGGGGGAATGGTCCTTAAATTGTAGAGACATTTTGAGGACAGTAGATTCCCAGGAAAGGGACTTGCTAGTTTCCCCAGGAAAAGTGAAGTGCAAAATTTGCAAGCATGACTGGATCAGTAATGGAGCTCGGATGTTACATTATCAGTTCTTTTACCATTTTAATTTAGATATTAAACCTTTTAATATACTGCTGCTGTATTTATGGAAGCATCCTTCTAGGTAATTTAGAATTGCCTTGCTAAGATTTAGGATGAACATATATTTGTAACCGGGTGAGATCTAATGAACACCAGGGTGGAAAGAACATGCCGTTACTGCAAAACTGATATTGAGACACTCTGCCATTTGACAATATTTTGTACTGCACTACAGCCATAGAGAAATTAATTGTTTATGAAATTTGTGACACATGAAGCAATTTGATCTACTAACTATTTTGGGTTTAGGATTTTAAATTCGAATGAGATTTCATTGTGTATTGCAGTTTTAAACTTTTTAGCAAAAATGCTTTTTTGAAAATGTGGGTTTTAATGGTTTTACTTTGTAATTGTTTGATACCATGTGTAATGTGTTAAAATTGTAATCTATTGAATAATTTGTGGACGGTTTTCTTTTTAGCCACGTGGGCAGTAAACAAAAAAGCAGTAGAAGCACCATGTTTGGAAGTGTGACATTTGACTTCCCACTCACTGCATGGACGATGATAAAAAGAACATAATGGAAAACTCTACACCAGTCCGCCAAAAACGGATTCAAATGACTGGTGTAATTCCAATGGTTCAATCTCAGAGTCATTCTCGATCATACTCCCTTGTCCCTATCTAGTTCTTTGCCCTCTTTCTCCACCTCTTCCTAGAGTCCAAGCACTAAGGAAAAGTTCTGTACTCATTACATACACATTCAGAAGTGAACTTCACTGGAAATTCCCATAGTTTGAAGTGAATATGAAAAGTTAATTCAATTGGCTTTTCCAAGCCAAGAAAGTTCGCAAGACAAATGAGCACTTGCATTTCAGAAATAAAATGAACAACACCCAAAAAAATAACCTGAAAGAGATTTGCAAGAACGTGGATACAAAAGTTGAAAATGTGCAGTGCTTTTACACCCAAACGGGATTGACATTTTCTTGTAGAACCAACTCCCGATGTGAGATTTCACAATCTCTCCTCATGTTTCCTAGTGATCTAGTGGGTAAGTTATTTACCTCAGTCACTTGCACCTTTGTTTTGAATCCAGCCTCAGCAATTCTTTTTGACGGCAGCTGAATTATTTGTAATAAAGTGTGTAGACCTGAAAAGCACCTGAGTGGGCAGCACTGTCCATTCATGTATAAACTATACTTGTGCCCTGCCCTCCCGACCTGCATCGTTTTAAATTTTCAACCCAATCTTAACATGTAGACGCAGAGTATTGAACTATCGGCATCTAGAGCAAGAAAGAGGTATTTGGCACTGTATACCACTAATAATGATAGTACACCTGTACTTAATGGCCTGTAGAAAAGGAAGGCGTGCTTTGTATTCAGGCCATAACAGACAGGAATTACCGCACCCGCACCGGTGGAGCAGCGGGGAGGTGGCAGCCACGAACCCACCCAAGCCTTGTGAAGGGGCCGATGCGGAGTGAAAAGAAGAAAGTGGCGCGGACTGGCGCCTCCTCACCACACAAAGTTAGACTCCCAGGTGGGAGGTGGCTGAAAAGAAAGCAATGTACCGCGGCCCGAGCCGGTGTCAGCAGGCAGCGCACCATCCTGCACCAGCAAGAGCGAGGAAGGGAGTGCGGTGCTGACAGAGAGGCAGCAGCACCACGGTCTCAGCATGAAGGCTGTCCGGAGCAAGTCAGACACAAGCACTCTTTCTCGATGCAGCAATAACACGGTCACGCTCTCTCAAGGCACATATTTCAACGCACAACTTAACCTACCAGGCACAACGCGAGGAACACCATTACTATACTAGGGACTAAAGCAGCAATCATCTGGAGGGGAGAGTGGGGGAAAGCTCTGAAAAGGGCCAGGGAGACAGAAATTACTCCCCTGCAGCTGTAGCCAACCAGGGGAACATTGGACCAGCATCCCAAGTGCCTGAGGGGAGAAGGGAGACTGGTTGTACAAGCTGCACACCGCAGCTGGAACGCTACTTGTGGACACCACGAGGGGGAGCTGGATTGGCGTGGTTGAAAGCCCCCTGCTGCCCACAACCATCCTCTGCGGGAACTGCACAATAACAGACCGGGGGGAACACTGAGGGCACGCCTGGGACCACTGGGGAGCAGTACAACTACAGAGATTGCTGGACAGGTGTATAAAGAAACCAGAAAGAGTATTGATTTACTGGGGGAAGAGCTGTGCCACAACCCACCAGCACATAGGAGTGCTGCAATAAGACGTGACGAGTGGCGAGCCCCAGAAGGTCTCTGGCAAGACAGAGGGGGGAGTGGGGCCAAGGAGCCACAACACAGGCGAACCCAGGCCAGAAAATACCCTTGCTTCCTCATTGAACCTGATTGGTCCAGCAGTCTACACAACCAATCACGCGCCACTGACAGGTGCGAGCCGACATGCCGAGTAAGGCATCCGAAGAAGGCTGCTGACTGAGCTGAAATCAGTCGTCACCCCGCAGCCAGGGAGCAGCAGCTCCACGTTCATCTGGGAGCTGCTGGAGCAGCTAATCTGCACTAACCACGGTGCAGCCTATTGCGCTAAGCATCCGCTGCTTCACTGCCCTGATCACTCGTTTTTCTGATCATCGTGCTATTTCCACAGAGGAGCCCCATCTAATAGTGTGGCTTTCATGGGCTATATCACCCACTCTGCTTGTTAATATCACCCTGCCTGACACTGTTGCAACCATTGCATTCCACGAGGCTTGACTGCCTTAAAGATGGCCGCCAGCTGAGATGCACCCAGGCCAGAGAATACCCTTGCTTCCTCATTGATCCTGATTGGTCCAGCAGTCTACACAACCAATCATCCGCCACCGACAGGCGTGAGCTGACATGCCGAGTAAGGCATCCAAAGAAGGTTGCTGACTGAGTTGACCGAGCGCAGCCGATGCTGCGACGGCAGTCAGGCTAGCCCTCCTTTCCTCGAGCTAGGATTCTGTCTACCTTGTCACCCGGTGAGTCCTAGGCTAATCCCACATCCTCCCATACCTCTGACTACTTGGTGGAGGACCTGCGTGCCACAGACCCATCTTGGTGCAGTAACTCTCACTGCTGTAACCTCCACAAGACATTCTACGTGCAGTGTCATATATGTACTGCTCACTCTACCTTACCGTCCGCTAATCATCTAACTTCCCGGCACGACCGCTCGCCGTGTTGCAAATTTAGATAACAAAACGAACTTCCTCTTAAATCATGCCTAGATAATACATGTTGGCGTGCTCACGTAAAAGTTTCAGCTAAAATATACTGTGCAATAGCCTTTCATTGAAAACCCATCTGATTGTTCCGCTTCACTGCCCTCACTAATTGATATGCTCTGATTGATAGGTTTTGATTTAGCCCACTGCTGTTGCTAATTGACATGATCTTTTTGATATTCCCTGTTTGATAGGTTCTGATTTAGCCCACTGCTGTTGCTAATTGACATGATCTGATTGATATGCCCTGTTTGATAGGTTCTGATTTAGCCCACTGCTGTTGCTAATTGACATGATCTGATTGCTATGCCCTGTTTGATAGGTTCTGATTTAGCCCACTGCTGTTGCTAATTGACATGATCTGATTGATATGCCCTGTTTGATAGGTACTGATTTAGCCCACTGCTATTGCGAATTGACTTGATCTGATAGATATGCCCTGTCTGAAAGGTTCTGATTCAGCCTACTGATATTGCTAATTGAGTACTCAGTAATTAGCGCCTACCTTGCTGCTCAGCTACTCCCCTCAAGTGCTACCTTGACACAGCCCGATCCCTACGCTGCATCGGCCTTATCTAGCCTGCTGTAGATACAGTACTGTTCACAGTACATTCCATGCCTAGCATGTATACTATGCCCCTCTACCATAACATGTTAGGCACACTGATCATCTTTAACACCATACTACTCTATGCCTTGCTGGATCCCGTCAACCAAGACAACCCACTCAGCCTAAACAACAACACAATGACTAACATCCACAAGCCCAACATTCCCATTGCACTGCACCACCTCTTCCCTCACTCTCACTCCCAATTCTCACGCCAGACTTTTCAGACTCAGATACCGCACCCTACCCATGCACACCAACACTAGCCCTATTCATGTAACACTCAGGAACCGTAGACTAGGAACTCGCACCACTGTCAAACTCTACCCTCACCAATTAAATGTGCACAACACTAGTCGCTGTACCTTGCCATCCCCCAACTTTAAAACCAAACTTCACCAGAGCAAATCTCAGAAGTCCACACCTAAAGCCACAAAACAATCACGACAAAATAATTTGTCGATGCCACACATTATAAATGTGCCCTGCTTAATGCCCGTTCTCTTACCGCACATGCCATTGAAGTCTACGACCTCATCTTAAGCCAGGACCTAGACATACTGGCCATTACTGAAACTTGGCTACACAAGGCTTCTGGTCCAGCTTTAGCACTAGCCTTTTGCCCTGGTTATTCTATCCTTAGACAGGATAGACTCACTAAAATAGGAGGGGGGGTTGCCTTGATTTTCAAAGAGGCACTTGCTTTCAGGCCTATACCCCACAGCTGGGAGGGTAATGCAGACATACTATCAGCTAAGCTATCCCTATCTACTAAAAACACCATAAACATGCACGTCATCTATAAACCACCAGGCCCTCTGGTGGATTTCCAACGACACATCATAGACTTACTTAGTGAAAATATAAACAAATCAACTAAAACCCTGCTCGTAGGCGACACCAACCTAGGATTTAGTGACCCCCTTGATAAAACCGCCACCTCACTATCCAAAGACCTTACAGATCTAGGTTTCACCCAGAAAATCACGACCCCCACCCATGTCAAAGGCCGCACCCTGGACTGGGTGGTTGACCACAACTGTGACTCCACCATTACATCTAACTCTGGTCACCCTTGGACAGACCATACTTGTATACAATTTACTATCCGCACAGCTCCCAACTCTAAAATCACCACTCCTGCTACTCTAGCTAGAAGTGCCAAAAAACTCACAGCAGACAACCTCCGGCCCTACCTCGACATCCCCTGCCTTGCACCTTCTTTCTCGCAGAACCCCAATGTCCTAGTAGATATTTTCAAGGACACAATAACTCATGCTGTCAACACTGTTGCCCCACTAGAAGAAAAAAAGGAAAAAAAGTCTTTACACTCAAATTCCTGGTTCACGGACGAGCTCCAACATCTACCTAACGACAAACGCCAGGTGCTAAAAAACTGGCAGACAAACCCCTGTGACACAGCTAAGGAAAGCTTTGAAAATAGTGCCAAAAAATCCAAAGAAGCCATCTTTATAGCCAAATCTGAAGCCTACAATAACAGAATATCTCATGCCAACTCCCAATCCAAAGAACTCTTCACTATCTTTAACAAACTCACAGACCTTCCGATCCGCACGGACGATATTATTAAAGATGAAGCATGGTGTAACAGCATACAAACCACCATGCTAAGTAAAATTGACATGCTTCAAAACAAAATTCGAAAACATTACCAAACGCTTCTCATTCAGAACAAAGATCAGCCAGCTCTGTCCCTGCCCAAAAGCAAACCTATCAACTTCCCCAAATTCGCATTTAAAGACATCTCTGAAACAGAAGTCATTGACATTCTTAAACATCTCAAACAATCGCAATGTATGGGCAATGTATGCCCCCCGAACATTATCAAGGATTGTGCCGAGCCACTGGCTCCTCTCCTTACCGCTTTCATTTACTCTTCTTTTAAATCAGGCATTGTCCCCAAAAGCCTTAAGGAGGCATGGGTACGCCCCCTTCTAAAAAAGCCTACCCTGGACCCATCCCAACCCAACAACTACCAGCCCACAACAGCTGTCCCATTTCTGCTCAAATTACTAGACAAATCCGCTCACGTCCAGATCCAACTCTATCTAGAAGCCAATTCCATCATAGGTAAAAGGCAGTCAGGTTTCCGCAAAGGGCACGTAACAGAAACTGCACTGTTAGATCTAAAAAAACAAATAACACAAATTCTAGACAATGGCAAGCCCGCCCTCCTCCTCCTTCTCGACCTTTCCGCTGCGTTCGATCTCGTGGATCACAAAACACTCACCACACACCCCACTCACGATGCTCACTTTTCTGAACATGCAGCTACCTGGATCACCTCATTCCTAGAAGGAAGAGCGATGAAAGTCTTTTCCCTCACAGCTAATGCTACTCTCACCATTATTCACTGTGGCGTTCCTCAGGGATCCTGTACTGCCCCTGCGCTCTATAATCTTTTCACTAAGCCTCTTTTTGATAAATTGGATGCACTTGGGATCGCATACACAAACTATGCTGATGAGACACAAGTGTACCTTCCTCTAACCGGTTCATACTCCCAAGATGCTTCCACCCTCCAACAAATCTACGCCACCATACAAGCTTGGATGGCCACCAATGGCCTCTGCCTTAACAGGGATAAGACTGAGATCCTTATCTTTGGCCAAAAATCTACTCTAGCCAACCTAGACTGTCTCTACACCAAATTCAATATCGATAACTGCATCATTCAAGTGCTATCATCGGTTAAGACGTTAGGGGTCCATCTCAATGTCACTCTGTCCATGAAAAAGCAAGTCAGTGCTATTGCTTCTGCCTCCGCCCTAAGCACTAAACTCATTAACGCCATCAGACCCTTCTTAACAAAGGACAACTGTCTCTCTATATACCTAGAGCCACCATAGGGGCAAAGCTTGATTACTGTAATGCACTACTTGTCGGCTCTTCCACAAACTCACTCAAAATAACGCATTTAGAGCAGCCCTTAGCATACCAAAAAGAGATCACATCTCTCAAGCAAGAAAATCTACCCACTGGCTCCGAGTCAAAGACCGAATCACATTTAAAATTCTTAAAACTACACACAACTGCATCAACCTTACGGCACCCTCCTACCTCTCAGACACGCTATCTAGACCCACATCAACTAGACCTACTAGAACATGCTACTCTAACCAACTCACTATCCTACGCATCCACAGAACCAAAGCAGGAGGAATAGGCTTCCCATATCTAGCCCCTAAGCTATGTAATGCGCTCCTCATTGCACTCAGGGCAGAAACATCCCTCTTCGCATTTCGTAAAAAGCTGAAAATTGCTCTCTTTAATTAAACTTGTTCTGATCCGATGGATCTTACCCTTTACCTAATGCGATATAAACTGTCTGTTCCTCAATGAGTATTTTTGTGCCTGCTCTTGCCAAATATGTAACTAAACTGTTCTTCTGCTATCAATGTAACAAAGTTGTGACCTCTTTGTACTGCCACCTTGTAACGAAGTTGTCACCCCCACTGTAACAAGCGCCACGATGCTCCCGAGCTGATGTGTGCTATACAAATCCGAATAGATAAATAAATAAAGAGACAGTATGGAGGATCAGACCGGAGCGGGCTCGCAGGCTCTGGTGGAGCAGGGAGCACAGACTGGCAGGATCTGGGAGTCCACCATCCAGAAGACCGAGAAATGACGAAAGACAAAGACAAACCCAACTGAGCAGGACACCAGAAGAAGATGGATGTCTACACAATGGGAGGAGCCACTGGACAATCGTACCCGGGGAGTGAAGAAAGTAATAAAGAAGGTACAAAGACAGCAACACAAGAAATCCTACTGGCAGAGAATAGACTTGGTGGACGTGGACATGGGACTTCTGAGACAGGACTTAAAGAACATTTCCACCAGAGTCTAAGAAGCATAAGGCCTGATATCAGAAGTGGAGGACACCGTGGCACAGCTACAGCTGTACACCCACCGGCTGCTCAAAAGAACAGAGGTGCTTGAGAGCAGGATGGAGGAAGCGGAGGGACACTCGCGCCAGAACAATGTGCGAGTGAGTGGATTGCCGGAAAAAAGCTGAGGGACCCTCCATGGAATTGTTCTTCGAGCAGCTACTCCAAGAATGGATGGGCACCCAAGGACTGTCAAAATTCTTCTCGGTGGAGAGAGCCCACAGGGTGCCCAGAAGAGAACCACGACCCGGAAGTCTGCCAAGACAAGTGATCGCCAGACTACTAAACTATAGAGACAGGGACGCAGTCCTCCAAATGGCAAGGAGAAAGGGGCCTCCAACACACAACTGAATAGCAATAGCAATTTATCCAGACTTCACCAGAGTGGTTCAGAAGGCCAGACATACATTTGAAGCTACCAAAAGGAATCTCAGGGAAAAAGGGATAAGATACGCAATGATGTATCCGGCTACACTGCGAGTCTGCAGATCTATAGGAGTTTGCTTTTTCAACAAGCCCTCGGAAGCATTGGAAAGGGCAGAAATGCAGCCGGAACAGGCAGGCAGGCCGTAACAGGAGACTCCAGCCAAGAGCAGACATGGTCTGACGGGGCAATTGAGCCAAGGAGATTCTGAAGAGAAATAGCACAGGGGGAGGCGCAGGTAGCGGTAGGATGAAAGACAGGTATGGGGCATCTCATAAAAGTCCGGAACTGAACATGAACTTAAACCCGAATAGAGTGGTAGCGGTACGGCGATGGGAGTAAGGGCAGAGTGACCATTTTGCAGGGCCCCCACACAAAACCCGTCTCCCGGCTCAGTGGTTTAGATGTTACGGGATGACAGATGCTTGTAATTTGGGATAAGTATGGGTTGGGACTGGGGAAGGGGCAGTAAGGGGGAGAGTTGGGACTGGGAGTTATGGTTGCAAATGCTCAATGTGGGTGGGAACCATCTACCTGTGGTCATAAGGAATCAACAATGGGGCACAGGCATCAAGGGAATGGACAGTCAAAGAACAGAAGGGAATGGGAGGTAAGACAGTAAAGTGCCTAACATGGAATGTAAACAGCATGTTGGATAAAATCAAGAGAGGGTTGGTCATGCGATATATTAAAGAGAACAAAGCGGAGATAATCTTATTACAAGAGACCCACCGCTTGGGCTTGGTCTACCGTGTCCTGGGGAGGCGGCAATACAAAGTGGTGGAACGTGGGGGCTACCACCGGGGATCACAAGGGGTTGCAATATTAATACACAAATATCTGCCCCTTCAGGTCACAAAGGTTACAAGGGATCATAGGGGGAGGTATCTGGGGGTCGCTGGGGAACTGTGGGGGGAATCAGTCCTGTTAGTTAGCATCTATTCACCACAAACCCTCCAGGTGGAACTCTTAATGGACACCCAAACCTTGCTAGCAACTCAGAGAGCCGAGGTTAACATTGGCCGAAATTGAGACGGGTCCCGCCACCGGAGGGTGGGGGTAATACAAGACTGGTGTCCTTCCTCATGGCATTTGGACTCGGAGATGTATGGAGGGACCTCCACCCAGAGAAAACACACTTTTCATACTATTCAGGGGCCCACAACTCAATCACGGCTCAATGATATACTAATGCCCTGCACAATGTCCGGGAGAGTGAGGAAGGCGAGGTACTTGCCCAGGGGGCTGTCGGACCATGCCCCACTACAAATGGTATTGGAAGGGAAAGCTGGGGCGGGAACGGGACAATTGAGGCTCAATGCATATCACTTGGGGAATGAGGAGGAGAGAAAAGCATTGGTGGACAGTGCCAAGGAATACTTTGAACAAAACGTGGGATTGGTAGACAGTCAGAACAATGATATGGGAGGCATATAAAACAGTTCTTAGAGGGACCGCTCAAACTATGTTAGGGTTCCTTCACAGGAAAAGGCGAGCTAATATGAGGAGGAAGTAGAAGAAGCTGAGAAACTTCACACACAGGCCCCAAAAGATGACAACAGGAGAGTACTTTGATTCGGTCGGATGGGAATTTCTGTAGGCAGTGATGCAAAGAATGCTTTTGGGCCCGGAATATATGAGGTAGTTGCACCTATTATACGGGAATCCACTGGCCAGGGTCAGAGTGAATGGCCATACGTCGAAAACGTTCCCACTGTAGAGAGAGACCCGACAGGGATGCCCACTACGCCCCCCTGTTATTTTTTACTTCCAATAGAACCACTAGTGCAAGTCTTTCACACAGACCCAAATATTCATGGTTTCACGTGGCCGGGAGGGTGGGAAGATAGACTATCCCTATATTCTTTAAAGCTAATTTTGTATGCATGGGCTGTGAGACCAACCAACTGAAATTAAAATATACTCCAAATGACTGTCTCAACATCAGTCTCTGACTTTGACCATTCAGTCACCTCCCAAGTAACTAACCTCAGATTGACTAATACATCCACCTTGTTAGTGGGAGACATGAACAGATGGAGAGAGAATTTGGGAGACAAAGAGGCACTATCACTGGAAAATACCATGAAGAACATGGGATTTCCAGTATTTAATAATGAACCCACAACCCCCCAAGGGAACCAGCTAGACTGGGTTTTTACCAACAATCTGAAATCCCAAAATGTAATCCCAGTGGCATGCGTTTGGTCAGACCACTATCTGGTTACTTTTGAGATACAGCTCAATAATTCTATCAAACAAACCGAGAATCCCCAAATCAAGGTTTGGAGTAGAAATTTCAACATTTTAGGCCCAGATTTACTGAAACAATGCTTACAGAAGATCTCAAAGTCTTTTCATGAAAAAAAAGACTGGGAGAGCATGCTGCAGAAGTATAATAAACATATGCAGGCCTCGGTGGATGAATATTCCCCATTGAAAGTAAAATTGTAGAGAACAAATACTAACCACTGTAAGTGGTATAATAGAGATATAAATAAACTTAAACAGGAAAAACAAGTCAAAGAAAGAAAATGGTGTCAGAATCCAACCCTGGAAAATAAAGGTAACTGAAAACGCTCAGATTACAGTTATAGGAAAGGAGTCAAAGAAGCTAAGAAAAACTACTATAACAGAGAAATAGTGGCAGCCTCAAATACTTCCAGCTAAATTTTCGAGGTACTTAAAGGGATTGAAAAACCTAAGATGCTCTCACCTCCTCATATACCCACCAAGGAAGACTGTGATAAGGTTCAAGAAGCTTTTGCTGCCAAGATCCAGAAAGCCAGAAATAATATCATCACGGCTAGAGCAGGTGGAGATACATTAGCTCTCCCAGGAGACAACCCAAAATCAGAAGAAAGGGAGAATTTTAGTTTCTCATCTATCTCAGAGGAAGAATTATGTCTGGTAATGTCTAAAATAAAACCAACCTCATGTGCAAAGAATATTCTGCCCACAAAAATCATTTTGGACCATAAAGAACTTTTCTTTCCAGTCCTGACTAGGATGGTCAACCCATCTTTTAGTGAGGGTGTTGTGCCAAAGGAGATTAAGGATGTGACAATAACACTGTTAGTAAAAAAAGCGGGCCTGGATCCTAAAAAGCCAAGTAACTTACGACCCATCACCAACAAAACATGTGGAAGCTCTAAAGATACTGCACGAAGAACAATCAGGTTTTTGGGCCTCCCATAGCACGGAATCTGCCATGCTGGATCTCCAGACCCACATGCTGGATTTGGTAGATTAAGGTAAAACCGGGATTCTCATGCTACTGGACCTCAGCGCAGCTTTCAACCTGGTGGATCATCAGCTTCTACAAGTAGCGCTAGACAAAATAGCAGGATGCTCCCCAAAGGCTCTGGCATGGCTGGCCTCATTTTTGAAGGACCGGAGAGCAAGAGTACACTGGGTTGATAAATTCTCTGAGGCTGCCCCTATTATTTTTGGAGTCCCTCAGCGAGCAAGTTTATCCCCCTTATTGTTTAATCTCTATTTGAGAAGCCTCTGTGATCTCTTAGAAAACATCAGCATATTTTTCACGAATTACGCCGATGATACACAGCTAATTTTCGAACTCAAAGGCGACCATACCATTGATAGCGCAAAAATAGCAGAGGTTTATAACATCATAGACATCTGGATGCAACATCATTGGATGTGTCTTAATAACACAAAGACCGAACTGGTGATTTTTTTGGATCACGACAGGCCAGATCCAAGCTTGGGGCGGAATATAAAGCCTTTACCATCAAAGAGGCTAATATCCCGGTAATGCCTCAAGTTAAAACACTCGGGATGATGGTTGAAGCATCAGTGAGCTCAGAAGTAAAGGTCAACTACCTGCACAAAAACAATGCCTACTACCTGCGCCTACTGAGAGCTATAAGACCATACATCAATGAAGAGAATACAGCCACCATCGCGAGAGCAATCATACTGTCATGCCTAGACTCTGGCAACGCCCTCTTACTTGGAGCCACCTAAAGGGAATTGGAAAGGTGCCAAATAATGGAAAACGATGCAATTTGTATAGTTAAGAGAATCAAAAACAGAACATATATCAACAGGCAGCAGAGCTCTACACTGGCTTAGAGTGGAAGATGGAGTCAAATTTAAAGCTATGACGATAGTTCAAAGATGCCTATTTGGAGAGGCCCTGAGTTACTTTAAAAAATAATTCTCTTTCTACACACCTCGGTGATGCCTAAAATCAGCTGATACAGGCTTACTGAATACACTCTGTGTAAATCGTGCACTAGGACGAGGTAGATATTTTCCGGTAAAGCCAGCACAACATTGGAACAAACTGCCAACCGCCCTTCGGCAAGAGGAGAATTATCCAAGGTTCAGGAAATCTATGAAAACTTTCTTGTTTCAATAAAACTCGTCATTAAAGGCAACCTTTCCTTTATCAGGTCGGGTCTAACTGTTAATTAAGATCAAAATGTGAATTTGTTTATCGGCTCGCAGCGCCCTGATGCCTGCAGACTTTCGGCGCGTTAGAAGTATACACATAACATAACATAACATGCAGATTATGTCCTGGTGTATCTGGGGGAGCCTGAGAGATCAGGTCCGAGGGTTATCCAGTTACTACAGGAATATCAAGATTTACTGGGGGAAGTCTGTGATAATGCTGGTCAAAGGTGGAAGAGAGCCAGTACCAGCGGGGTGTCCACTTCGAGTAGAAATGGAAGGGTTCAAATACTTGGGGATCGAGGTGCAGAGACATGCAGGGTCCTACATTGCAAAGAAATTGGACCTGATCATAACTAGACTAAGAGACGACGCAAAACATTGGGCTACCTTGCCGGTGACTCTGTTGGGGCGAGTCAATCTACTTAAAATGTTGGCGCTCCCTCGATTACTATACGTACTACAGAATGCCCTGGTGCGCATTACCAATAACCAATTCAAGCAAATCAATGCACTTATGAGGGAGGTGATATGGAGGGGGGGACCTTCGCAGATCGCCTTGACAGTCTTGACTAGGTTGGTATGGGACGAAGGAACTGGGTCTCCCTAACGTAAAAATGTATTACTGGGCGGCACAGCTAGTGGTGGCCAACAAATGGGTATATGGCGGGAGGGATCTCACACAAACAAGACTGGAGCTAGAGATCAAAAGAAACACAGACCCACTTCAGGTGTTCTACAGGGTCGCAGGATGGAGGTCGCTGCCCCGGCAGGGCGGGAACCAGTCCTGATAAGGGAAGAAGCCAACCGTGGAATTGGATGGGGAGGGAAATTCACAAGAGCACAGCCACTATGAAACAACGCACAGCTGGGGGAGATTCAGAATCTGGGAAACCAGACTAGGTGGGCAAGGGTGGAGATAACACAGGTGGGAGAGGTGTCCCTTCCCAGGCACTCTGCACGGCACTGGCTTCTCATTTCATCTCTAAAACTCAGGACATCCTGTCCTTTCTTTCCTCCTCTCCCCATCCTCCCTCTACTCCCTGCTCTTCCTCTGGCCCTTCTACGGCCACTTCTCCTCCCTCCTTCTCTGCATTTCCCCTGTTTTCCCCAGATGATGTTTCTAGACAAGTCCGATCTATGAAAGTCTAGTCAAAACAGGCCCATCCCTGTTCCTCCAAAACTATCAAGGACCACATTGACTCCCTGGCTCCTGCTCTGGCCAACTTCTGCCACCACTCCTTCGCCTCTGGAGTCTTCCCTTCCCCCGTAGCACTCCCTTGTGCACCTTCTTCTTAAGAAACCCTCTGCCGACCTGTTCTGCCCGGCTAACTATCACCCAATCTCCATCACTCCCTTCCTGGGCAAACTATTGGAAAATGTGTCCATCTCCCAGCTAAATCTTCACACTGAATCTGTTGGTTGTCTCCATGATCATCAGTCTGGCTTCAGAGCAGCCAGAAGCATGGAAACTGCTCTCCTGAACATCCGTGAAGACCTACTCTCCAACTTTGATTCCAACACCCCTTGCATCCTCATTTTACTTGATCTCTCTTCTACTTTTGACACGTGTCCATAACTTTCACAGGGGGCAAGATGGTGGTACTGCGTCTCCCTCAGAACCAAAGTAGACAAGGAACCCCTGAGGACCTAAAAAGAAATATAGCAAGGTCACTATGTTAGATCTTTAACTAAACATAAACACCATGACCTTTACTAATTTGTCAAACTTAATCTAGCACCAAAGAAACAACCTTGTGACACCTCCACTAATAACAGAATATATACGACACCATTACCAGAGTCATATCAAAATATTGTGACTAATTTCTCTATCAAGTAGGTGTAGTGCTACCCCTAGCCAGTGGACTCACCCTTAGAAATTTAGGGGCTTCTCATCCAAAATGATGGGAACCCAAGTCCCTCTTAAAGGTACACTTCTACATACCTGGTGCACACTGCGTTCAGCACATGACTTGGAACCTACAAGAGGGTACGATTCATCAAGGGGACTGTGCCAAAATGACTTGTACAGATAAATGAAAGCAATAGTCCTCCAGAATATAGGTTGGAAAAGAAACATACCTATAATGTTAGAACAACCAAGTTAACGAGGGGGTTGGTGGTTCACAATGAACCCTATCTTTTTTTAGATGATGAAACATACAAAACTAACTTTAGTTACATATCCTCCAAATGTAGCCAGGATCTGATGGTACTCACAATGTCAACAGCACAACGAATTGGGGCAACAATACAGAGAGACTTGGATGTAGAGGAACTTAAGTTACGAAACAATGCAGCGATTAACAAAGCAGAGGATACATTAAGAGAAATAACCAGCCAATTTGAAGCTTTTAAAGCAACCACACTCGAGAAAGACAAAAAACATAATAGGGACATACAGGAGTACCAAGTTGAAAAAATCTACCCGTATCTAGTGGTGAACTTTCTGGAAATACGATACGAAATACAGAGAGGACCCCGTATACTTTGAATAGTCAGGGAGGTCCCAGGAGATGTGTTACCTTCTCTGACATGAGTACTGATTCACCCAGGGAAGACCCATATGATTATGGTTATGAGCAATATCAGCGGTCAAGAAGTAAGAGGTCTTTTTTAGGCAGAGGTTTCCCTCAAGACCAAACATGGGATTCCTTCAACCCAGAATTCCCCCCGTGGGGGGCAAGAGACAGCAGAGGCCTCGCAGGAGGACTTACAACAGATAGACAGGGGGGAACTGACAACACATGAGAATGAGCAAAGTATGATAATACCCAGATTCAATCGGGCATAGCTGTAACGCTCACCTGGCTCCCACGGAGGCGCTGGTCTGGTCTGGGTTGCTGTGGCCTCTTCAAGCGTGATGCGCAGAATTCAGACCACCGATTGAACAGGACCCCCAAATCTTGCTTGTCTGGCCCGTAGGAATATCCTTCTGCAGATGAGAAAGGGGATTAACTGTCTGCTGAATAGTGTGCTTGCTCCCCCCTTTCCCTCTTCGTTCTTCTCTGACTTCCTCCAAAACCCCCGGTTTAAGCTCACCTTATGGTTTGGAAGGATGAACTCTCCATCCTGCTTCTGGTGCAGGGGCGCGCGTTCGTCCAGTTACTTCACTGGTTTTCAGAATGGCGCTGGCCAATCCACTTGACTTTTCTGAGCGATACGCCGTAAGTATGAAGATGCAAAAGTTCAAGTGTGAGCCTCCTTTTATGTTGTTTTTCCTAACCTGTGATCTGTCCTTTATTTCAGGTGCAGAACAAAGGCGATGCGTTGAGGGGTTAAATTGCCGGTGGTAAAATAAGGTGAGTTAGTGCTGGGGGCGACCCCTCTAAATGTCTTTATAATTCCCCAGTAATGTCTTTTGTCCTTTCCCCATAGGGGCCGGGGTGCGGTACCTGCCAAAGATGCGGCGCCGACCCGAGATGTGGAATGGTTCACCAAGAAAAGCCGGTAAGTAAAATGGCTGAAAATTCGGCTTTCCTCTTGTGTTCCCTTGCTCACCTTTTGTCTCTTCTTCTCTCCCCTAGGTGCAGAGATGTGGCGACCGGTGCTGAGAGCCGCGATGGAGCCGGGCGGCGTCTCGGGAACAGGTGAGTGAAGCACGGCGCTGCAGCGAGCAACGCAGTGCTTTTAAATGGAAGTCTTCCTTCAGGAATGTTGGCGTGAAGATTCCGGATGCAGGTAAGAAGGTTGAATAAGTTCTTGGTTTTCACCTTTCTCTTCTCTTCTTTCCTTACAGGTGTTCCAGGTTCGAGCCTGGCTGGAGTCCAGGTGCAGGAGCAGACACGGTGAGCGTTCAGCTGCTGGGATGCAGAACAACGCGAAGCACTTGTGGCTGTCCGGGCGTGGCTTAAATAGCCTTGGAAGAAAGTTCCAGGTGAGTATTCTTCCACAGCCCCACCCAAGTAACAAAATAGTTCCTTCAGAAAAATATTCCCTCCTAAGCCTCATTTGGCTTGGTTCTTCATGCAGCATGGTCTGCATCAGGTGAGTGTGCAGCATGGTCTGCTTCAGGTAAGTGCACCAAACACTTCCCCTTATGAGCCTGGCGCCTATGGCGCCAGGACTGATGTCCAACATGAGCCTGGTGCCAACGGCGCCAGGACAGAGTCCAAAGAGCCCCTATAAAGGGCCACTGGACTTTTACCCGGGGGCGTGATGCCTGCTCCCGGGGGTGCTGGGCCTGGCCTGGTGCTCCGGGGGTAGGCATCATGACAATAGCTCTAACTCCAGCCCAATTACAAGTTCTATCTAAGGGGTTGTCATTTGTCCCCACTGGTTTATGTCAGAAATAGAACTAAAAATGTTTTTTTTAGAAAAAGACTCAAATGCTTCTTCCAAGACCAGGAACCACGGGATAAAGTAGATGACACTGGTCTATGTGTTCCATCTTCCTTTACTCCAATGGACAGTGAAATTCCTAAAGAGCTAATTTTCTTTGAGAATTGTGTCTGTGGTGACTTAAAACGGCTCAGAACCCAAAAACATCATATTAGACAATGTATATGATGCCGAAGGGAGGCTCTCGAAACACTCACGCCAGATCAAAGACTGACCATAAAACCAGCAGATAACAGAGGTGGAGTAGTGGTATTTAATAATGCCCAGTATAACAACATGGTCCTAGAACTATTGGAGGATGAAGAAAGTTATCAGACCCTAAAATGTGATTTCTCACCCAAGATAAAACAAGAAATACTAGAAACTATCCAATTTGGGGTAGATAAATGGAATACAAAAGATTAATTTGAATTATAGGACCACTCTGAACAATGAAAACCCATGTTCTATGCTCTCCCCAAAATTCATAAGGATGCATCCAAACCTCTGGGCAGACCCATAGTGTCTGGTTGTGGCTCCATCCTGGAGCATCTATGTAAGTTTGTGGACATGTTCTTACAACCAATTATCAAGGAAACCCTGATTTACATTAAGGACATGAAGGCAACAATTAAAATCTTTGAGGGCCAGGAGTTTGAATTCCAGTTTCCTGGTCACCATGGACATGAAATCGCTCAATACCGCAAAAAAAAGAGTACCAGGCGACTTGATGAGCATAGCATTAAGAAAAACCTTTTTCCAGTATGCCAATCAGTTCTACCTACAGATATGAGGGAGAGACAAAAGTGCAGTATTTGCGCCAAGCCTAAAAATACATTTATGGCATCATTTGAACAAGAATATTTACTCTCTGACAACAACCCATTTAAATCCCAAATCACCAACTGGTTCCGTTGTAAAGAGGACATTGTCTTCATTTGGACAGGGACTAAGGAATGCCTTTTCAACTTGTTCCACTGGTTGAATGTATGCCATTGAACCATCAAGTTCACAATAGAGTTTGACCATCATCAAATACATTTTCTGGACATGATCATAAAGACGGGAGGAGGCCACTTGAGTTGCTTGTTGTACAAAACAACGACAGATAGGACACCAACTCAACTTCTCCAGCTTCCATCCGAGGACCCTCAAGGAGAATCTGCCCTTTGGTCAGTTTTTGCATCTCATATGTAACTGTATCTCATTAGATGACTACTATGAATACGCAAACATCCTGAGTAGGAATCTAAAACAAAGAGGATACCCTAAGAAACTGATATCACATTTTAAGAAAAGGGCTAGGTTTACACTGAGAAAAGCCCTGTTGAAACCGAAGGTCCAGAGAGATACAGAAAATAGACTAACCTGTGTAACTACATATAACACAAATTCCTATGACGTTAAAAAGATGATAAGGAAATACTGGACTATGGTCTATGCCGAATATTTTGCTACCCCTTTTTGCCTTCAAGAGAATTTGAAGGACAACTTGGTCCACTGAAGGCCTAAACAGGATAAGGCTACCAGCTTGAATTGGGAATTACTCCCCATAAGGGGCACTTCCTCTGTGGTAACTGCAAGGTATGTAGGTTAACCAAGAAGCTTCAATCCTTTAAAATCAAGGAATGTGGCATATTGATTACAGTGTCCATGTGGACCTCGGTATGTAGGCCAGACAACCAGAGCGGTCCATACCCGGATCAATGAACACAGCTCAAGGATCCGATGCAGTAACACCTCTGCCCCATTAGTCTCTCACTTCATTGAGTACCAGCACTGGGCAGATGATCTGCTCTGGTGGGTGCTGGACATTGTCAAACAAGTGAAGAATCCGCAAAGACTACTCCTGAAAAAGGAGGCACAATGGATACATCGCCTTACCATTCTAGAAGCAGGCCTCAATGAAGAAATGCCAAACTATTTAAATTTGTTACATTGAGTTGCACATAGGGCAACCTTCTGGCCCTCTTTTCATAGTAGGCAGCCTTTTCAACTAGTTTGTACATCGAGGAAGGACTAGTTATCTCTCCCTCACTCTATGTACCTTGTAATATAAGCCATCCGATGTTAGGCTCAGGCTGCCCCTCTCACATATAGGGCCTGTCTCAGGTTCTGGTCCCTAATAGTATATAGGGACGTGTAGAGGGCTCCACTATAGCCACACTATTTGGTAATTGCATCTTAAACAGTCTTTGCTTAGCCTTTGTGCCTCTATTACCCTACTTTTATATGCATTATTTGACTTAGGCAGTGGCTCCTTATCAGCATTTTAGGATCTGCACAGGCCCTTATTGTTTCCACTAACCAAGAGGTGATATCTGCCTACCCAGCCAGGCACTTCAGGTTCCCATTTAGGATGCACTCTTCTAAAAAGCACCGGACATAGATATAGGGCCTACAATACACGGATAGGTTGGCTTATGCACTTTTGCGTCTATAACAGTGTACTCTATGACGCCAGCAAATATGAATTCGGGAATCATGCCTGACCTTTAATATTAGGCTACATCTAATATGGTGCTCAGATTAGTTTAAGTGTCGGGGGACCTCGCACTCACTTTCCCCACCCAGACGTACTTTTGCAAGACTAGATGTCCCCCGATTTGTCCGCATCGCAAACGGTTACCATAGGCAACCGACACATAGTGGGGAATCAGTTCACACAGCAGGTTAGTGTGATTTCACATATAGGGGACATCGCCCCGTTATAACCTCAGCATGTATTGACATTACTAAGTAGTCATGTTTTTTTTTCTATGCCTCTTCTTACTAAACCACGAAATCAGAGGAAGAAGGCCCCTGTGTGCAGATGTGTGCAGTATCCCTGTCAACCAACACAAAGCCAACTGGCACCCCCGTATAGCACTCCATTAAAATGTGAGTTTTCTTTTACACTGTCGCCTTATTTTACCACTTACAAGCTGCTTTGTACATTTAATATAAAACTATAGCCCCGGCACCTCTGACTATTTTCAATAGAATCGCTGGGAAGCAGTTCATACGGTGCTGCTTTTCGAGAAGTAACAAGAGGCACCTAGATGCTTGTGGGGTGAACTGGGTATGTAGAAATGCACATTAGAAGAGAGACTTTGGTTCACATCATTTTGGAGGAACATCCCCTAAACTATCTAAGGGTGTGTCCACTGGCTAGAGGTGGCAACTCACCGATTTGTTAGTTCAATTAATCACAATATGTTGATAGACTCTGGTAATGGTGTCCTATATATACTTTTATTGGTGGAGGTGTCATAAGGGTGTTTCTTTGTTGCTAGATTAAGTTTTACAAATTAGTAAAGGTCATGGTGTTTACATTTAGTTAAAGATCTAACATAGATATCTTACTATATTTTTGTATTGGTCCTCAGGGGTTCCTTTCTACTTTGGTCCTGAGGAAGGCAGAATACCACCATCTTGCCACCGAAACATAAGCCCCCCTGTGAAACAGTTATGGACACAGCTGCACTGCTGCACAGTTATAATTACTAGTACTGCGCTCTACATTGACCCCTGAACCCATGATTCGACTCATGTGGCCTTTTTAGTAGTTGAGTCAAATGTTTAGTCAGATAGCAATGATTTTAGTGAAATTTCACAGACTGTAAGCTTTGAAAAAACGGTTTGTTCCCCCTTCCGCTGCCTGACTGACATATCTCCATTTTGTGAACCAATTATGTGTTTTTCATACATGTCCACTTTTTGTTTAATATATTCATTGTGTTACTCTCAAAATATGTATGTGTTTGTCTATTTGTCTGAAGACATGATATATGTCTGAGGCCTCACCAGCAAAAATGTTCAACGTTGGATCCCCTCTGTCGGGCTCAAATCCTTTTCATAAACAAAAAAAAGGTTCAACATTGGATCCCCCCTGCTGGGCTTCGACCCCTTTTATACAAGGTTCAATTAATCTCCCTCAGCTGGGCCCCGACCAATTTGCATTTACTATCAAAGCCTTTCAAATGTGCACAGGATTTAGCTGGACCCGTTGCATGACCACCTCGATCTCAATATTTCTCTCACACTTATCCTCGGATGGATACCTAACAGAGACTTTTGAATGAGCACCCATCTGGTGCCGGACCACTCTGTGTGTGGTATCTTTTCCTTGGTTAACCCAAAGTTAAGTTACAAAGTTCAACTTATTTCTTTTGGCTTTCAATTGTATTTGTGTTGATTTTTCAAAATGCTGCACACACTGCTCTCTTTATACAATATTGGTGCTTGCAACCTTGGTTCAAGACACAAACTGGTTTGGTATCAGTCCCTCTGACTCACCGTTTGACTTTCTTTTCGGACGCCACTTTGTTGGGCAAGGTTTTTGGTCAGGTGTGGTTCACCTCCTTTCAAGCGCTCAAGGTTCACAATGAAGACTTCCCTCAGTCGGTTCGAGCCTCCCTTCACGCTTCACAGCTGACTAAGAAGGCTTCCCTCAGCTGGGCTCGAGCCTCTTTTCAAAATTCACAATTCACAAAAAAGGGTCTTGGGACTTCTAGTCCAAGAATGCACTGGGCTAATTTCGCTCCCACTTCACAGCTCCCCAAAATGGCATTTTCTGGCATTGGGAGCTGCAGGAGCTGAAAGGGGATGTTGATCAGAGGTCAGGGTCTCTCCACCTGCCCCTCAGAGACCTGGGTTTGCCAGTCTGACCCAAGGGAGGGGTTTTGCTGTGGGTACTGCCAGGCAACCCCAGCTGCCCCTGGTCTTGCCTTCTGGAGGTACAGCTCCCTCCTCCCCACTGCAGTCTCCTCTCAAATAACAGGGCCAGTGTTTGGTCGGTTTTCATTTCCTCCAGGTGCTCCAGGGTCTCTGCAGCTCGCTAGTTCCTTCTCCTGCTTCCTGGCACCTTCCAGCATCCCCAACTCACTCGAAGTGTGCTTTCCTGCTGCGCCTTTTATGCTGCCTGGGAGAGTCAAGTGCAGTCAGGTGCAAGTAATTAAGGAGGGAGGCCTGACTTAGCCTGGCCTCATTAATGGGACAGTCTGCTGTAGAAAGGGGAGAGTCTGCTTTCTGTGTCTGTGGTACCCTGTTGGTAATATTCATCCTCCCAATCTCTCTCCTCCTCATCTCAGTCTCAGTGTAGAGGTGGGAAAGGCAAAGGGATACCACGCATTCGATTCCATGAATCGACAAAGGGGGATTTGCATGCAGTTGCACACGCAAGTAACCGTTTTTCCATGCCGATAATTACATGAATCGACCCCATTGTCGTTAGTTGTATGTTACAAACCCAATGAAAGGAAATTGGCAAAGGTGGAAACAACACAATGATTTGTTGCTTGCTTTACTTTACTTTACTTTATTACATTTTTATAGCGCTGCCACTGACCTGGAGGCTTAAGGGCGCTAACGGTCAAACAGTACAAACACATAAGAAGAGGGGACAACCAGCTGGGAGAGAGAACACCACTGTTTAAGAGAACTAGGACTTGAACAGAGCAACTAATTAAAAAAGAAGGTCTTAAATCGTTTCCTGAACAAGTTGATTGAGGATTCCTCCCTCAGCGTCAGCGGCAGACTATTCCAAGCCACCGGTGCTGCTTCATAGAAAATTCCTTTCCTAACTTGAGCAAGTTTACATGCAGGAATATTCAGTTGTGTGGTGTTGTTGGGCCTCAGGTTATGGCTATTTGACTTGATGACCAGTTTTTCCTTCAGATACACCGGCGCTGTGCTTCTCAGACACTTACACGAGATTAGCATCAGCCGAAAACAGATTCTCTCCTTGACCGGTAGCCAATGTAGGCACCTTCTCGCCTCCGATATGTGGTACCTTTTATTCAGGTCCATAATCACTCTAACTGCTTTATTTTGCACTACCTGAAGTCTACTGACTTCCGTTTTAGGCATTCCAACAAAGAGGGTGCTACAGTAGTCGATTCTTGCACCAATCAAGGTTCTTGCCAAAGTTTCCCGACTATCTTTTGAAATAAAAGGACATGCGTGAGTTAACAATTTAATGTAGTAAGAGGCCGACAACACCAAGCTACTCACTTGGGCCTTCATGTTTAAATTGCAATCTAAGTAAACCATAAGGGTCTTAAGCTTGTTCTTGATTTTTATTGTACAGCCTTCAATCTGGAACTGAGTATATTCTGACATCACCTTAATGAGTTTAGGCCACCGTCCCAATGAGCATCAACTCGGTTTTTCCTGTATTGAGAGCAAGGCCGTTGAGACACATACATCTTTGGATTAGACCATAAATCCTATTAATGTTCAGCTCAACTTCTTCAAAAATGTCTGTCAAAGGAGTGACACATTGCGTGTTGTCAGCATAGTTGTTAAATTCAATGTTATTCTCTTCTAGGAAGGCCAGGAAAGGGGATGTAAATATGTCATAAAACATAGGCGACATACATGCCCCCTGTGGCATGCCTTGAGACAATTTATTGGGTTCAGCATCTGCCAGAGTGCTACTCACTTTTCATTGGCGCTCACTAAGAAATGATTTGACCCATTGGGCTGCTGGTGTAGCAAAATCAGCCGCCTTCTCCAACCTGGCGACCAACAATGTATGGTTGACCATGTCTAATGTGGCGGACAGGTCAAGAAGCATAAGCATTGACATTTTCCCTGGTCCACATGATGAAGTAGCCTGGACTTAAGATCGAGCAACGCCGTCTCAGTTCCATGACTTTCTCTAAAGCCAGATTGCCATCGATTCAAGATGTTATATGTATTAAGATGACTGAGGACTTGCGTGTACGCCACGCGATCTAGTATTTTTAGGAGAAATGGAGAGTTTGAGATGGGCCGATAATTCAAAGTGTCTCTCGGACATAGGCCAGGTTTCCTCAGTAATCGTGTAACCCATTAGTTTTATATGCTTCTGAGGACATAACAGTGCCTGAATGAGGTATTCACAAACCTACATAGTGTTGGAAGAAGCATAGGTGTTTTAACAGCAAGTGCTGGATAAACGTCCCCCTTGCAATTTGTAGGCTTATGTTTTTTTAATGATTAAGGCTATCTCGGATTCACTTATTGATTTAAAAGTGAATTGTTCCTCAGCTTTCCAGGTTCTACATTTGTCATCTCTAATATCAAGGTGAATCATAGAAGTTGCTTCATTTGATATAGCAATCTCCTCCTTGATAGTCTTTCATTTGGTGTCCATGGTATTTTGTATTAGGTTACACCATTTGGTGTCTCTAATGATTATTTTGGAATCATCTTGCTTAGGGGTTTCTAGCTCTTTTAGAACTTTAAAAAAGTTCTCTCGGTTGGGATTGAGCCTTGGAGATCCGGTTATCCAAATATGATTTTTTTGCTGATACAACCGTTCTCTGTCAGGTTCAGCAAGTGTTCTTTTCCACCTATATAGTGCTTTCATTTTATCACTTGTCAGCTTTTGTATATCTTGAGAGAACCATAAATTTGTTTCTCTTAGAGTAACTTTCTTACTGCGTAATAGAGTGAGCACATTAACAGCTGCCTGTAATGTGTGTTGATAGATATTAGTAATGTCTTCTACTGGATTGAGTTAATTCACATTTTGTTGCAAAGGGGTGAGCCATGGGTCCAGTGCTTCTAATGTAAGATTTTCTACATTTCTACATTGAATTGTCGAAGTGACCAATTTCTTCCTTCTAGCCTTTTTTGCAGACCCCACTACAAAGTGGACGAAGAAATGGTCGGACCAAGGACAGGGGCATATGTCTTGGCTGGTTAGAGTAACGTTATGGCCTGCTAACCAGTCAAGCGTATGACCGTTTATGTGTGTACTGGTGGTCATGTATTGTGTGAAGCCCAGATCAGTCAAGGCTTTGTTCAGGGACTTAGCTTGTAAGTCGCTTTCATCTAGTAACCAATAATTAAAATCTCCCATAAGGATTGTTTTTGAGTTAGGTTTTAAAGAAGCCAAAAGTAGATCACATGGCTGATATGGAAAATCTAGCATAGGAGAGGGAGGTCGGTAAACAAGAATCATGTTTGTAGTATTCTCTGCATCTGTTCTAATTTTGCTGTGGAGAATATCACAATTCTTGATTTTTATGGAGGCGACTTTACAAAGATCTAAAGTATCTTTGTATATCACTGCTACCCCCTCTCCTTTCCCCTCATGTCTGTCTTGGCATTTGATATTATATCCCTTGGGTATACCTAGCACAAGCGCAGGCCCTGCTGCTGCTTACTTCCATGTCTCTGTGAGAGCACAGAGATCAAAATTCAACAAGGAGATATATACAGATACCTCTATGGCATGTTTTATCACATATCGTGTGTTTAGCAATAGACATTTCAGTCCAGAGTAGGTCTTAACGTTCAATTTGTTAGTCTTGTCGCAGGGGGCAGTCATATGCAAGTTTGTGTTACCTACGTCAACATTCAGGTTTGCATGTATCATTGTCTCAGAGTATATTGGTTTGGGTGATTTTAGTATTCCTGCATCGCTTTGCAATGCTGCCGTATTAGTAGTTTGGACGTTATTATTATGTATAGTACTAGAACGTAAGCCTTCCTGCGCTATATAATCGGTAAGGCGTGTAGTTCTTAACACAGAATTCGCTTTTTCTTAGGCTATTATGGCCAAGACTGATGCACAACTCATCTTGTCTTACCTAATGTGTAAATAAAGAGACGCAGCCTCGCAGCTACGGACCGGCACAGACCGGCTTGGCTGTTCACGCACCGGCGCCTGGTCAGAAAATTTGTAGTCCCAAGGACTACAAACCTGATGGGAAGTGTAGTTTTGCTACTACTAGGCAGTGAGGAGCACTGGAATCAAATGAACACAAACCACGTTATATCAGTGAACAGTATCACAGCGAACTATGCCTCCCAAGAATTTCTAAAAGCACAAAATAAATGGCCTCGCTAAAATCAGAATAGGTTTCTTTAAAATGCTAAAATAGAATTAAACTGAAAAGGCACAGTTCTAAAATTATATCTGCTTCACTCTACACACTGCAAGCAGTTAAAGCACGTTCTCCTTTCACACACACCTGAAAATAATGCTAAAAAACCCAGAACCAGAGACAGTGTTTGTTACCTCATGGAGTACTATGGAGACCAGATTTGCACAAGGAAGCGGGCGTGTGGTCAGGACTGGGGAGATGGACTGCCAGCAGCAACAAAAAACCTAGCTCTGTGGATGTGGAAGGAAGGTTCAAAGATTGCGGCCTGCAAAGGAAACTGAGGCAGCCGAGGGGTTTCTAGTCCTTTGGTGGCTCAACCACTGAAAAGGACCATGTACATCCAAACCCCAGCAGAAAGGAATATGACAATTACTTTGTCAGCGGGTGGAATAGTTTGTGGCAGAGGGTGGGAGCTGGTGTCACGACCTTATCCCTACCGTATGGTAACGGGTCCCTAAGAACCCTACTTGACCCCCCTCGGATCCCTTGGAGCCAGTCCTGGCGCTGTTGGCATCAGAGGCACACGCTAGGACGGAGCTTCCATGGGAAAAGGACAAGCATGGCCGCCCCCATGAGGACTAATGGGGAACTGCAACTAGCGGTCTAGCATCCAGGGCACGGCCTGCTGGCTATTTAAACCACGCCCGATTAGAGGCATGTGCTTCGCGTTATTCTGCTCTTGCAGCGTGACGTTCACCGGGTCCTGCTCAGCATCCTGGCCTGCACAGGCAAGAAAAGACAAGAACCATCATCATCCTTACCTGCCCAGTGGCATCCTCCATCAACCAAAGTCGTCCAGCATCCAGGGTCTTCCTCCGGCATCATCTCTGGAGAGTAGAGCGTGAACAAGACACGAGTAAGCTACTTAACAGTCCGCTTGAAAGGCCATTGACTTCTGTACATCGTCCGTCGGCTTCGGTTCCGGTGGGCCCATTCCTCCGAGAATTTCTTCATGACCTGCAAGACAAACAATAGCACTGGTTAGCCAATTACAAGGACGCTCGCAGCGCCACTTAGTGCATCCATCTTACCTCCTCGAACACAGCTCCAGCATCCATCCTTTGCCTTCAAAATCTGCAAGAAAAAGGGAGAAGGTTATTTTGGTACCTTAACCAATACAGACATTGCTCTTATTGACATTGCTCTCATCTTAAAGATTTACCTGAAAAGTGGAGTCGCAGCCGGTTTGGACTCCAGCCCACGCCAGTGAAGAAACTCGGCGGAACGGTGCCATTGACAAAGCGTCCCTGCCCAGCACGCCAGGATGGAGAGCGCATCCTTATAGAAAGCAAGGTGAGAGATGTCCCCAGGGGAACCGTAAGGGGAACCCGGGAGGTGGGGCGCAAGGGAAGGAATGGCAGTTAAGCTTCACATCCTGTCTTCCAGAGCTGATCCTTGACAGCACGAACTTCAGTGAAGGTTTGGATTCCAGGAGAGCGTTCTGACCAGTCGAGGGGCATCCCCGATACAAGGTGAGCGTTACAGCTGGAGGTCTATAGGAGAGTGTTTGTGCTGTAGGCCGAGAGAGAGAGAGAGAGAGAGAGAGAGAGAAGGCAGCATGGAGAAGCAGAGAGGGGGTAGTGGATAGCAAGAGAGGTGGAGAGAACTTGCTGGGAAAAGCAGAGGTAGTGAGGAGGTGGAGAGATGTAAAAGTAGCTGAGAGGAGGTGACGCTCATCAAGAGAGGCAGAGAAGTGGTGGAGGAAAACAAGAGGAGCTATAGGAAGGTAGAGAAGGAGAGGAGAAAGTAGGGTGATGGTAAAGAATAAGATCCAAGGAGAGAAGGAGGGTGTTACGTCTTTGGTGTATCCAGAAGTACCATTTACTGTGCTGTTAATCCCTTGTCAAAGACAAGATAATGTTTTGCAATCCTGTCAGTTGCCTACCTCCCTCGACTTTCAAATGGAGGAGGGAAAGAGAACAACTAAGCAGGTGTTTAATAACAGAGGACAGGAGGAAGGAATGAGGAGCAACCTGAAGCATGGCCTGGTGTTGGGTAACCAGAAAAGGATCACAAGAGGAGAGGCAGTGGTGGGTCATAGTGATAGTGTGGATAAGACAAGATCAGAGAAGACCAAAGACAAGATCAGAGAAGATCAGGGGCCTGTAGAAGAGCAGAGTGTGTCGGAGCATCGAGGAGGAGCACAAGAAAGGAATGAAAGGAGAAGACAAGACCCAGGAACGATGAGGCGGTTAAAAAGACACCTGAGCTGAGTGGCAACCTGCAGGCAAGGTGGTGGAGGAGACTATGGCACAATGCAACCAGCGATATCAGGGGTAAGGCTTGTAATCCCCAGGGCTCAATCTCTTTCATTTACAAGATCAGTAGGAGTCTGACACTTGTCCCGCGTGCAGAGGCCACAGACCAGCGAGGCTGGTGGCGCCACCTACAGAACAAGAGAAGAACAATATCCTGACAAATTCACTGAAAGCCAAGTAACTAACTACAAGAGCCAAGAGAAGTACTGGCGGAATTAAAACACCAAAATATTGTGAGTGACGTCTTTTTGAGTCTAAAGATGATTAGGAAGGACTGGTGGACTGCAGTCCTCTAGACATTTTGAGAGATTTGTGTAATTTTGTTTTCCCACCATATTCCTTTAAATCTATATAATCCCTCAGTGATTCCATTGTTAAAAGATATCCCTTGAACTTGGAATCCTTGGTTTCGAGTTACCTGTTGATTCTTCTGGCCTGCGGTGCACCAAATGGTTCTGAGTATCCCCTTGGACCCCCTCTGCTTAGTGGTATCCCTGGTAAATATGTGCAATATTCTCCACCCTGCCATCACCTGCACACAGGTGTCACAATATGCGTTGTCTGTACAGTCCCCAATTTCACGTTATGCTGCTGCTCACCCATTCTAAAGCACCCGGCATTTAAACGCCCCGATATTCCCCGTGTATGCCCTGTAAAACGCACCATCCATACCTCAACAAAAATCCAAAAACGACGTGCCTACATTTATGTATCTTTTATACGGATCTAAGCCTCTAAACAGGAGACTGGGATTAGAGTCTGTGTTGCTCTGTGTTGTCTTGCTGCCAAATGAACTATCCTCTGGGGACGATATATCGGTTCCAAAATGCGTTTAGCAATCATTCACTATTTAGAATATTTATGGCTGGCATGATGCAGGATTGAGAGTGCATTATGTATTTGTCTAATCTGTTTAGTGATACAATTGTTTCTAATGAAAGCCATGCAGTATGTGCGGCTCACATAAATTGTCACGTGAAATACACTATCTTTCTTCCACTAGGTGGCGATAGAGCCTTTTCTATGAAGACCACTATCGGCTTTTTAAGTCTCCTGCAGTGGGAGAGACAGCAATCTTAAATTGCTAAGTGAAAATTACATTTGATTCGCCGCCAGGCCCCCGACACACCCCTCCTCATTGCATGAAGGTGACACACACACATTCCTGCTGAGGACAATCGTGTGTTACCTTGTCAGCATGTGCGTTGCTTCCTTTGCCTAACTGCAGGTGCGAGGTGAGTAACACAGAGTGGTAAACTACAATTGATGTAAAATAAACGTATGAAAATAAACTCAAATGTGTACTAAGAACAGCAATGAATTGCTCATTTAACCCCTATTGAAAGCCATATATGAGGCATTGATGCAGTACATATTTACCTGCAAACCCTTTCATTGTCGCAGCACTTAAAGGTCGAAGACATTTGCCATGAAGCGCTACGTTAAAGAAGATGTTTTATCATGCTAATATTTTCTTAGACACCCCCCTATGTGAAAGTTTCCAGGTCCTTTTAGAACATGCAATGAACTCAAGATTGTGTTCGCTTTTAAAAAGAATATTGTGGCATCCCTACTTTATTTCCCTCTCCCCCAAGAAAATAACTCATGACTCATCTGCCCCTCGTTTTTACCATGTCCTTCGGTGCCAGTAATGGCTGGACAAGTGACTCACTCATATGTACAGAAGGGCATGCCAGCCATCCCCAGATATAATTAAAATATCAGATTGGTATATGGTGCGACATGCCCGACTTTTCTCACTTCTAAGCGCTGTAATAACAGGTGTTATTATTGACCGTGTTTTTGGCAGAAAGAGTGCAGGTTTCCTGCATGTCATAGCCAAGCCTTAACACGTGAGCTCTCTGCCCAGCATTTAGAAGAATTATCCTATGCTAGTAAACCCTACCAATCAATATATATAGCTTCTACCAAGGGCGGACTGGGAAGGAGGGCAAGGATGCGATTGCCCCCCCACCACCCCTCCCCCCCCCTCATGCTGGCTGGGCTGTTGCTCATAGGGCCAGAGCTGCACAATTCACACAAAAAAGACGAAATCATTCCGAATCCAGGTTGTGTGAAAGGAGCCGAGTGCTACAAGAGCGGCTCCGCTTCTTTGTATGGGGTGAGGTACTCGTCTTCATTTCAGAAATGCAGGAGATGTGCCTGCTGCTTGGGGGCCGCTCACACATATCCTTCCTCAGTGAATGTGTGAGAGTGAGAAGAGCCTAAGCTGCATGTGCATGTTCATTTAAATGACAGGTTCTGTGGAATAGTACATGTTTGCACCACCCCACCACATACACCATTGGTCTGTTAAAATCCCCAGCAACTTATCACAACTCCTACTTGCCAAGGAGTAAGAGGCCATGTCTTACTACAGTGCGTCAGTGGCATCATTCTGTAAGAACTCTTCCCCTTTGTCCCAGTGAATCTTATGACCACTAGAGAGCTCCCAGATTTGCACCCCTGAATGTTACTATATGGTGGCTATGGAAACAGATGTTGGATTGTTTGTGGTACTTACTTTTGGGCACAGTTAAAAAAACATGCACAGAAAGAGATAACATTCAGGTATTAATCATTTGTAGACTACAAACTAAGGGATTCGGAGTTGGGTGGATTGTTGTGTGAAATATCGCTTGAGGAAGTTACCACCTCCACTGTGGTATTTCTAAAAACCCACCCAGTTCAGAGTTCACCACCAGGGCAGAAATTTCCAGAGGAATTTCAGAAATACAAAGTTTGCTGGTGATACCATAAAAAGGTGTTTTCTTAGCAAACATTCCTGTCATTTCCACCTTTCATGTGAAGGTGGGAATGGATTCTGTACAGTAGTGGCTCAGACCACTACTGCTCATTTTTAGTATGCGCAAAAGGGTCAATTCTGACTCCTTTTTGCATTATATGGGTCGGTTGTTGGGAGGATTAGCATCCGAGATACCAACGTTTTCACCTTATTAACATGGCCTTTGGTAAAAACGAATTTCACTGTATTGGATCTAAGCACCTGTGCTTTCCATTTGTACAGCAATAAACAGTTTGTAAAATATTGCGGACAATTTGGATTTTTACCTCCCCTCTTTAGGAGGAGGTAATAATTGCTGGGTTTTCTGCAGAGCATCTACCTAAAATACTGATGCTGGTATTCTTATGGAAAACTTCTGTTGGTGTTTGATGAATCCCTGAATTGGGTGGATGGTAAAATTGGCAGTATTTGCCAGAAACTGACAATTTTACTGTTACCACCCAATTCTGAGTGACCCCCTAAGTCTGTGATGGTTTTTATTTTCTTGTCCAGAACAGCCTCATGTGACCAACAAAGGAGATATATGTAAGTCAACAACAGATTCAGATATATAGATACAATGTCACATGAACACATATACATCCTTCCACCTATACTTTACACAGTCACAAATACACACAGACAGGGACAAACACAGGCACATGCATGCACACACCACTCCACCTTCCTTGAAAACACACATACATATAATCGGTTGCTCTTGCTCCCTCGTCATCACTAGCTTAGAGGTGGGTTCACCTCACCATTCCATCTGCTTCCGTGATTTGAAATATGCAGCCAACCTTTCCAAGAAAGTACAACTCAGGAGCACAGTGGGAGCCAAGTCCCTTTGGAAACTTTCACTCTGTATTGCCCAAATTCAGACCCATATGCTGAATGGCAAATCGAAGTGGTCTGCTGTCTGCATGTACACCATGACAAAGGAATGGGTTGAGTGACAAGCAATTAGTGACTGAGCAATGTGAGCAAGAGAGAAAGGTGATAGCAAGATAAGGGAAGGGGATTGAGTTAAGGATTAAATAATGGCGGTAAGGTGAACAGAGGTCTGAAAGTTAATTGTGAGGAAGGAGGTACAGGGGTATCACGCATCTTGTGCAAGGGGAGGACACCAGAGAGTATTGCGTAAGGTAAATAGGTATGTCAGGAGGTCAATTGACGGTTGCTTAGATCTGTGCCTGACCGCTATGCCACTGTAGCCGATTGTGGGCCTGGCTCACCCCCTTTCTTTTTTTCTGACAAAATTATGGATACTTAGTTAATGAACATATGTTTCAATTGAGAGTTCTTATATTTGTTAAGGTTGCTTTATTATGTGAAATGATGTTTTGAAAGTAGACACAATTGTACGTACTAAGCTTATAATTATAGGGACTTTTCATTGCCAAACACACATTGTGAAGTGTAGTTAAAACAGCCAAAGGCTGGTAGCAGCAAACAGTGATATTTTTTTCTCAAAGTTAATTTAATGAACTGAGTGTATAGTTTACTTTCAACTAATTTACGAAGAGCACACTTTCCTAAGCTTGCTCTCCAGATAGGATTTCAGCTTTGGCCAAAATTAGGCTTGTGGCCATTCTTCTCAGTTCCAGTCAGTTAAGGCACACCCAGAGAAAGTGTGTGTTTAAGTAGTTCAATCTATCCTGAAGCACTTGAACAGACCCTGTTTCCATGTCTATTTTTCACTTCAAATAAAAGAACATTTCGCATTTTGCAATAATCCACTTCCTTAAAGAAGATTAGGGCATATCTGTACAATACAATTTGGGGTACATATGAAGAGGCCTCCATTTAGAGATCTTAGTCCAGTCTTCCAATGTGTCCGTCAAGAGGTTTTCAGGGTGAAATGCTGGTTTAATCTCGACTATTGGGGATCGCTAATTCATACAGATCGACACCTGGCATATCAAGTAATACAATAGGTAGTCAGCATGTGTGTGTCAGACGAATGTATATGTATTCACACATTTCACAATTGCTTTTAGGCTTGATTTATGTTTTATTTAAACAGGTTCCATCGAGTTGTAATAATCCAAAACAGGAAGAATTTATGTGTGGGGAAAATTAGAGGGCAAAATTGCTTCTAAACCTAACGCACAGGCAGCAGTGCACAGTAGGGCATCAAGGATGGATCTTCAAAATACATTTGGTATATTATGCATATACTTCATATTTAACTGATTTTAAAATATTTCAAACAACATGTCACAGAACAACATCAACGTCTATTACATTTAACATTTTGCATCTTACCCCCAACTCCCTCCCCCTCACCCTCCTCTCTCTCCCACCTCCACCCCTCACGTTGCCTAAAACGCTCAAGTGGTATCAACCAAGAATGGGAAAGAAGTAAGCCATACACAGTATAAAACCCCACAGGTCACTGTCCAACTTAATTCGCCTCCCCTACTTCTGTGACTTTCGCCCCGAATAAAGAAAGCAACCAGGTCTCCCATGCCGCAATTTCCGTTGTGGTCTCGCCTTGACTGCCCCATACCGCCTTCCGCCATGCTACTTTTTCCGCCATAGCCCTCCACTTCAGGTCCCTGCACCAGTCCTCCACCGCTGGGCCCTGAGGGAATTTCCACGCCATGGCTATTCTACGTTTGGCTAGGATACATGCATATACTTCATATTTATTTATTTATGTATTTATTGTTGAGGTTTATACTGTGCTTACTTGTGGGGGTGCCACTTCAAAGCACTTGAATCACCTGCTAATGGGCCTATACATTACTTTGCCATTCATCAAGGCAGTGAACCAGCCAGAAAATAATTTGCGGCGTTGAGCCACAATCTGCCACTTAAACCTAAAAGCGAATACTATCACACCTCTCACTCTAGACTGCATTAGTTAACAAACTCTCTCTCCGAAGACATGAGTATCTAGCTTTTCTGGCCCTGAGTAAATAAGTTGGAGTTAGTCATAGTCATTTGCATGTTAGACTTTACCTGGGAGAAGTGACATCTGCAGCCTGTCAGCAACAATAGCCCTCCAGGGCTAGTACATCCCTCTGTGCCTCCTTGCCTTCTGTAGTCCGTTTTCCCCAGTCACCATGCCATCTCCTTCACCTGCAGGGGATTGGTCAGGAAGTTATCTTGACAACCTCCCTCCCTTCTCGTAGGCCCATTTACACGGCATCCTCCACATAGGGCATGCATGAAATTGGTGACTCCTGTTTAGCCCTCTTTGGGACTCTAAGGGCCATAGCCCCTGATCATGCCCTCCCAAGTAAGCATCACGACCGACACTGCGCTCTAGTTCGCCACCATTATCCACATTTGCAAACAATCAATACGCTTCCGCACTATCACGCCTCAAACTCTCACAAACCTATCACCACCCACACACAAGCACCTATCCAGAAGCCCCCAAACATGACCACACACTCAAGCTCATCAGTGCACTTTCTGCTGTCCCTCCATATTGTAGACCAGCTGTCCAAACATCAGCTTGATTCATTCTTCTTTGGTTTTATGATTATTCCCAAAACTGAATATGTAATACTCATCTCTAATGCATGTATGATGCATTATAGATGGAATTACTGGATTAATTGTATTAATAGTTTAATACTACGTGCATACTTATATGGATCGGGATTGACGCATGCCACAAAATTATGACTGGTGGTTTTACGCTGCAAGGATCTAAATTGAGGGTCTGCCATGTTTGACTCTCCAGACCTTTTGAACTATAACTCCCATCAGCCCGCTCTAGCGAAGTCAATAGAGAGGGATCACAAGAATTGTAGTCCAAAACAACTAGAGAGCTGCAGGTTGCAGACTGCTGTTCTAAATGCTATGATTGGAGGAGTTTCCTGTATTGGTTGAGTTTCCTGGCCGTTAGCACTCCCCACTGAAATGCTTGGATCTTAGCTCTGCTTCTGCACGGAAATTAAAACCGATTATGGGTTCTTATTGTATTTAAATGCCCCTTTGACCCATTGCCACAACTGATGGAGGAATAGAAGCAAATACTGCGCTTCTGCCTAAACCCGGCTGGTGACTAAATTCATACAACGCTATAAAACAAACTCCTTGCTCATAGTTATTGTCCATGTCTCCATTTCCTAGTGATGACCAGCAGCGACTGCCATGCTGGGGTTAATTAAACCGAATAGACGTTTGGTGAACATTGTCATCATCTGAACTGGTAGAGTCCTTGCATAAATAGGTACCGTAAGCCATGAGTTGTCAGCTCAGTACAATTGTTTTTCGCTTCTGCTGCAGAGAATGCACTATACCATTTTGATGTCCACACAATTAAAATGATTTAGCACGTGCGCTGTAGTCCATCATTGCAATTTCAAATTCAATTATTTGCGCAGCACTGCTGACTCTGAGTCAAGTGCGGAACAATCGACTATTCAGTCCATTCCATCATAATAACAATATAAGATAGTGTACAAGCATAAAACAGCCTCTCTGATAAAAATTAGCTGAATCTCATTTCTTTTTTTTAATGCATATCTTTAAAAACAACATCATATTTGCAATTTCATTAAAGAGTATTTTATGGGGAGACTGCCCGTTTTGCATGACGTTCATTTTTAAATGACACTACCATTAATTAAGTCTTAAGTATTAAGGGTGGGGTAATAAAGCAGGAACATCACTCACCCCCGAGATATTGCCTGCGGCTAATCCGAGGGCTACAAGTTGAGGAAGGGTCATTATTCCAAGTAGTGATAACTCCTGCTAAGGTCTATAAAGCTATTTGCAAATACACTGTTGCAACTAGAATGGAAAGTGTTTTTATGGTTGGAAAACAAATTATCACACACAAGTAACTTGTAATGTTAATTTAATGAACAATGAACTAGTAACAATCATGTTCTCACTTGTATGGGGAATTTAACTCAACATGCTCCTGGCTGCCTTTGCACAGCTGAAGAAAATTGTCTCTGTGCTGTTTGTCAGTCTGCAGCTCAATTCAGTATCTTCCGAATGAGGTCTATCCCTGAGCTTATAGACTGCATTCCAAAAATTCTGAGTAGCTAAGAGGAGGTCTATAATAGAATCCGTATACGCTCACGGACCTATCCCGAGGGCAGTACTGGGGGTATGGGCCCCAAATACAGAGTTAAAGGCTGGAGCACAGCAAGGCATTTAAAGAGGTATACGGCCCAAAACTCCTTGTCCCACCCAAGGACATGGTCTATACAGCTATTCATGCATCCCTTCGCCTGTAAATTAACAGAGAAAACAAAATTTGTAAGAAATATCATATTTGAGTAAAAAAATGTATTTAAGGTCTAATTAATGGTTCTCAGGCTTTTGGCCAGCAGGTGGAGAAATGGCGCGTATGTGCCTTATTTCGTAAATGTCTCATCTCAACCCCCGTGAACAGTATGCTGAGAATAGTATCGGCCTATTTGTTCACATCATCTCATAAATTTGTTTCAACATGGTTGAGTGAGGTTTATAACATTCTTGCAAATGCTAATGTATCCATCGAAACACTGATTAACAACCCTGACAAAGCCAAAGAACTGATTTATTGTTGTGATTGGATTGCCACTATAACCAAATGTTTGGAGTACAGACAGAATTGCCTTTTGAGATTTTGGCCAAAGAGTGCTAAGATTATGGAGTTATCTTTTAAAATCTCCATCACCAGAGATACGGCTAGCCATCCTTAGAGGGCATTTTGATCTGTGGCCTACCAGACAGATACAGACAAGACGCAAAATTATACCTAGTAGTATGAAATGTTGCCACTTTTGCCTGCATCAAAATGGCGAAGAATCGCTTGAACACCTGATTTCATGTTGCCCAGTTCTAACTAGTCTAAGAATGACACACTTTTGGGCGGCATTCCAAAACCATTGGGCTTTTGGATGGTGATCGTTGTTGGTCTTTTTTGTTATGTTTAACTGATATTTCAATACATGTATCAATTGTCAATTTTTTAAAGGCTCTGAATTTAGACAGTCTTTGAATTAGGGTATTGTCAAATGATTTAATGATTTCATGTGAAATTGCATTGCCCTATCATAAATAGGCAAATCATTATTTTAGTCCAACCTATTTGGGATAGGTATTATATCTCATAGTTTTATTGTTATCCTGTAATCAGTGTTAATTGTGGTGAAATGTATCTCTTTTATCAAATTTTGTTATACTGTTGCATTCATTTCTTTTTCTTGTATGAATTGTATTTTTTATCTTTATCAAATACATATTGCTGTCTTGACATTGTAACCACTCCAATATGTTATGTGTATCTAAAGTATCCCATTGTGCATGCACGTGCTAAGGGAGTAGGAAAGGGTGGGGCTTTTTAAACAATAGAGTAGCAGTCTGGGGCGGTTAGCGGGGAGAGGCCAGCTGTGTCCACTAGGTGTGGCCCGGTGAATATTAGGGCCGCTGGGGGCAGGCCATCTCCACAATGATAAGGGGGAGTGGTGGGGTTGAGGGAGGGGATTTCTAGTGCCTTGGCTGCATCTGTCAGGTGTGGCCCGGGCAAGGAGGAGGACGAGTACGAGAGCAGTGTGAGCGGCAGAGGTGCTCTCAGTGCCCTTCTCCAATGCAGCAAGGTGTGATAAAGCCATATGGTGCGACGGCAGAACATTATGCCATCGTGCATGCCTATACATAAAAGGGGCGGTCCCGCGACACATTTGTGCATGCCAGGAGCCCGAGATGAGAAGTTCTGTGCCCATGTGCTTTCTTTCAGGTACAGGGGCAAGGCCTGCACACGATAGTCCCGGGGCAATGATAAACATCACATTGGCAACGAAGATGCAGCTGGGTGTGGGAAGGTGATCCGATGCTAGCTATAGCTTTGCGCCCCGAACTGGACATTTCAGGCAATCCCTCAAAGCTGGGGCTGAAATGGCTTAAATCAGTAACACGTCATGGATGGATGGGATGCAGAATAACTCTTACACCAAATAAGACTGACTCAGGAAGTTGGTAAAAAGTCTCCTCCGACTGTTTTCATATCAATTGTCTAAAACAGGGAGTTACAACAGACATCAACAGATTTTCGATTAAGTTCTCTCAAAGCATTTCATAAAAAAATGCATTTATATAGCAAATATTTGTCATACGTGACGTCATACTACGTGGCAAAGAAGAACATCTTACGGGGGGGTTAAAGGAAACATCTAAGTATACTTTCTACATAGGGACGGGTTGTGATTGGGTCCCTACAGTCAGGTGGACAATTTATGCCCACCCCTAGTGCAAGTCATCTTCAACAGTTATTAGATACACAATATATTATTGGCTCTTAAACTATAAGGCCCTTTGTTATATGGCCTTCTACAATTGCTTGGCACGCTCGTGCCCTTTTCTGGAACATTCGGCTCACTAGCACTACGTAAGCTGGTACCCCAGGTGCCAGTGGGTGGACTGTGACCACGTCTCCCCACCCAATTAGCCCAACGTCTCTCATCGCTCATGCCTTCTGCCATTCACATTTTCTTTGAATTTAGCCTTGCAAAGTATCCTTGCTCCTGGGAATATAAGGGAGTATAGGCACACTCTTATCACAGTTCTGGTCTGCCCGCCCAACTCCTATTTCCATCCACTGGCGTAACTGGGATGCTCATGGATGCTCCATGTCATGGGAGGGGCCCCTCAGACTAAAAAAATATTATTTTTTTACAAAAAAATGTAAAAACAGAAACAAATAAAGTTTCTTTTTGAAGACATTCAACCTTCATAAAGAATTGTTTACAAAAATAAGGTCTTTATGAAGGCAGAGTGACAAAAAAAATGTCTATTTCTTTATGAAGTCTGAGGGCTCCCCCACCTCGTGATGTGGAAGCCTAAAGGATAGTGGCCTCCAAGGCATGGGCCGGGAGCGGAAAGAAATAGGGCCTCATTAAGAAGCCGCTGACAGCGTAACACCTTTTCCGACACCTAGCTGAAAGAACAAAGAAATATCGAGGCTGAGTATCACAAAGGAAATACACCAATCACGGCCTAAAAAGATTCACAGATCTTTTCTTACTGTACAGTTTACAAAGCAAAACAGATAGCTATCTGGCTCCCAACACCTTGCAGTGTGTACCAGCCGACAAAGAGAGGTGAGAGAGTCCTGAACATCTAAACACTAGCGTATTTATACATTTTATACAATATTGTCCAGCCTCTCTTCATGTTAATAATGCGTGGTCTAGAGTTCGTGCCTAGTTCATATACAGATTTTACAATATAATGCGAAGGATTACATAAGTTTGTATTTCCCTGAAGACAGAGTAGTGATGTCTGTTCTCGGATCCCGCAGTAAGCCTTATTCCAGGTTTCTACACAATGTAGTTCAGCCAAAGCATACGCTCGAGGTTTGCTCTTCATTGTCCCAATGTTTATACAAGGATGAGCCTCGTGACCGCCGACAACACTTGAATGACAGTTCATATGAAGCACAAGGTCTCTTTGCTCAGTCTAAACAGTCGGCTCTCAGACAACCTAAACATTACCAGAACTCAAAGGTCAGAAGGCTTGGCTGCAAGTCGAAAACATAGTCCACCATTTTAGAACGTAGATCACACGAGTGGAAATCAAAATGGCGGATGAATCTTAAAATGGCAGCAAAGCTAACCCAAAAGTCGGAACTTTGCAACGTGGTTTTCCGTGTAGCGCGAATAGGCTTAGGCCAATATAAATACTAAGGAGGCACTATATAATTACCGTTTAACATAGCTTTCCGGTGCTACCAGCACATTACAAATCCCAGCGGACCAGGAAACTAGGTGCCGGAAAATGTTTGTCCCCATGGGTTCACGGAAGCACTGGCACCGTCACTAGCGGTGCTGGTGCTTCCGTGATGAGTCTGCCTACTGGGGCCGCTCTGCTGCCAGGGTCAGACCTGTCGGGCACAGCGGCCGCAGCAGGCAGACTGAGTGTGGTAGTTCGGAAACAAGGGTGCCGGTAAGCTTACCGACACCCTTGGTTCCGGAACGCCTCACTCGTAATGAGGCCCGTAGTTTCTGTTTGAAGTCACTCTGCCCGTTTGGTCCTTTAGTGGAAATAATTTTTTTATGAAGTCAGTGACTTCAAAAAGAAGCCATTTCTTTTTGAAGCAAGGGGACTCCCCTCCACTCCATGACATGGGGGCCTCCCAGTCCTCTGCAGATGACGGGAACAAGCATTCCTGGCTACTGCAGGGAGCTGAAGGTCTTGTTCCCTGGACCAACGTATTAAAGGCAAGAACATGTATTTTCTTTAAATGTGTGCTTGCATGTAAGTGTGTGTATATAATGTAATGTGCATTAATCAGTGAGTGCATGATGCAGCCTGGATATGCCTGTGTGAGTGTATGGTGATAGTGTGCATACTCAAATGTATGGGTGGCTGGGTGTGCATGTGTGAGTGTATGGTGAAAAGCTTCACACTTAAATGTACAGGTGGCTGCCTGGGTGTGCCTGTATGGTGAAAGGGTACACACTCAAATCTATGGGTGGCTGGGTGTGCGTGTGTGTGTATGTGCATGGTGAATGGTGTGTGTGCTTGTGTTCAGGGGCTCAGCAAAACCTACATTTCGGGAGACGGCTAACCCTTCAAATGTCTGGAGAGGCGCTAGCTTCACGAGTGGTGTGGGAGGGGCAAACCTATTTGTGTGGGGGCATCTATCTTCTTTACACATTCTAATGAGACTATTCTAGTGCAGCTTTAATGTTACAAGCAGTTAACTCTCTCCTTTAAGTCTGAAAGCATGCACTTATGGACAGCTGTGAGAATGAACAGTCTCCTCTCCCCTCTCTGCCCTTCCAATCACCCACCTGGCATGCAAGTACTAAGCCCACATCACGATTTCAACTGCCGAAAAAGGAACAGTGAAATGCTTTAGGTTAGTATTTGCTGGGCCTTAATGACGAAACACAGGTGCCGCTGAACATCTGTGTCCTGTTCTGTCCGGCAACGGCTTTGTAGGTCAGCCATGTCCAGTCAACATAGCCCACAATTTCAGGGCTTGGAGGAGAGGACTGAAGCCCAGTCAGATCAATGGTGTTGTACCACTATTTGTGTTTAATGCCATGATTACCTATTGGTAATCTTCATTACTCGTATCCCCATTCTTCCTTATCCCAGTACTTTACCTCATACACAACTACTGGGATGAGGTAGCGGGACATGGAGGTAATGCCTGGCTTAGTTACCTGTAATCTTCATTACTTCTAGCCCCACTCTTCCTCATCCTTGTACTTACCTATGAGGAAAGGTGCCTCATATGTCAGCACTGGGACAAGGAAGAGGGACGTGGAGGTAGTTCTGGGCTGATGTGCTGATTTTGGGGGTTGGAGCAGGGGGTTGGAGGGAGAGGGGTTGTGTGGGGGGCAGGGATTGTGGGATAAATCACAATGGCAATCTATCTCCAGGCTAAGCAGGCATTATATGTGGTATTAGTGGCTAGAGAGGCATTTTGGTGCAGCCACTCTAGTAATTCCTTAGTTTGGCTTGACTTTCTTTAAGTGGGCATCTCTGATAAAGAGGTTCTGCTAAGCGTAATTACCTGGCTCGACTGGCTTTTGGTTACTGCCAGTCTAGCTGTTTCTTACTGTGGCATTGTATATTTTTCTGGGCATCTGTGATAAAACAACCATAAGAGTCATTGCTTCGACTGCCATTTTGTGCAACCAGTCTAAGCATGTCTAAATGTGGCGTGGCATGCTTTACTGTAATATGTTATTATGCGTCTAGACTGGTCTACATTGTACAGCCAGTTGGACATGTTTTCATTGTGGCATGGCATTTTTAATAGCAGAGTATTCAATTAATGGAAGCATTAATGCTCCTGTGCATTGTTGGTGCCTTGCATGTTTTGGATTTTTGGACTGGTGTTACCCTACAAAACAATTGCAAACGCTCTGGCTTTTTAGCCAGGTTTTCTCAGAAAGTGTGCTGTATAATGCATTAAAACAATTAAAACATAAATATATATATATATATATATATATATATATATATATACTGCTCCTAGTACAGTGTCCGGCATACCCTTGAAGCAGCACGCTCGTGCGTATTGAGCAAGCGTGGTAATGTAGGCCGGCCCAGAGTGTGGCGCGACCCATGATTTGTTGCCGAACTGGGGTGCCCCTCAGCATGGCTCGCAGGGGGGCCCCCAAATGTTGTGTTACGCCACTGTTTCCATCCTTGGCTCACGTGACTGCAGATTGTATTTCGGCCTGTTTTGCAGCATTTAATTGTCTTAATTAATAAACTTGCCACTCATGGTGTTCTTTCCTTGCACCTTGACATGAGACAATTCAGCGTCTCACGGTTTCTGTTCATAACAGATAGATAACCAGTTCTTGGCTACTTCATCGTTTGACACCAGGCCAGACATAGCGACACAGCTTTCTGATCCTTCCTTCTCTGTGGGTCTGAGCTTACTAAATATGTGCACTGATGTCCAAAATTCAATATAATGGCAGCACCGCCTGCAGTCTGTTCACTACGTATAGCTAGCCTTTAAGATCACTTAGTCTACTTGCGTTGCTGCATCTATACAGTTATTAAACGGCTTGCATTTTCTGCAGTGCTCTTCACACGTGCAATCTCCACTCCACACATGAAAGTTTACTCGATCCTTTATTTTGTCATCAGATTCCATAAAGACTATACATCCTTTCCTTCAGCCACTCTTCTCAGTGTGTCACGCTCACTTCTTGTGATGTCACCACTTCTCTTTCTCTCATCTTCATATTCCTTTGGGGATCTCCTCCAAGAGATTGTCATCTCTACAGGGAACGTATAGGGTTTTATTAATGGATACCTTTTGTCGAAGGCTCTCTGCGGAATAGGCACCATCACTGGTGTTGTGCATGTCGCGATCTATGGCTTCCGACATATAGGAACAATGGGGTGGGACTTCCTGCAGAGGCATTCAGCTGCTCCTCTACAGGCTGCTCTGGATCGAGAAGTTGTACATGTATTTTAGGGCGTCTGGCGAAACGGATGACAAATCCAAAATTGCAACCCTTATATACAATGCTGGGTCAGAAGTCCACAGGATTTTCTAGTCTGTCACTCCCACCGACAACTCCTACCGAGATGCCAAGGACAGCCTCAAAGAGCACTTCCTGACACTAGCCAATCAAGACTATGTAAGGTTCATAATGTGCAGCGAGAAACAGAAGGAGGAGGAATCCCTGGACCAGTTTTACGGCTGGCTTCTTCACCTGGCAAGTACATGTGCATAGGAGAATGAGGACGGTAAGGTGAGAAACCAGTTGGTACAGGGGTGCGCTTCGGGAAAGCTGCGCCAACAGAGGAGGCAGCCCATGTGCATGGTGGCCGTAGATGGAGCAATGACACCTGTACTTGTGGACACTGGGACATCAGTGTGCGTGTTAGCAACCCGTCACTATGAAGCACTACCAGGGCCCCCAGCACTCATGAAAGCACAAGCTAAAATATTCACATTTGGGGGTACTCAGCCGATACCTCTCAGAGGCATGTTCTTGAAACAAAGTTGCCAATGAGGGAAAAGAGATTCTTGCCAAATTCTTCGTCACAGACATCAGCACGCATTCTTTATTGAGTTGCATACTTACTCCCTGTATCTTCCCAAGGTTGAAGTTAGCCCCTGTGTGTGGTCCGACCACTTTATGGTGGACGTAAAAGTTCAGCTCCCAGCACCACCTAGAAGAATGGACCTCCTGCCCCGAATTGAAAAGAAATCCAGAAATGTTAACAATGTCACACCAGTCAAATTGTCTGCAGTATTAGCGGCTAGTCTTAAGCCTATCGATAATTTTACCAATTCTTCAGACCTGGCAGTCCATCTTACATCTAGCATTGATTCCCTCATAGAAACCCTTGCACCCATGAACTCTAAAATGATTAAAAGCGAAACGTATAAAAACGCATTGTTAAAATGACAACATCATCTTGCTTCGATGAAAAAAAGGCAACTCGAAAAACCTGGCGTAAGAACCCCAGTCCTCAATCACTGGGCGCATATAAAGATGCAGTAAAAGACTTTAAAGCAACTATTGTAGAGGCCAAATCAGCCTACCTTAATAGTAGAATTGCTATTGCTCGCTCAAGTTGCAGTGAACTGTTCAAAATCCTGAATGAATTTGAGGATAAACCAAACGCCAATCACAATTTTCTAAAATATTCTGTCTGGTGTCAGACACTTCATAATTATTTCTCCTCCCAAGTTCAGGGCCACCTACAGACGATCAAAGATCTACAGGGGAGTATGTGTGGGCTTACAGCTATCTATCCACCCCACTCAGACATCGCCTGTCCTCAAACCAATCACGACACCTTTAGCTTTACCTCATGCTCTGAGGATGAAATCCATAATATTATCCAGGTGATGAAACCATCATCCTGTTTGGGAGACATTACCCAGCCAACATCTTGAAGGGCACCCTCGAGTCACTGGTTTCCTGGATAACAAGACGTATCCATCTCTCCTTCAGTGGAGGTATAGTCCCAATGTCTCTGAAAGAGGCCTGGATCACGCATTTGCTCAAGAAAAGTAACTTGGATCCAGCAGTAGCCAAAAATTACCGACCTATCCCAAATGTACCATTTTTTCTTACAATCATGGACAAGGTAGCCCACTTACAGGTCCATTGCTTAATTGAAGATCATGCGATATGCCTGTCAGGCTTCAGAGCTAAGCATGAGACAGGAACCGCTATGCTGGATCACATATCCACCTTGGCCAACATAGTCAACATAGTCGATCAAGGACACCCTGCCCTATGTTGTTAGATCTATCTGCAGCCTTTGATTTGGTGTCAAGCTTAAGGGCTCAGGCTCACTTCTCAGACTCGGCAGCTCAATGGATTGCCTCTTTTCCCGGGCCGCACACCTCCAGAGCTGCAGTTGGCTGTGCAAGTTCCACTCCTACTGCCCAAACCTTTGGTGTTCCACAGGGCTCATGTATTGCTCCCACGCTCTTTAATGTTCACATCAGGCCACCCCTTAGCCTCCTGGACCACATGGGTGTCCATTATACCAACTGTGCCCATGACACCCAAGTTATCCTCGAGCTCACTTGAGACTACGTACTGGACTCTACCACTATTAACACAGTGCATGACAGTATACAGTCCTGGATGACTGAAAACTCCATGGCTGTTAACAAAGGTAAAACAGAGCTTATGATTGTGGCCTCTGCACAAAGGCTAAAAAAACTCAGCTCGGTGTACAGTAGTTTCAGTATTGCTGGCAATTCCATCAGTGTAGTCAAAAGTAAAAAGACCCTAGGTGTGTTGCATGACTCAGAACTTAATATGAAATCACACGTCTTGCACACCAGGTCCTCTTGCGCATTCACAACAAAAAGCATACACCACATTCAGCCTTTCATCTCAGCCAGTAACTGTTCCGTTCTAGCCACTGCTTTAGTGAACTCAAAGCTAGATTACTGTAACAGTTTGCTGGCTGGCACTACGCAATCCAAGTATCTCAAAAGGGTGCAATGCGCGCTATATTCTGCCTGGCAAGACGAAACCATGTATCTGATGCCAGAAGGGAACTATATTGGCTTCCCATTAGACACAGGATCACTCACAAGATCCTGAGATCCTGACACTTTGTTATAAGTGCTGTACACATACGAGCCCACAATACCTGATGAACCGGACAAAAGTAAACATACCATGCCACCTCCTGCGTTCCCAGGATAACCTTAAATTGGTTCAACCTAGGTACAAGATCGTCAGGTTTGGCGGTGCAATATTATAAGTACAGGCCCCTTTGGCCTGGAATGCATTACCAGCCTCCATTAGAGCTGCTGTTTCGATTGGTCTTTTAAAAAAATTGGTGAAGCGCCACCTCTTCGTCCTCAACCCAAGCTAAAAAGCCTTGCACTTGCATTGTCTTCCCTCAGCATCGAAAACCGTCTCAAAGAATTGTAGTTGTCTTGTGTTGTCGTCCATCCGTCTTCCTGTTTTATGTGCGCCCTGAGGCCCATGGGCAGGTGGTGCGTTATGTTAAAAAAAAAAATAATAATAATAAAGAATCAAAAAAGATTTTTGCATAAATAAAGAGATACACGAAAGGAAACAATAAACATTTTCAAACAAGTTACATTTGAAGAAACCAAAAGACAGGATATTTCAACAACAAAAGAACAAAGCGGTAGAGAAGGAATGGATCAGCAGCGGGCAAGAACAGACAAAGAAAAATAATCAGTTGTAATGGGCTGATACACATACCTATAGAGACTCCAAAAGTGGGGCCACTGGAACCAGGATTATAGACACAATATTCACAAATGCGGGCTTGTCCATACTGAATAAAGTGGGGTTTTTTTGCACCAACTTTCTCAACAGACAAGATTTAAAAATAAAATGACACAGAATATTTAGCAACACCACGATGCTACTTTAAAATCAGTAGACAATAACTAAGGCCTGCGGAAGGTCAGCAGGATAAGACAGACTCTGATTTTGCATCTTGGTGATATTTATTAACTGAAATGGTGACGACTCCTGACTTTCCCCATGCGATCAGGCATTCCCTACCTAACAAAACTAAATAGGGTGCTTACCAGACGTGCAAGCATCCTCTAACCCTACCAATATTTATAACAACGAATAGAGTGGCATTGGATAATTATTGAATAGGGAAGTGGCATTGAGCATCCTAAAATCTATGCAAAATCTCTCTGATTGATCGGGTTTAGTCACTAATACAATGGAGGATGACCAAGGGCTCTCCGAGGGCTCATTGATATCTGCTTCTAAACTGTTTTCTACCTTGTTTTCAATTATTTGTGCCCTAGATTCAGGGATCCTATAAGGCTTAAGATTTTAGATTTACAATTTTCCCTGGGGGGGGGTCTAATGTGATGAAAGAAATGTTTAGCTCTCCACAGTTGGTCTCTGAATACATCCTGAAACTGGGTTTACAAATTCTCAATGTCAGCCTGCTGTGATGGCAATAGGTCTGAGTGGATTTTCTTGGCCCACATCAGTGAGGAGAGTAGCGATCATGACGGTGTTATCTTCACTAGTGTCTACCCACTTTTTAAGGAGGTTGATATGATATATTTGGATTTTTTTTTTGTCTGGCTGTGAAACCAGGTAATCAAAGGGCCCTTTCTTTTCCAGAATCCTATATGGCCCGAGCCATCTTGACACCTATTTATTTTCTGGTGTGGGCAATAGTACAAATACCAATTGTCATAAAGAAAATCTACGGTGAACTGCTTTTTTTTATCATGATTACTTTTCTGGTATTCTTGAATCTGTCCTGCATGTTTTCGGATGATTTCTCGAACTGCTGTCATATTTAAGTCCAGATTCTGCGCAGTTTGAGAAATCGGGAGTATGGCCTCCTCTGTCTCCTCCCATGTCTCGTTAAGTATATCCAACACATCCCTGGGCTCCCCCCATAAAGCAATTCAAAAGGGGAACTTCCCAAGGATGCCTGAGGTGTTTTACTTACAGAAAACAGGGCCCGTGGGATCATGGTATCCCAGTTCCTTCCATCTACCTCTACCAGTTTTCGTAAGATCCTCTTCATAGTCTAATTGAAGCGCTCTACCAGACCATTGGTCTGAGGGTGATAAACCAAGGTCTGGAGAGTTTTTATCTGAAGGATTTCTTTTACCTCACACATGAGGCGAGACATAAAGGTGGTGCCCTGGTCAGTTAATATTTCTTTCAGAACCCCACTCGGGCGAGGAATGCTATGGGATGTCTTAGTACTTGTAGAGTGGTATTATTTCTCAACGGGAAAGCCTTAGGATAGCAGGTGGCATAATCGACAATGACCAGAATGAATTGATTGCCCAGTTGTTATGTTTCCAAGGGTCCGACTATATCCATTGCTATTCTGGTAAAGGGAACGTCAATAACAGGGAGTGGTTGTGAAGGAGCAGGAGGGATCTGCATGGCTGTGGTTTCTTGACAAAGAGCACAAGTCAATACAACATTTTTGATATCTACATATACCCCTGGCCAATAAAATCTTGGTATCACTTGACTTTGAGTCTTTCTGACTCCTTGATGTCCAATAGTCAAGTGAGAATGGGCCAACTCTAATGCCACTCTCCTATGACTTCTAGATATCACTAATTGGGCTTAATGTCTCTTCAATATAATAGCACATTCTCCACAAAGAAAAAAGGACCACCCTTATTTCGTCCTTCCTCTTTCAAAATAGCTTTAGCAAAGACTTTCTGCCATAATGGGATAGTTCCTTTGTGCAAACGTCAAATCTGGTCAAAAGTCTGATTCTTTATTTTCTGGGGAAGTTAGGATGTTCTTATGTTCATCTGCCTCCCCAAATCACTTAGAGTCTCTATCAGTGTTCTCCTGACTGGGTACTTCTTGGGATATGACAAACAAAGCCTTCTCTAATATCCCTTGGGCGATCTTTTCCCCCTCCTACACAGCATAGGAATGGTTTCTGTGATTATGTAAGAATACTTTTACATCACCCCAATAGTCGGGGTCAATGACTTCTGCCATCACCTCTAAACCATATCTCCAGGCCAATTCGGACTTTGATGCCAATCTTACGTATGTTTCTTTGGAAGGGTTTAGTACTAAGCCAATGGGGATTAGACATCTTCCTTCCCGCTGGCATAATTACTTCAGAAGTACTCTGTAGCTCAAAGCCAATAGACTCTGCTGTGGCTAGTGTAGGTACATGGGCCTTAATACTAACCTTAGTATACTGTAAGGTTTACCAGCCTTTATCAGCTGGTCACAATCCCACTCTGACACCATATGTGGAGGGTCAGAAGAAGAACCAAAACTCTGATTTTCCATGTTGCTGATATTTATTAAGCGTCACCCACAATATGTAAAACAACTATCTTCCAAAAATGGGTTACTGACTTCAAGTAAGCAGCCTACTTGGTTGTGTAGCCTCATCCGATGCTTCCTCTTCTTTGTACATATGTCACGCAGGTGTTTTGCAGCGATCCCCTTGCAAGTTAACATATTATGAAACTCAAATAATAATTTGCCATCTAAGGATTTTGAGTAGACAAATTTTATGCTCAGCATCGCCTACTTTAATACTGCCAACAATACCCTATAGGTGGAGAGCAACATTGCAATATCATTTTCTTGGCCTGCAAGGGAATATGTGTATTGACTTTGCCTAGCATTACTCCTCTATATTATAGGGCGATGGATATGTAATGGGGAACCCCCAGCCTCACAGGGGAATCTGGAACTCACGTCAGGATCACCCAATTTGTAAGCTAGGCCCAAAAACCGATCAATAAAAAATAATCAAAAGGGTCAATAAAGAGTGCACGTTTTGCAAGAAAAAACAAGTGTATTACATGCAAATACGGGCCAGAGAGTCAGTCAGCTCTGTATAACTGAAAACTGAAGAACTCACCCGATGTAACGCTCACCTGATATCCACGGGGACGTCACTCAGCCTGTTCTGACCTCTTACAGCCTCAAACCCTTCCCTGGAGTCTACTCAACTGGAGACTGGGCCTTGTTTTCTTAGAAAGTGTGCTCTCCGTCCTGCTTTCAGCGCAGGGGCGCGTTGATTGATGCGGGCTCGTTGCTGCCTAGTTACTTCACTGGCAAGAGTCTAACAGGTAAGTATAATGAGTCTTTTGAACAGTTCTCTAACTTCGTTCCTTTCCTTCCTTAGATGATGGCCGGCGTCCGGGGACGGCGACGTCCTGCTGAGATGAGTAGCACTGAAGGTGAGTGAGAGCGCAATGCGACCCTTTCGTATTTGTATTGAACTGAGTTATTTTTCTGTGTCTTTTAGGTGCTGCGACGTTTTCAGCGTGGATGCCGGTTATGAAGAAGAAATGCAGTGAGTAAGTGCGATATGCGGCACCTCTAGATGTTTCCACGCTAACCTGGAGTGCCTTTTCCCTCTTGCAGATGGATGAGAAGTTCCGGAGACAGAGTTTCCCCCAGAGCGGCTGGGATTTAGGTAATCGTTTGAAGCTCGTACAGTCTTTAAAAATAAGCGTAGATTTGCTGAATGCTTACTGATGACTTTTTTCTGTTCTTTTCCCTTTTCCTTAGGAAGCTGCGTACCGGGATGGGAATGGCCCCGCCGAAGATGCCCGCAGAACAGAAGGAGCGATGAATGATGGGCAGAAGCGCGCAAGGTAAGGCTGTTCCTAACAGTGTTCTTGTTCTTGCAGGAGCTGAGCGCAGAAGAAAGATGCAGGCCTACTGGAGACCGATCCGAACACAGTGAGTGTCACGCTGCAGGTGCAGAAAACACAAAGCATGTTTCTCAGCCTGGGGGTGGCTTAAATAGTCTCGGTATCCCAGGTGTCTCTGGGCTGAACCACACCCAAAAGACTAGACTGCACATTCAGTTCTGGGAACAGAAATATGTGGGGGCATCCATCTTGTCCCCATCAATGCACTACAAGTCCAATCCCCAATGTTATCCTATGGGAGTGGGTGAGTCTTGTGCCACAAGTGCCAAGTCGGACTCCAAGTGGGTCTTTGGAGGGATGGAGAGGCCCTTGAGGGCCATGTAGGTGATCGTGGCCTGGCTCCAGCCTGACATCCTGGAGGGCTGGGGACATGAGGGGCAGGAATCATGACAGCACCCCCCCCCCCAAGGCCCCTCTTAAGGTGGCTCTTCTGTCTGGTCCTGGTTTGTTTGGATGGTTTTGATGAAATCGTCTAAACAAGAGAGGTGCATGGATGTACTCACAAGGCTCCCATGTCCTGTCTTGTGGACCATACCCCTTCCAGTCTACTAAGTAGTATAATTTGGATCTGACATACTTTGAATCCAGGATGTCCTTGACTTCGAATTCTGGCTCCCCGGCAACTACTGCTGGCTGCAGTGGCGTTGCTACCTGGGTCCCAAGTTGCACAGGTTTAAGGAGAGACACGTGGAACACAGGATGAATCTGCATGTTTGACGGCAAAGCTAGTCTGACCGCCACATCATTTATCACGGAGGCGACGATGAATGGACCCAGGTATCTTGGATGGAAAGTTCAGGTTCCTTTAACGGACACGTGTTTAGACAACAGCCAGACTTTGTCTCCCACTTGGTAGTTGGGGGCCTTTACTCGGTGTTGATCAGCAAACTTCTTTTGGCGATTCTTAGCTTGAAGTAGGTGTTCAGCTGCCCTTGTAAAGGTTTGAGAAATGGTTGTGTGCAAGGTTTTGACTGCTGGCATTTCCAAGGTTGTAGGAACGTCCAACTCAGAAGTATGTGGGTGCCTGCCATACATGGTATAAAAGGGTGTCTGCCCAGTGCTGGTGTGTAGGGAATTATTATAAGCATATTCAGCTATCCATAATAGGTCGAACTAGCTTCCTTCAGCTTGGTGTAACATGCAACGCAGATACTGCTCGAGAATCTGATTTGTCCTCTCAGTTTGACCATCCGTTTGGGGATGGTGAATGGTGGATAGCCGGATGTCGATCTGGGCCATAGAGCAGCATTTTCTCCAGAAGTTAGGATACAAATTGAGTACCTCGGCCTGAGACTAAAACTGAAGGAAACCCATGGAGCCGTACGATGCCTTCAAGAAATACCTTTGCCAGAGTGGAAGCATTTGGGAGCCCCTTAAGAGGAATGAAATGTGCCATTTTTGAAAATAGGTCCATGACCACAAGAATAGTGTTAAACCCTTGACTGGGTGGTAAGTCAGTAATAAAATCGAGGGACAACGTGTGCCAGGGTGCTGGTGGGATTTCCAATGGTTGTAATAGCCCAGCCGGTTTCTGCTTAGATGACTTGTTTTGTGCACACACTCCACAAGATAGGATAAATTGGATAATGTCTTTATGCCACGTGGGCCACCAATAATTTCGCTTTACCTTGGCTAGGGTTTTAGCGATTCCGGGGTGGCCCTCGATCAAGGAATCATGATAACCAGACATGACTTGTTCTCGTAGTTCTTGGTTTGGTAAGAGTAAACGATTCCTGAAGTAGGGCAACTGATCTTTTATCATGTAATGTTCTCCTTGTGCACTCCACGCTTGTAATTGCTCTGGACTCATCAGGTTTTGGATTTCTTCATGTAATCGTTTCTGAGTTATGGTTGCTGTGATTCCTAGGAGCTTGTCACTCGGGATGATTGCTATTGGGTCAGGGGTCTGATACCCTTGCTCTTCCACCCCATACGGGAAAGGGCATCCGCCTTCCCGTTTTTCACCCCTGGTCGAAATGTAATCACATAGTCATATTCAGCAAAAAAAAGAGGCCAACGTAGTTGTCGTGAGGATTGGGCCTTTGCCGTTTCTAGGTACTGGAGGTTCCGGTGGTCAGTTATTACGGTGATTGTGTGTCTGGCGCCCAAGAGTTAGTGCTGCCATGCCTTAAAGGCTGATTTAATGGCCAGGGGTTCTTTGTCTGTCATAGCGTAATTGAGTTCAGGGGGTGTGAATTTACGCGACCAGAAGGCAACAGGGTGTAACTGGCCTGTTTCGGGGTCCTTTTGTGAGAGGACGGCTCCCATAGCCATGCTTGAGGCGTCCGTTTCCAGCAGGTATTGGAGATCAGGGCGAGGGTGGCGTAAGATTGGGGCAAATGTGAATCTTGCTTTGAGTTCCTGGAAAGCTTCCTCGGCTTCTGTTGTCCACTGGAACTTTTTGTTGCTTTTCCTTAGCAATGACGTGATGGGATGCACGATTTGCGAAAATCCTGGGATGAACCGGCGGTAGAAGTTTGCAAAACCCAGCATACTTTGAACCCCCCTGAATGAATTTGGGGATGGCCAGTTCAAGATAGCATCTACCTTGTGTACATCCATTCGGATTTCATTCGGGCTGAGAATAAAGCCCAGGAATTCCACCTCAGAGACGTGGAATGAGCACTTTTCGAGCTTGGCGTAGAGCTGGTGTTGACAGAGTTTCCCCAATACGGATCGGACGTGTTTAACGTATTCCTGCTTTGATGCGGAATATATTAGAATATCGTCGATGTACACTAGAGCACAGACATCAATCAATTCCCGTAGGACATCGTTCATGAAGTATTGAAATGCTGCAGGCGCGTTGCAAAGGCCAAAGGGCATTACTTGATATTCGTACAAGCCGTATTTGGTGCGAAAAGCGGTTTTCCATTCGTCCCCCTGTTTTACGCGAACAAGGTGATATGCCCCCCAGAGGTCTAGTTTTGTGTAGATTTGGGCATCTTTGACTTGATCAAGCAATTCAGGGATCAGTGGAAGGGGGTAGCATTTTTTTACGGTAATCTGGTTCAGTGCGCGATAGTCGATGCACGTTCTCAAGTCCCCCTCCTTTTTTTTCGGTACGAAGAATAGAGGACTGGCTGCTGGAGACTTCGAGGGACTGTTGAACCCGTTGGCCAGGTATTGGTCAAGCTAGGCCTTCAGGTGCACATTTTCTGGTTCAGTGAGTGCGTAAATTCACCCACAAGGGATTTGTGCGCCAGGTATCAGGTCGATTTGACAATCGTATGGTCTATGTGGTGGCAGGGAATTAGCCTGTTCTTTCTGAAAGACATCTTGAAAGTCCTGGTATTCACTTGGTAGGGTGCCGATTGCCACAGTCGCAAGCGAGGAGGTTCTGGTGTCTATTGGTTGTTTCTCTTGGCGATAACAGGTGGGTGCAAGTCTCGGGAAAGGGCAATTCTTTTGCTCGCCAATCGATTTGAGGATTGTGAGCTACCAACCATGGCATTCCCAAAATCAACCGGAACTGTGGTGCCTTAATGAGGTCGAAAACGATAGATTCTTGGTGTCCATCCTGGCACAGAAGGGTTGAAGCTGCAGTGCATCGGGATACTGGACCAGAAGCTATTTCCATGCCGTCGACAATGGTAACAGTGTCGGTGGTTGATTTAGGGCGTAACGGAAGCCCCATCGTTGCCGCAAGATCCTGGTCGATGTAATTCCCAACGGCTCCACTGTCAATGTACGCTCTTACTGCGTGCATCCGAGATGTTTGTTGGTGATTGATCAAGACCACAGATAGTGCAAAATGGGAGGTCTCTAGTTCACTTTCTTCGCTCAACAAGTGGACCCCTACATTTGCCGGGCTGGGGAGATTTCCGATTCCTTGATGGTATTTTCCTTGTCCGTGGCCCCCACCATCCTCCTCGGTGGCTTCACAGGGCACTCTTTAAGGAAATGACCTGACCTTCCACAGTACAGACATAACTGCTGCTGTCTCCTTTTATCGCTTTCCGCTTTAGTCAAGGGTGCTCTGACCCCCCCGATTTGCATTGGTTCTCCTGAACCTTCCGTTGTGCAGGCAATATTGTCCTTTGAACGCACATACATAGGGCGAGGGTCCGGTCTGGTTCGAACTGCTCTTCGGTCCTGCAACCTATGAGCCAGTTGAACAACAAGGTCAATGAATTCTGAGCAGTCTTTCGGGGGGTTCACTACTTGTGCGAGAACATCCTTGAGCTCCCTCTGCAACCCCATATGAAATAACGTGGTTCTCTTCTCCACTGGCCATTCTGCTTCAACTACGAGTCTATTGAACGTGGCTATGTATGTTAATAGGTCTTGATTCCCTTGGCGTAGGGACAGAAATTCGTTGTCTAATGCCTGCCCATGAGTACGACGGGCGAACAGCTTTTCCATCTCCTGCTGAAAGCCCCTGAAGTCATGCAGCAAAGGATTGTCTTGGGCCACAAAGGGAACAGACCAGTCCGCGGCGCTACCACTCAGGTAGGATAGCACAAAAGCGACCTGCGATTGGTCTTTCGGAAAGGCCCCTGGTCTACAAAGGAAGTGCAGGCGGCACTGGTTCATGAATGTTGCAAACCTCTTGGGATCCCCCGTAAATCGTTTGGGCGGGGCCAAAGGAACTGCCCCAGGAAGGGTTATCTGAACGGGATTGGCTGATGGTGCTGGTATCAAGGGCACGCTTCCCGGCAATGGTGCATGCCCTTCTTGTGACTGGGGAAGTTGCCGCCTTATATCATCAGTGTGTTCTTTGGCTACTATCTGCTCTCTCTTCAGTGTTTTGGTCTCCTGCCTGGCTGCATGTACTTCGGAACGTAGCTGCCCCAACATGTAGGCTAACTGGTCGGTTTCTGACGTTTCCATGACGCCCAGGTGGATTTTGATGTGAGGCTTTGTGTTCTGTAACGCTCACCTGATATCCACGGGGACGTCACTTAGCCTGTTCTGACCTCTTACAACCTCAAACCCTTCCCTGGAGTCTACTCGACTGGAGACTGGGCCTGAAACACAGGATTGGTAGAGTTTAACTCCTTATTGTCCCTGTGTGCTTGAACCCCTTCTTCCCCAGGGTCCAACCCTTCCCTTTGATCCACAGCTCACCTTGTTTTCTTGGAAAGCGTGCTCTCCGTCCTGCTTTCAGCGCAGGGGCGCGTTGATTGATGCAGGCTTGTTGCTGCCTAGTTACTTCACTGGCAAGAGTCTGACAGGTAAGTATAATGAGTCTTTTGAACAGTTCTCTAACTTTGTTCCTTTCCTTCCTTAGATGATGGCTGGCATCCAGGGATGGCGATGTGCTGCGGAGATGAGTAGCGCTGAAGGTGAGTAAGAGCGCGATGCACCTTGCGACCCTTTCGTATTTGTATTGAACTGAGTTCTTTTTCTGTGTCTTTTAGGTGTCGCGACGTTTTCTGCGTGGATGCCGGTTATGAAGAAGAAATGCAGTGAGTAAGCGCGGTATGCGGCGCCTCTAGATGTTTCCACGCTAACCTGGACTGTATTTTCCCTCTTGCAGATGGATGAAAAATTCCAGAGACAGAGTTCCCCCAGAGCGGCTGGGATTCAGGTAAGCGTTTGGGGCTTGTACAGTCTTTAAAAATAAGAATGCTTACTAATGCCGTTTTTCTGTTCTTTTCCCTTTTCCTTAGGAAGCAGCGTGCCGGGATGGGAATGACACCGCCGAAGATGCCCGCAGAACAGAAGAAGCGACGAATGATGGGCGGAAGCGCTGCAAGGTAAGGCTGTTCCTAACAGTGTTCTTGTTCTTGCAGGAGCTGAGCGCAGAAGAAAGATGCAGGCCTACTGGAGACCGATCCGAACATGGTGAGTGTCACACTGCAGGTGCAGAAAACACAAAGCATGTTTCTCAGCCTGGGCGTGGCTTAAATAGTCTCTGGCTATCCCAGGTGTCTCTGGGCTGAACCACACCCAAAAGACTAGACTGCACATGCAGTTCTGGGAACCGAAATATGTGGGGGCATCCATCTTGTCCCCATCAATGCACTACAAGTCCAATCCCCAATGTTATCCTATGGGAGTGGGTGAGTCTGGTGCCACAAGCGCCAAGTCTGACTCCAAGTGGGTCTTTGGACGGATGGAGAGGCCCTTGAGGGCCATGTAGGTGATTGTGGCCTGGTTCCATCCTGACATCTTGGAGGGCTGGGGACATGAGGGGCAGGAATCATGACAATAGGCCTCAACTCAGATTACCTACCAATCAAATTCAAAATCTCCCACAATACTACCATTGCATTCCATCTAGTGTATCGCCCCCCCAGCACCCTCAAATGACTTCCAGGAAGCCCTCATCCACTCGATCTCAGACAATCTGAAAAAAACATCCAAAGTAGTATTGCTGGGTGACATGAACCTAGGGCTCAATGACGCCAAGGACCACAACGCCCAATCCCTACAAAAGGCGCTAGCTACACTAGGATTTGACCAAGCTATCACCAAGCTGTTATGCTCACCTGGTTCCCACAGGGGCGTCGATCGGACCCGGACAGCTGCGGTCTCCACCAACGTGATGCGTAGTGAAGAGATGACAGTCTGGAATGGCCCGCCTAATCTTGTCTGCTGGACTCGTAGAAGTATTGTACTGCAAGTGGAGAAAGGGATTTAGCCACCCATGGACTTTAGTGATGGCCCCCCCAACTGTTCTCGTTCTCCCCACTAATCACCTCCGATATCCCCTCTTGGTAACCTCACCTTATGTTTTTAAATGATGAGCCCTCCATCTTGCATGACATGCAGGGGCGCGTAGATACCAGTTACTTCACTGGTTTGAAGGTACTGGAGGAGTTCCAGAGGTATATTGACTCCAGTGTCTATAAAGTTCAAAGAGTTCAATATGTCCGATGTTCACTCTTGTTCCATTCCCTCGTTAGGTTGCAGCTGAGTCCAAAAGAATATTGCCTGGAGGCAGCTGATGGCGTTCAGGTAAGAGTCTGTATTACCAAACACTGTCCGGTAAAAGTTGCATGAGTTTAACTTGCTGTTTTCTCTCCCTTTATAGGTGCGGCATAGAAAGATGCAGCGAATTAAAGGATAATACTTCTGGTGGTAAAGCAGGTAAGCCTATGGTGGCAAAGAGATTGTCTTTGTCAGTTTTCTCGGCTCACCTTGTTATCCCCCAGGTGCTGGGTTTCGAGGAAGAAAATGATGGAGGCAGCGCCGAGTTGAAAGATGCGGTGGATTGGTGAGTATAACGCGGCGCTGCTGCTGGCGGAGTGACGCGTGCTGAAATAATGTCCTTTCCAGGGTTGAAGATGTGCTGGGTCCGGAATCTGGTAAGGAATCAAATAATGTCAGTGATCTAACCTCTTCTCCTTTCTTTTCCTTTTGTCTAGGAGCTCCGGATTCGAGGCGGGCGTTGCAAAAGACTGGATGCTGACTTGCAGACACGGTGAGCGTTACACTGCTGGATGCAGAATAACACGAAGCATGAGCTGCTGTTCGGGCGTGGTTTAAATAGCCTGCAAAGTAGTCCCAGGTAAGAAGTTCCCCAGAACACACCTGAGTAAAAAATAGTCCCTGTAATAAAATAGTCTCATCCAGGCCTCACGTTGGCTTGGACTCATTTGCAGCATGGTCTGCATAAGGTAAGTAAAGTCTATGAGCCTGTCGCCTATGGCACCAAGACTGATTTCTATGATGAGCCTGGTGCCTAAGGCGCCAGGACTGAATCCAAACAGCCCCCAGCTGGGGCTGTTGGGGTTTTAATGAGTATCTGGATGCCTGCTCCCGGGGCTGATGGACTCGATCCGGATGCCCGGGGGTAGGCATCATGACAAAAACCTACACACATCAAAGGACGCACCTTAGATTGGGTGACACAACATAACTGCCCTATTCACCACGCCATATCTCCCATTCCCTGGTCAGACCATTTCTGCATCAACTTTCACATCGACACCTCACCAGGACCTGCTGGACCCTCCATCCTTCTTCCTGCATGGCTCTCAAGGAGCTCCAAAAAACTAACCAAAGACACTCTCCTCCCGCATTTGCTCATCCCAGCATTGCAACCCCCATTCCCCAATGATCCCACCCTCCTAGCTAACACATGTAGCCAAGTGATAACCACAGCTCTAGATGCCCTCGCACCCCTCACTGCAAAAAAAAGCAAAACAAAATAAGCATTCCAATGCTTGGTTCTCACAAGAACTCGCTGATCTCCGCTCTAAAAAGAGAGCGCTACTGGCCACATGGAAAAAGTACCCCACGGAGTCCAACAAAATGGCCTTCAAGTCCACATCCAAAGACTATAAAATAGCCACCACACAGGCTAAGGCAGACTCCTACAACACCAGGATTAGCAACGCTAACTCAGGTACTAAGGAAATCTTTTCCATATTCAGGGAACTGGAGTCACCCTCCGATCCACCATCCACCCTTACCAAGGATGAGACCTGGTGCAACCTAATTCAAGCAGCCATGCTACACAAACTAGATACCTTACACTCTAAAATCTTAGCCCACCGAAAAGCCCTATCGGCTCTTCTAGATCGCACAGCGGCACCTCCAGCCTCACCTCCAGACGCTCCCAGTCAAATACCGAAATTTGAATTCTCTAACATGACTGAATCTGAGGTCATTGCACTCATAAAATCCATTAAGCCATCCAACTGCAAGGTAGATACTTGCCCTTCCCACATTATCAGAGACTGCGCACCTGCCTTGGCTCCCATCATTGCGGCCTTCATCAACTCATCATTCCAATGGTCTCATGTACCGACGTCCCTAAAAGAAGCTTGGGTCAGACCTCTCCAAAAAAAAACATCTCTCGACCCAGCTATTCCAGGGAACTACCGACCCATCACAACGGTCCCCTTTCTGTTAAAGATTCTGGACAAAGAGCCTATCTGCAGGTTCAAAAATGTATTGAAGACAACCACCTCCTCGGGCTTTGCCAGTCTGGCTTCCGCCCTCGACATGGCACCGAGACGGCACTAATTGACCTAAAAATTCAAATAGATGACCTAAGAGACGCAGGCAAACCGGCTCTCCGCCTGCTTCTAGACCTCTCGGCGGCCTTCGATTTGGTTGAGCATAAAACGCTATGCCACCATCTCACCGCCTCAGCCCACTTCTCAACCAAAGCATGTGAATGGATCTCCTCATTCCTTCAGGAGAGGGTAATGAAGGTCTTCTCAGACTCCGCTAACGCTACACCCAGCCCTATCAAATGTGGAGTCCCACAGGATACTTGACTCTCTGGGCATCTCATATACAAATTATGCAGATGATACACAGGTTCTCATCCCCCTGTCGGGTGATTACACTACGAACCTGAACACACTTAACAGTATCTATGCCACCATTCGATCATGGATGGCTGAGAATTGGCTCTGCCTAAATAGTGATAAGACCGAACTCCTGCTGGTCGGCTCCCCATCTACATTGGGCAAACTTGATAAAAAGTACCAATCATTCACTGTGGATAATATTCTCATCACAGCCTCTCAAACTATTAAAATATTGGGTGTGTACCTCGAACCCAGCCTCACCATGGACAGACAGGTCAATGCCATCACCTCCTCCTCCGCATACCACTCCAAACTCATCAACGCCATCAGGCCCTTCCTATCACGGCAAAATTGCATCTCAATAGCCAGAGCCATCATCGGTTCCAGACTGGACTATTGCAATGCCCTGTTCATTGGAACCTCCCAAAAAAACCTCGCCAAACTGTAGATTGCCCAAAATAATGCCTTAAGGGCTACAGGCACCTCGCACAAGGAACACATCTTGGGGGTCAGGAGGCAGGTACATTGGCTCCCCATCAAGGAAAGGGTGGTCTTCAAAACCTTAGCCCTTACATATAAATGTCTTCATGATCAGAACCCTCCCTATCTGACACAAAGGATCTTCCAAACAAACAGTTGCCAGACCTTCGAGGGCAGCCTATGCTAACCGCATCACGGTCCCGCACACGCGCAGAGTGCGTGCAGGAGGCACCAGCTTCCCCACTATGGCGGCAACCTTATGGAACAACCTGCCAGCTCAGACACCTCGCACAAGGAACACATCTTGGGGGTCAGGAGGCAGGTACATTGGCTCCCCATCAAGGAAAGGGTGGTCTTCAAAACCTTAGCCCTTACATATAAATGTCTTCATGATCAGAACCCTCCCTATCTGACACAAAGGATCTTCCAAACAAACAGTTGCCAGACCTTCGAGGGCAGCCTATGCTAACCGCATCATGGTCCCGCACACGCGCAGAGTGCGTGCAGGAGGCACCAGCTTCCCCACTATGGCGGCAACCTTATGGAACAACCTGCCAGCTCAGATTAGATCAATCGACTCACACAGAGCCTTCCGCAAGGCCTTAAAACCCCAGCTCTTCATCTAAAGAGCACCTCCCATTAGATCTGCACTACTACTGTGTCACCATGTATACGATACTTATCTGTTTTGCAATCCGCTACCTAGACAAGAGTATGAGTAATCAACTGTAACGCTCAATGTGTAACATCTGTAACCAAACAAATGTATCTAAGTGAATGTAACTAAGCATACCTTCTTGGGCCGCTTTTTGTAACCCGCAAGCAAGCCTCCTTAAAATGTCCTTATAGCGCCTAGTTGCCTGTGGGCTGTAGTGCGCTCTACAAATACAAAATAAAATAAAAATAAATAAATACTGCATCAACCGAAGCAAAGTCCAGAACGCTGACCCCCAGGGACCACAGCGACCATTTGTACCTCAAAGCAGTGCCACTGAGACATTTATACGTGGCAGAATCCGAGGCCCAGTTGGAGGGCTGAACATGCCTGAAGCCCAGATGGGGATAATGATCCAAATACCCCAGAAAGGGGTGAAAGAAGCAACTAATCACATTGGGCTCAGCAGCTGGTCCCAATCACACTGGGCTAACAATCTGAATACCCGAGAAGCGGGTAAGAGAAGCAAAGAAGGCTGAACAGGCTCGCAGTTCACATTGGGATAGTGAGATGAGTACCCCAGGAGGGGAGAGGTGAGGGAAGCATCGAAGCAGCAGGGCTGAGGAAGCCCATAACCCACACAGGGTTGAAAATACAGAAACTCCAGGAGGCGGGGAGCAAACCAGTGAAGGGTTGAACAGGCCCATGGCCCACCCGGGGGCTGAAAAACAGACAACTCCTCAAAGGGGAGTTACAAAGGGACAAAACAATAAGGACCGAAAAGGCATATAGCCTAACAGAGGAAATTATTGGTCAAAACCCAGGAGGGGCAAAGAACGAACCTTGGTTTTTGTCAGACAAACAAATCTATACCAATAAGGAGACTACATTTCAGGAGAAGGGATACATTAGAAATTATGCTACTTAACTACTTGACTAGAACATTGTTTTAACCCAAAGTTGAAGCTGAGAGACATTGGGCCTCATTACGATACTGGCAGTAGCCGTGTCGTTAAAACCGCGGCTGCCGGCGGTATCATTTTTGTGCCACCGCCCGCGAATGGGCAATTACCGGGTCATTATGACGTTGCCGGACCCGGTAATTGCCCATTCGTGGGCGCCAGAAAAAAGTTCTCCCCATTCCCATGGGAAGCGGAACCATTCAGAATGGTGCCGGTGCATTCGACATGCTCTGCTCGTGGGTGCCGGTACGCCGCCAGGTCAGATCTGGTGGGTGGGAAGGCACCCGCGAGCAGAACTCGTAGTTTGCCGCTCCGGTAACAACGGTACAATTAGCTTACCGGTACCGTTGTTACCGGACCGGCAAACTTATAATGAGGCCCATTATTTTGTTTGGAACTGTTCTATGAAGACAAAAGCTGGAAGAAACCGTAAGAACTCTTTTGGGTGAGGATCAGGAAACCAACCATCACTAAGTTAACCAAGGAGGAGTAACCCTGTCCTAAGCTGAAGCTTCAACTCTCTTCTTTCCTTTAGTCCTTCTTTTTGTTTTTCTTTCTTTCTTTCTTTCTTTCCTTTCCTTTCCTTCTTTCTTTCTTTTCTTTCTTTCCTTCTTTCTTTCCCTCCCCTTCTTCCATTCTTTCCCTTCTTCCTTTCCTCCTTTCCTTCCTTCTTTGCAGGATAGTTAGTAGGTTAACATTGGTTCTGACAGAGGACTGGATTTATTTGTGTGACATCCTGACAAGCAGCTATTTTTGTTGTTTTTTAGCATAGGGAATCCACCATTGAAGTAGGGCTTAGAAGAGGTGTTTTTTAAATTTCTTTAACAATACTCTTGTTCAAAAATGTCCTATTGTCCGATTCATATGTCTGATTTACCACACAACTTACTTTTATACTTATATTTAATCGTGGGCACACGCGTTGGTGCTGTGATTACGTCACTAATGTGGAAACATGATGGCAGTGACATGGAACGTAAGGGGATGACGTCACTCTATATAAATATGCACAGCCACGTTGGCCAAACGTTACAGATAACCACTGGTCACTGACAACAGAAGAAGGAACCTACAGATTCCAAACAGTACATAACCTTTGCAAGGTTTGGAGTTTATGACTCACTTTCATATTATTTGACAGATTTCAGCTAGCTATTAACTTGGGAGAAAATCAACATTTATAGTGTGTTCACCAACAATATTTCAGTAACCATTAATTCAATTTTTCAAGCCGTGATCCTATGATCATTGGTTCGGTGAAGTTATTATTGCCTTATTATCATAATCCCCCTCCCCACTCAAAGAACGCACCCTTTGAGTTACTTATGTGCTAATGCAATTACCAATAATTAAAGCTTATATTTACAATAGGTCTCTAGAGAATCTAGTGGTTCATAATTTTATTTGGAATTTTTGTTACCATGCATGCCTACAAAATGACTAACAAGGAACACAAAAAGCAAAGCTCATGGATGAATGGAATAGGCCATATTACTTACACATAATTTCAAACAAAGTACTACAAGTGCTTCTTTTGCTTAATGCTTGTGTAATAATTACATTCACTACTTTACTATGAAATTATTGATATTAGGAATGAGGAGAATTTCAGATTCTATGTCCATGGCCAGAGAGGAGTTTTTAAGTTCCAAACACTGTTGTGTATATGTGTACTTAGTACATACGTTAAAGATGCAATCACATTCTGACTAGATAGCCATATTGATATTAATGATCATTTCTTTTTCTTCTTTCCTGTGTTTACTTCCTTGTTTTTTTTCTTCCTTTTTCTTTTTTCAAGCAATGTCATTTTTACTAGGCACTGTTTCTGCACAGCACCTCTAAGTTAAGCATGCGAATGATTACAACACAACTCATTCATAATCTGTTTGTGGAAGAGAAACATGTGTTGACCAATCTGGAATCTTGATCACTAATAGTTAATTTGAATATTGTAAACATATTTCATTCAGTCGCTTCAGGGAGATGTATTTCCAAAGACCTTAGAACATATTTCTTATTTGGAGTTCAAAGTATGCAATGACAACGTGGTTGTGAAACAATGATGATGTATCATCACAAACTTTACCTCATTTCAAAAGGAAATGATTTTCCCAAATATTTTGCACAAATAAAAAAAACATTTTCTGTATTAATTAGCACACTTACTACGAAAATTGCACATTCTTGTTTTGCTCATATGGAAAGGCCTTCTTTTGCATGAGCTGGGCACTTCTCACAGAAATACTAAACATGTTTGTTGAAGTACAACTATGCTGTCGCTCTCCCAGCGCCACCAGCATGAGGTTTTTATCAGTCCAGTGCCATGCCAGTCCCTCAAGTGGGCTGTTGGGGAAGAGGCTATGATGTGAGACCATACTGCACATTACAAAACCACCAGACTACTTCTATGCAAGCACAGAATTCATATGTACACATCAATATTTACAGACAACATTTATGTAAATAAGGTCCATTTTAAGATTCCTATTCCTCCTATGTAATGAAGATTACCCCTGCATACTGCACATGGAGTCTTGATTCTATTAAAGATAAGGAGGCAAGCATTATGCTTCAGTTTCTTTAATACCACTCTTCAGCAGTTTCAACAAAATAACAGAAAAAACACTGAAAATGCTTCCAACTACACATTTTCCTTTTTCTTTCTTCTAAAGCTACATTTCCCTCTGTCACTGTAGTCCTTGACAATGCTTTCCCAGTTCATGTGTCACTTCCTGTCTCCTAACTCCTCCTCTTCGTTGGATGCTCTGAACTGATCCATCGCTGTAACTTTAACTAAACGAAAGTTCCAACAAACTTCTGGCTTCCAACTGCCTTAACTCTGCTGAATGCCTGCTGTGCTTTATTACGTGCTCTGCTTTGCGTCAAGACTTCCTCCCTGTCGTTCAGTTGGCCTTCTGATCATCTCCTGTGGGGCATACAAGGCAATCTCGTTAGGGTGGAGTCAATGTACTGTCTGTCACATCATAATTAACATTCTCATTTTGTGATTCATACAGTACATGCGCTGGGCGGGAAATTAATGCTCGCCTCCTTGTCTTTAATAGAATCAAGACTCCCTGTGCAGTATGCAGGGGTAATCTTCATTCTATGCCAAGACAGGAGGCAAGCATTATGCTTGTTCAAAGCTTCCCATTACTGTTGTTGCCATCCCCTGAATCGGCTTAAAGTAAAATGTCTTAAACGCGCTATCACTAGCCCAGTTTGCTGCTTGCATAATATCTCGCAGCGTCACCCCTGCTATGAACGCTTTTGAGGCCATTGCCCCTCTCATTGAATGTGCTCCAAATTTCTTCAAGTCAATGGGCCTCATTCCGAGTACGGCGCTAACCAATGGCGCTATTAACGCCTTGGTTGACGCCGTACCCGGACCGGCAGCGCCTTGGTGGATGGCGGAATTACCGCCCCATTCCAAGGTTGGCGGGGCGGTAATTCCCCATTCACCAAGGCTCACCGTTATTGGCTTGGAGGCCCCTTTGCGCCCTCGACTTTAACACCTGCTCAAAGCAGGCGTTAAGGGCGAGGGCGCAAAGGGAACTCGGAGTATGGCGGTAAGGGATTACCGCCACCGGTCTCGTTACCGGTGGCCGCTATCCCTTACCGCCATACTCGGAATGAGGCCCAATACCTGCTAATTGCATAAACTCTCGCATCCATCTGGCGATGGTGGCTGTCGCTACTGCTTGGTAAGGCTTCCTAGGCACTATTAAGAGCTGGGTGATGCCGCTGACCTTGCTTCCGCTGTCCTATCCTCTTAGTCTCTGATACAAGCTGCTACGCACCATTTTCCGAACCCTGGTAAGTAGGGGTAAAATATCGACGTGGAGTTGGTCTTTGTCCTCTTGGCTAATGTAAAAGCCACTCCATTTGGCCTGAAGGCAGTGCTTAATTTGTTCCGGTATTTGCCAGTTGGCAACACCAGCACTCTTTTTTCGGGACTGGCACTCATTTTGCAGTTAGCTGCAGGATCCTTCCTCTGTTTTTTTTGGGAGTTGGCAGACAGAGACAACACAGTATATATAAATTTAAAAACGCTGCTGCCTGCCTGCTGCAGCGCACCGCCCGGTAAACATGCGCGCTGCGCCTGCTTTTTTTTCTTCTTGTGATTCTGGGCTCTGGTGTGTGTCACACTGTCATTCACTGTGACTACCTGCCAGCACATGTAAATCTCACTAGGACAAACGTTTTACGGTCCTCTCCTATTTTTTTTTTTTTGCTTAATTGGTGAGTAATATCTCCCAGCCAACTCTGAATCCTGTCAAATGTACTTTTCACGAGTGAACCTTGCCACTGAGGACTGATCAGGGATCCCTGATAGAGGGGCGCTGAGGGTCATTGAAACGAATCTGTCAGCAGCTGAAAGACACTGGCTCTGGCTCCCAACTGCATGAGTAAATGAAGCAGGCATCAATTAACCTTAAAAAATCAAAACCGTCAGTCAGTGCCCAGTTTCAGCCTGGCAGTAAGCATTGTGCAAAGTGTGCCCATAGGTGAATAATGAACTAGGTGAGAAAAAACAGCACTTGGCATGCATTCATTTTTGTAAGATGTAGTTCTGAAAAAAGGTGCTTCTAAACTTTGAAAGGTACTCTATGAGCGAAGGCGAAAGCAACAAAGCAAGCGTGAAGGGTAGAAGGCTGCAGCAGCAGGCTGCAAGGTTTGCACGGGGTGCGTCGTAACACACATTCCCGACTCCATGTCCCGGCACCAGCGGCACCACAAGTTTGGTCAGGATGTCTCCCAGATGCGCACTAGTTATGTGCAAATTCAGGGCAGAGGCGAAGCCCAATACCACTTAATTCCAGGCATTGACCTGCTTATAGGTGCTCAGTGCTCCTTATAAATTAATACAGGCAGGGGCTGGGAGCACCTGGTGCTCAAGAACACGCAGGGCCTCATTACGAGTTTGGAGGCAGCCATGGTGCTTTTAGCACCATGGCTGCCTCCAAACCGGGTTCCATTACGGGGTTACTTCAATGAGGAGTAACCGGGTAATTCCAACATTGGAGGACCCGGTAATTCCTCCTTGAAGGAACCATTCCCCATTCCCATTTGAGCCCCCATAGGGATCAAATGGGAATGGGGAGGGAGGTAATAACGGGCACATTACGAATGGCCCGTTATTACCTCCCTCTTCCCCTCGCGGGACCGGGAAAAGACGTCTGGTTTTACCAGACGTCTGATCCGGGTCCCGCAAAGGGAACCCCGTAAACGGCGCTCCGGAAATGAAGGGTGCTGGTCCCGTACCAGCACCCTTCATTACGGGAGTGCCACCCTTGTAATGAGGCCCACAGTGTGCCGAAGTGAAGTGGCTGCCTGGCCGGGATTCGAATTCAAGCAGTATGGACAAATCAGTAGACCGTCTGTTGCTTGTATCTGGCACTGTGAGAGCTGAAAAGAAACACTTCAATTTATTGCTGCATTTCATTTTCAACCCAACTTTGCGAGAAATGAGAAGCAAGCTCAGGCTCGAGTCTCTCTCGGCTCAAGGTGAGTAAATATGTGAAATTAATAAGTATGATCTGATCCCAGCTGACAGGCAACTCGATCTCACTGGCTGTGTTTGTGTGGCCCAACCTGTAAAAATTGCCAGGCCCAGTCAGTCCCTAATATTGGCATATTACATTATGTGGCATATAGCGTATGATGCGCATCACAATTTGTTTCATGGTGGAGTCGGTGCACTCGATGTTGGTAACAAAGAAATGAAGATGAAGTGTAAACTGTTTCTTATATTAGTCCGGACTCCTGCGCTGTTATCAAATGAAACTTCTTGTGCTCGCCATAAGAGAATGCTAATTGTCAGCTTCATGGGCTTCTCTTTTGTCTGAAGTTGATCTGTGTTCATTGGGGATGTTCACAATTATATTGGGCAAGCGGGCATGTGTGCATTTTTGGCACACTGGAGCACACTCCACACCCTTTTGGGCCACAGTCGTTTGTTTGATATTTAACATAGACACAATTGCCAGAGATAGTGCCACCCACACACATACTCACAGGTTTTACCCACTTTTGTGATTCCGCTGAGAACAAGTGACTGGGAGAGGAAAAGTGAACATCTATTTGGGATTGACCTTGTGCTGGTCTAAGAAGATGTAATCTTTATACCTTAGGTGAAATGAGCCCGCTGCTAGGTTACAAAAGGGTATCTTAATTTGTATTCTTATTAGTTACAATCTGGCTGTGGTTGAGAGGTACAGCAATCGCCCCCCCCCCCAACCCCCTCTGCCCCCGATCACCCTCACAGCTCACTCTCTCATCCCCAACTGACATGACTGGGTGGGATAAAGCTTCTGGAGAGACATGCCAGTATGCCTAGCAGGGGAGGAGACCCAATCTACAACCCTCATGAAGTCCAATGAGGCTGAAACATATCTGGGGTTGCTTGTGGTCTCATGCAGAAGGGCTGATGTACCCTTTTTGGCTTTGAATCAAGCCCAATTTCCATATGGTCTGTATCCTTTCTATAATGGCTTGGCATAAGAAATAATGATGGTCTGAAGGGTTGCCCAGAGCTATGCCAGAGGTTCAGACTGATTCTAAACCATCCAACCATCCACTCTGTTGTTTTGCATTAGTCACCCTGAGTGGGACGGGTATGCCCATATGTTGTTCCCAAGACTGCTGGGCCTAGACACCCAACCTACTGCAGCTCGCAAATGATTTCCAATAAGGCTGAAACATATCTGGGGTTGTTTATGATCTTGTGCAGAAAGACAGTCACCAAGTATTTCGATCTGGACTGTCCCTTTTGAGGTGGCAGCAAACCTGATTCACTTATAGTGTTTCCCCTTTCTGTAATGGCTTGGCAGGTTGAAGGGCGGTGGTCTGCAGGATTGCCCAGAGCAATGCCAGAGAGATTAACTCTAAACCTTCCAGCCATCACCTGTTTTGTTTGGCAGGGAAGCAGAGACACAGGGTGAACACAAATGGTGCAAGTGGTTTGCAGGGCAGAGGATCACTCAACAATGCTCACTCAGATCCATGATACCACACACACCAAAGGACAACAAAGCATTATACTTCCTCAACCCATGTGGGCACCTTCCTCATCCATCCCATTACTAGTCCGTGCCAGCAGTTGCTGCAGCGCCAAACATGTGATGGGCTTTAGGTGGGACGATCTAGCACTGAGCCGGACAGCCGGCACCGCTGCGCTGCCAGGGCCGGCATTAGTGAACCAAGATTTTTTGGGCCCTGGCATTTATTTTTTTTACAAATTAAGCACTGCTTGAAGGTCTTCCTGTTCATCTCTAGGGCCTTGTCATCTGCAATTCACCTGCATGACACTAGGCATACATGCATGGCTAGTTTGCCTGATAGTTTGTTTTAGGGATAGGTATTTGTACGCTGGTGAGCTCGCTAGGAGGTGCAACACAATTGTCACGTCCCACAGTTGTAAATATTTCGGTTCTGGGGGTGCTCTGAAACAGGCTCCTTTTATTAGCCTCAGTACCGCTGGGTTTTCACCTATCGGAACCCTTTCTACTGGTAGATGTCCCGCTGATATTGCTGACCTACAGATGCCAGTGGTTCTGAAGGCCCTGCCATCATGTAATAGGGATTCTAGGAAATTCAGGACTGCTACTACAGGGGCAGAAATGGGATGAAAATGTCTCCCTCTGCACCAGGCTGACCACTTACTCCAAACTGCGTCGTAGCTCCTCCGTGTGGATGGAGTCCAAGACTCTGCAATGAGCTTTGCTGCCTGTTTGGAAATGCCTGGAAATGCCCAGCATCTCCTGATATCCTGCACGCTATCAGCGGGAGAGTCCCTTTCACTCTCAGAGGATGAAATGACCCTGCTGTGTCTGTGAGCTTGTGTTCTCCGGCTGGGTCGGAAAACCACACTTGAGACTTCCATTTTGGGGCTACGAGTATCAGCTCTGGTCGCTCCCATTCATTTTTGCTAGGACTCTGCTCAGCATCATGAAGGGGGGGTGGTGTAGGACAGCTCCCCTCTCCAGTTCTGCAGAAAAGTATCAGCCCCTAGGGCGGTCGGGTCTAGCCTTCAGCTGAAGTATCTTTCTTTCTGTGCGTTCAGCCATGATGCAAACAGATCTATGTGCTCTGGCCTCCATAACTGTTCAAGCCGTTGGAATATTTCTGTGTTCAGTTTCCAGTCGCTGGAGTCTGTCAGGTATCGGGAGTTCCAGTCCGCTACTACATTGAGTGAACCTAGCAGGTACTCTGCTGTGACTGACATCCCTGTCTGTAGGCAAAAATGCCAGAAGTCCATCGCCAGTTCCGAGAGGAGCTTGGATCTCATTCCTCCTAGGTGATTGATGTATTTCACTGCTGCTGTTGCCCATCTTCAGCAGAATGCAAAAATTAAAGTTTTCTTTCGTAAATGCTTTGATCACAAACGATTCAGCTAAAGCTCGAAGCAATTTTTGTGAAGCTGGAGCTCTTCTGCGCTCCATTTCCCCCCTGCCTCTAGCGAGCCGTTTCGTGCTCCCCAGCCCACTCTGCTGGCGTCTGACTCTATGACTAGATCGGGACGGTCTCCGAAGATGGCTCACCCATTCCAAGCATCCATATTCTTGAACCACCACTCTAGTTCTGTGATGGACTTGCGATCTAGCGGGATGGATTGGTGATATCTCAACCCCGGTTGCAGGTGTCTTATTTTCAGTCTCAGCAGGGCTCAATATTGTAAGGGCCCTGGAAAAATGGCTTGTATAGATGATGCTAGTAGCCTTACTATACTCGCTAGTACTCACAGCGATATCACTTGCTTGCTCAGGCATGTTCTGATCTCTTTCTTGATGTCTCGGATCTTCTTGACTGGCGACTCTAGTGTCGCTGACTTGGCATGGAGCACGAAGCCTAGCAAGACTTATCTTCTTGTTGCAGTGGTGTCTGACTTCTCCTGGTTCACTAGGAACCCCAGCAAAGCGAAAAGCTCCTTTACCCAAACTATTTGGTACCTCAGAGGTTCTTTGTGGTCTGCCAGTAGAAGCAAGGCATCCAGCTATATGAAATTGCAGATCCCTTTCTCCCTGATCGCTGCTGTTACTGGTCTCATGAGCTTGGTGAACGCCGATGGCGTTGATGCTAGCGTGAATGGCATTGTTTTGAACTGCCAGAACCGCCCGTCCCAGTCGAGTGCCAGGAATGTCCGGAATTCTTCTTGGACTGGTACAGATAAGCTTCTTTTAAGTCTATTCTGGTTAGCCAGTCTCCTTCTCTTAAGGTGATGTATACCTTCCATTTTGATGTGCTGGTATCGCACATTTAGGTTCAACTCCTTTAGGTTTATGACTGGTCTCACCTTCTTTTTCCTGTGTACCAAGAACATGTTGCTTATAAACCAAGGTACTGCTAAGCGTCGCTCGATGGCCTTTTTCAACTCGAGCTGGCTTAGCTCTTAGTTCAGGTTTTCCCTTTCTACTTGCACCATGTGTATTGCTTGTGGGGTGCACTCTTGCACTGGCTCTTGCACAAAGTCTAACTGCAACCCTCTGGCTATCTGCAGCACATATGCAACGCTAGAAAGCCCAGGCCAATTCTGCCAAACTCTTGTGTCCTCCCCCCTATGGGTGGGTGTGCGTAGGCTCTCACCTGTAGCAGGGCCTTGGCCTCTTCCTGGACCTCGACCTCTGGGAAATCGACCTCTGGCGGGGAAGAAAGAGTCTTGTTTCCTGTTCTCCCAGTACTGGGCTCTGCTATTCTGAGGCCTCCTTGCACCCCGAAATCGACCAGCCGCACGATCTCTATAACAGCCGGTCCAGGCAAAAACTCTGCCTAGGAAAATCTTTCTTATTGAGGTTTGGGCTTTTTCAAGGAAGGTGTAGGTCCCCACGAACCTACCCATTTCTTTACAGAAGGTTTCTCTGAATAGGAAGGCTTGAGCTGCTTCTCCGACCTCATATGTGGCTACGTTTCCTAGCTTTGCATCTATTTTCAGTAGGAGGCCACTTCTCCTCTGATTACACAGATCGCATTCCCTAGTAGGCAAACTGCTCTTAGGGCCCAGTTAGCTAGCGCGTTTGGGTCCACCTCTTCTCCGGTGTCCCATGCGCGCTCTGCTAGATCCATGATTTTAGCTAGTGGCCAGTGAGCTCTAGCACCTTCTCCTGGCAGCTTCTCCAGGACCTGTCCAACCCCTTACGAAGGTCCTTAGCTTTCTTTGTGACAAAGACTATCATTTTAGGGTCCAACTCGGGCGCTTCTGCCACCTTGCCCGGAAGGTCTGGATGAGGGCACTCGGCTCGCATGCGTTGCCTCGTGTCTTTGACTAGCGCCTTTCTGAGTCTATTGGTCATGTATTTCGACACTGAGTGATGGCTGCCAGTCTGATGACCTGGGGTTCCTGATGTGAATCCCAAGTACACCATTTGCTGACACGTACACAGAAAGGTATCCCCTAAAATCAACCTTACAGACCCAATCCAGTGCATACTCTTCCAGGAATAGGGGAGACAACGGAAATTGCAGATGGAAATACTCCAATGGACTGTCTCGATTAAGCACCAAGAAGGCATTTTGATGACATCATTATTGACACCACGACATAGCAGCCTTAGTCATGAAGCACACATTTGCACACACGGATAAGATGCTTACACAGTTCTATAGCTAGAGGATGTGAAGTGGGAGAATGGGAGAAAAAGCTCCCCCCAATCTCCTCGCGACCATGGCCTAGAGGATCGCGGCCCAGACATCCACCACAAGATGAGTTTGTCTATCTACCAGATGACAAAATACCCTGGTTCAAGAACATAAGGATATGCCCACCAGCCTGTCCTACTCAAGCCGACACCTGCGTCATGGATGAACTTGACTAAGACCTTAACAACGAGCACCCACATCGTTAGAGATGCCATAACGACCTAGCCAACTGCCAAGAACACACGTGCCACCATGCACACTGGTCACTCACGCACCAGCCTACATGAAGAATATATTCAGTGCTATGACGTAGGTGACGGATACACCCACTGACGCGCATCTTTATTATTTTTCACATAGGCCCTTTTAGTAATGCAGAAACGCAAGACGCATAAAGCCCTCGCGTATACGCTTGCTGACGCTTCTCCCACCCCTCGCATCGTGATGAGAATATAAAGAAGACGTAATATTGCTATGAGGCCATGTCAAACCGCAACACAGGTGCCGTGCATTACACATCCCCACCCATGAACCAGGCCCAAGTAGGCCGCAAGCAAGAACCGCCATGAACACTGTATGAGCGAGAGTACAAGTGCTGATCACGCAGAACGAGCCCAGCGAGAGCTCATAGCCAAGGGCGCGATGTTGCAACTCGTATGCTACCAGCCGGCGCCAAGGTCACACCTGTAAGCAAAGCCAAGCACACAGAAGCAAAATACAACTTTAAATGTGCAGAATTCCGCCCCAGCTATTGTCTCTCCACACGTGACCAAGCCGACCTAACAAGGTGCCAGACCCGCGAGGAAGAAGTCGCCTGGGTCCCACATCTGGCACACAGGTTGCAACAGTGAAATGACAGGATGGACACCTACGGCGATGGGAATGGCCTGCTCTCAGGCCTATGAGCAAACCCGCACATTGTCTGCACAAACACATAGTTACACATTGTAACTAGTGACAGGTACACCGCGAGCTGGGAACGACGCTGGTCCCAGACTGGGGGGCTCGCGGGAGGACCAATCAGAACATGAGGGCACTCATCATTGACGCCACTCATCACTGACGCCACTAACATTAGCCAATCATTAGGGGTCTTCATGTAACAATTTTCAAGTATCTAATAGAAGGGACAACCCTGACTCATCCTTAACCACTAATATTGCTCTCTATATGTATACTATACTAACCCTACCACTCGAGGAACCAATCCGGAGTGGCAATAGGTTTTTTCGCTAACTTTCCAAGGTGACGCAAGTAGCGCGTCATACTGCAGTAAAAAGGGCCTGCGAGCCCTACGAATTTTGAGAGTCTGGACGGACGCGTACGATCCTCGACCCATCCCTGCCGTTGTTTTAATAAACAGCAGAACCGCCTTGCTTCTTGTGTGTGTCTCATACTCATTTTTGGGAAGTACAGGAGGAGTTGTGGCCTCCCAGCCCGGAGGTCCGCGGACGGCTCAGCCGACCGCGGGATAACCACCACGACAAGTTGGAGGCACTGCTGAGATCTGTTTACGATCTACCTTTTCATTTTTATTTTTCCAAGGCCTCTCGTTGCGAGGAGGCCCGGCGGCGCGGCCCCCTCTGCCGCTGCCCCCTTTTTGAGGACTACAGGACCATCGCGGAACTGCGAGAAGACCGGACAGCGCAATCCGGATATTGGCCCTCGGGAGCCGGTTGAGAAGTATCCCACCCGCGGTTGGCGAGTGTCCAGACGTGGTCCAGACGGGAGAGGTGGCAAGCAACTTGGAGGGGTGCATGCAGTCGAGCGGCCCCGCATCAAGAGAACTTGGTGAGTATGTCACACCCAACAAGCAATGTGAGATTGTGAGGGAGGGGGGAGGAGTTGTAATAAGGGCGGTGGGAGGTGTTACTAAGGTGTGCGGTGAAGATTTGATCAATTAGTGTTGACGGTGAAGTGAGTGGTAGCGGGACAGGCGCGAGAAACGTCCGCTACAACGTCACGGAAAAAGGGTGGGTGGAACAAGAAAGCACCACATGCGGTTGCTCGTAGACACTGATTGGCCGAGGTCGTGGCCACCTGTAAAGGGGTGTGTGTGTGTGTGTGGCTTTCCTACGAATTGGCGGGTTTTGATCAATGAGTAGATGAGGATGCCTATTGATCGAGCAGTGAAGCTCGATAAATAGATGACGTTTTCCTGTAGGTGGTAGCTAAATTGTTGCCAAGTACGTAAGATAATTGGCTGGTTAAGCCCTCCAAGCGAGGGGCGTGTCACACGCGAAGCGACGCAGCGTGCGCAGTCTGATTATACGAGTGTATTGTTGGTTACCTTGTTCCAGGCATAACAAGAGGACAGCTGTGGGGATAACGGGGACAAACAGTTAAAACTTATTGCGCGCTCTCTTGAAGTGTAAAAGATCTTACCGGTAGTTGTTGGAAGAGGTCAGTGACATCACCCGTAGGGCTTTCATAGGACACCTTGACCACACAGCATTGTTGAAGGGTGGTGGGGAAGTGAATAGAGGGCAGGGAGGTGCGCACGGAGATCGCCGGCCACCCCAAATACGGGACAGGTGCAGAGGGGTATGTGACCGCGCACGGAGAACGCCGGCCACGCTGAGTGAGGTGGAAGGAGGAGGGGAGGAGACAAAGTGGGACGGCTGTATAAGCACGTCACACAGGACACGCAGCCGCAGGGGGCTTCGTGCGCCGTGGCCGCAGGGGGCCGTAACGGTATTAAGGAAGAAAACAAACACAGGAAAAGACAGTATATTTGCAATTGTTATATTTGGCTGTTTTCTTTTAGCGGACGGTCGCAAGTCCCCAAACTACGGGGCCAGGTAACGACAAATATACTGAAGGGAGCTAAAAACACAGTGTAACCATGTCATACGGGGTAGAATTGGGAGGGTGGGGGAATACCCTGACTACCCCACTCCAGCATATTTGTAAAACACTATTGCCCCATAGGGAAAAACTGATCAAATACAGCATAGAATGGACACAAGGGACAGACAACAAAATGACGACACCCTGGCCGCCTAACGGCAGTTTCGACCCGTACGTCCGACACTCACTACTGACACACATACATAACACGTACAAAGGGAAGAAGTTGGCGCATCACGTGGAGGTGTTGAACTTATGGAGGATGTTCCAGGGGTCCCGACCAGGACCAACCGGGATGTTCACTGTGGAGGAAACAAAGGAGGGGAAGAAGATTAAGGAGGAAGAGGGAAATGGGGAACAGGATGTTGGTAGCGCACAGTGCACGGGAAGAGACAGAAAGGGGGACGAAAAGCTTGGCAGCGTAAGTGAAGTAGAAGTAAAGAAGGAAGGGACCGACGACATGCCCCTAGCGAAAGTAGTGAAGAAGGAAGAAGGGGGCTTATATCCTGTGACGGAACTACGAGAAGCAGCAAGGCAACAACTAACGGCAGCTGAGGGATATTCGAACCCCGCGTACAGCCCACCACCATATACAGCCACAGGTAGCTACACAGGGGGGGAGGAGGTGACAAGCACGGTAGGCCCAACTTGTACAAAGGTGCATGCAAGGGAAGCGAAGAACAGTGAAGAACCCATCCTAAATATAGGACATGACGAGTGGGTAGCAGCACAGGTGCTGTTAAAATTGCGAGAGACACTAACGGGAGAAGAAAAGGAGGTGGTACGGAGAATGAACAAGGACGACGAGGGTGGCACTGAAATAAGAAGGGAGGAAGGTAAAACGAGAGAAGGGGAGCTGTCACGAGAAGAGGAGGAGATGTTGGAGGAACGATTGGCAGAATTAAAGAATGAGCAAAATGCACTGATCAAACAGCGAGAAAGAGGCACGAGGGAGAAGGAGGGAAAGGAAGGAAAGTAGGGATGAGTTAGAGAAAATGATGGAACGAACTGAAGAACGGAAGAGGGAAGCTGAGAGAATGAAGGCAATAGCAGAAAGGGTATCCCGAGCAGCACAGTGTGACAGGAAAAGAGAGGAAGAAGAGAAAGAAAGGGAAATGGAACTATGGAAGAAGAAAATACTCTCCGAGAGCACTAGGAAATACGAAGAAGGTAAAGTAATAGAAAGCATATTAGAAAGGGAGAGAGAGAAATGGGAAAGGAGGAGAGAGGAAGAAAGGATATTAGACAAGGTGAGTAATGAGGTGATGGAGGAATTGAAAAAGAAAAGAGAGGAAATAGGTGCTGAAATAGTGGAGAAGAGGGAAGAGGAAAGACAAGACAGGAAAGGGGGGAGTGGGGTAAGAACCTATGTACGTCGGGATGCAGAAGTAGCCACGACATCAGCGCAAAGGGGAGCAATTGGTAAAGGAGAACAGGAAGGAACGGATTTAATAGACTTAAAAACGGTGACGATTAGGGGGAAGGACAGATTGGGGGTTGTCGCTCCTGGATGAATTCTGCAGCGAAGAAGAAGAGGGAATGGGGGAGAAGGAAGAGGGGGTGGTAGGGAAATCTTAGACAAATTGTACATCACACGCACCAACCGGGAATCACCATGGGCATGCAGAAAGAAGGAAGAAGTGGAGGGAAGTGAGGAGAAAGAACGAGAAGTGGCGGGAGGGCAAACACGTGCAGTCACACCCGCATCATTCCGCCCAACATGCCCACCCACACCCGCTCCTGAACACACCCCATACGGCGGCAGTCTTAGAGATCTCCCGGGACGTAGGCAGGAAGAACGGACACACACACCTGCATTAAATAAAGAAAGTAATAAGAGAAGGGGGAGAAATGAAGGGGAAGCTACAACAAGCAGCGGTAATATGGACATGACAGATGATCTAGTTGACACAGAAGAAGAGGAGGGGTATACGGACTCCACACCGCGACAACTGGGGGGACAGATGGGGCACAATCTAATGCCGCTATTGGAGAGGGGGGGTTAGACCACAATACGTCCCTTGGAAGCATGCCGATAAGGAAAATATAAAGTGCAGGCTCCCATCACTAAGTGGAGGAGCGGGAAAATGGATATACGAGATGGAAAAACACACTGCAGGACAGAAACTAGCAGTAAGAGACGTCAAGGGCCTATTAATATCAATATTAGGGGATGCGGCAGATGACACCTGGAAGAGGGCAGGATTCCCTGGGGTTACAATAGCGAACACATCACATGATGGGGCGCCATTTGCGAATTGCAGGCATGCATTATGGCAAGCTCTGAGGATACAATACCCAGACACCTCAGATATAGGAGCAATTACGTCACGCAAGATGCGTGAGAACGAAGATCCTGTTGATTATATCCAGGAGATTCAGGAGAAGTGGCGCATGGAAACTAGAGAGCAATGGGACAAGACACCGGCAATCTTTTACCACATACTAATACAAGGGCTTCCGGAGACAGTACAAAAACAATTGAAGAAGATAGTGGGGATGGAAGCCAAGGCCTGGCCGGAAATACAATTAACAATAGTACACTGTTAAGACGGATTTCGGAACTCTGTCCTGGAGGCGCAGAGGTTCAGAAGGCCAGCCTAGTTTCTTGGAACAGGGTAACCTCTGGACAAGCCAGACCAATCAGGGTAGCGATCGCAGAGGTCAAGACTAGGTCTCAAGAGGGGTGAGGGTGACTGAAAGTCCACAATGAGCACACAAAGCAAGGACACTTACAAATTACTCCAAACAGGTGTTATATTAAAAATATATACACATTTATTACAAGGCCTTTGTAACATTGACTGTAGCGAGAAATCACAATAAAACTCCAGTAAACCAATACATCACACTCAATACAATATATATACAAATACAAACGAGTCTAACGAGTTAGACGCACGAAATGTGTAGACCACCTAGATGGGGAGGAAAACAGGCAGTGCGAATAATAATTAGACCCAGTCCGCCTTCAGAGGCACCTAACTAAAAGGAAGTCCAAGCCCTACGAAGAGTGGAGCCTTGTGCTCAAAAGTACCTGCACACGCTGGTGCCAACGGGCAAAAAGGGGAGTCTCTTCGAGGGAATCAGGCAGTTTAGTTCGGTGAACAAATGAAGATGAACAGAGCCTCTCGACTCAAGCGCAGCCTCCACTGTGGGCAGAAGCAGAGCGCGAGTACGGAAAGGCGTGCTGTTTGACACAGCGGGGAAAAGCTATGGGCTCCTGCAGGAGGGCGACCAGTTCCTAGCTATGCTACTCACTGGTCCCCGATGCAAGCAGACCCAGGCTTCTCCGCGTCCGTTTCAGTGCTGGCAGGTTCAGATAGGAGCAGGGGACTCTTGGCGTCGTGTAGATTCCGCGGCAGCAGAAGTTGAGTTAAAGATGTCCCAAACGAAGTGAACCCGCACAGATTGTTACCTCAGCAGGGCAACGATACGGCCGTGTGTATTTCAGCCCAGTGCACACTCTCACTTCAGACCTGGGAACGCCAAGTGTACGAAGCGGGTGAGAGTGTCACAGACTCGGAATACAACACAACCTGACGGCGGTAACAGAGCAAGACTCCTCTGTAGGCTGGTCAGTCCACTGGATGGCCCAGGGACGCTTCCGAAGGCTTACTTGCAGGAGATGGTGAAGATGCCGAGAATAGTTGTTCCCTCTATTCCAAGGGTCGAAGTACCAGTACAGGCCTTCTCGTTCGATCCGAGGTAGAAAGAGTTTCACAGAGCGACAGCAGTGCAGAGGAGCAGTCCTTCAGCGGGTTACCAGCGATTCTTCGGTTCAGCCTCGTAGTTGCAGGATACTTTGCTCCTGTATTCCTTTGTTCGTGAGAACTCAGGAGATCGACATGGTAGTGGCGTTTCCAGCCCCCTCTTATCCACGGTTCCCTTCGCGCCAAAACGGAGGGTACCCAATGGGAGATCCGCTCATAAAACACTCACACCATCTGTGGACCTCATCACGGACCACGGGGGTCCCAGGCATTTACACCACCCTAGACCCTCTGGCGCCCAGGATGTGTATTGGGACCAGACATCCCAGCCCCTGTCCTGGAGGCACACACAGGCCTGTAGAAGCCCGCGAAAGCATCTGTGTTTCGCGGGAAAGTACATGCCCAAATAAGGAAGGCCCCGGGTCGGCTCGACCTGGGGGAGGTGAAGGGGGCAAGACGGTCAGCGGACAGGACAAAGAGCCTCGTGGTCTGGCCATTTTGGGAGCCAGGCCACCATTTTGGGCTAAGCGCGAGAAACGCGCTTAAAACGCCAAAAGGAGCTCAAAAACACAAGAAACGATCGCTGCCACCAATCCCGTCCGTGATTCACTTGCACCGTTCATTTACAATCCAAAGAGAGTATCTAGGGCCTGTAGACGACTAGAGACCCAAGAGAGCAGTAACTTAGCTTACAGTGCCCTCTTGTGCCATGTTGCGCGAAAGCTGCAACATGATAAAGAAACTACGGAAAACAGCGTTTCCCGGTACTGACTGTCTTAAGGGCATGTCAGTTTCCCCGTAAGAATGGAGCGAAAGCCCAGAGGAGTGCGGCAGAAGGCTGCACTTCTCGGGCAAAGTCTAGATCATGGTGAAAACAACAGCAAAAAGTTTAAGGGTTGCCACATGGAAGGAAAATTACCCACAATTAAGAAATCTTTCCTAACACTCGCCCCTCCCAGACTATGGACAGGGGGAACTAATCCACCCCTGGATGAGTCTCGTGTTCAGGTCGGTTAAACATTCTGGACAACCCATCAGCATTGCTATGTTGGACACCTGGCCTATGCTCAATAGGGAAGTTGAAGCCTTGTAGACTTATGGACCACCTAAGCAACTTTGGATTCTCTCCCTTCATGTTCATTAGCCACTTTAAGGGCTTATGGTCAGTTTGCACAGTGAAGTGGGTCCCATAGAGGTAGGGCCTCAGCTTCCGTAGGGCCCACACAACAGAGAAACATTCTTTCTCCCTGTGGACCATCTGAGCTCTCTGTCCTTAAGCTGGCGACTAATAAAACCAATAGGGTGTTCCTTACCCTTCTCATCTACTTGCGATAGTACAGCTCCTATCCCGGTGTCATAGGCGTCCGTCTGCACAATAAAAGGTCTTTGATAATCAGGGGCCCTGAGGACAGGGGCCTGGCACAAGGAGTCTTTTAAGCCATTTAAGGCCTTCTCACACTCGTCGGTCCAAGTTACCTTCTTGGGTTTCTTCGGAGTGGTGAGGGCAGTCAGAGGGGCAGCTATGGTGCCATAGTCTGCCACGAAGTTGTAGTAATACCCCGTGAGTCCTAAGAAGGCTCTCACTTGGGTCTGGGTAGTGGGGGTAGGCCAGTCTTGTACTGCTTGTACTTTACTGGGAAGAGGCTGTATCCTCCCTCCATCTACTTCATGTCCAAGGTAAACCACTGAGCCTTGTCCAATCTGGCATTTACTAGCCTTTATGGTCAAGTGTGCTTTCTGAAGAGCCTGGAGCACAATCCCGAGGTGTTTCACATGGTCTTCCCAGGTGGCACTGAAAACTGCTATATCGTCCAGATATGCAAGACAGAATTCGTCCAACCCATTCAACACATGATTCACAAGCCTCTGGAAAGTGGCAGGTGCATTTTTCAACCCGAACGGCATTACCCTGAATTGGTAAAGGCCGTCTGGAGTAGAAAACGCTGTCTTCTCCTTGGCATGTTCTGCTAAGGCTATTTGCCAATAGCCAGCAGTGAGGTCAAACGTGCTGAGGTACTTGGAGGCACCCAAAGTATCCACCAGCTCATCTGTTCGAGGCAAGGGGTATGCATCTGTCTTGGTGACAGCATTCAGAGCCCTGTAATCCACGCAGAACCTCAATTCAGAAGTGCCTGCCTTTGGAACCAAAACCACAGGGCTGGACCACGGACTACTAGAGGGTTCAATCACCCCAAGGTCTAACATCTTGTTGACCTCGGTCTTAATGTAAGACCGTACTTTGTCTGACATCCTGTATCCCCTACTTTTGGTAGGTACACTGTCTCCTGTGTCTATGTTATGTTTGCACCAAGGTGTCAAACCAGGCGACTGTGAAAACAGGGGGGAAAACTGCCTAAGCAAACTTTTCACCTCAGCATGCTGATTAGAAGTCAGGTGAGGGGCCACTCGGACACCCTCAAAGGAGCTATCTGAAGGACCGCTTTGGAACAGGTCGGGGAGAGGTTCAGACTCCTCTTCCTCAACATCTGAAGCCAGTAGCAGTGCTGCGATTTCAACTCTTGGGACGAAAGCCTTCAGCCTATTTACGTGAAACACTTTTGGAGCCTGTTCAGGCCTTCCAAGGTCCACTAAATAGTCAACCTCACCCAGGGGCTCCACCACTGTGTAAGGGCCTGACCATTTGTCCTGTAAAGCTTGAGGCCTTATGGGATTCATGATCAGGACTTGCTGACCAGGTGTAAAATTGATGAGGGAAGCTTTCTGGTCGTACCAATGTTTCACCAGCGCTTGTCCTGCCTTCAATTTATCACTAGCCAAGCCCATCAGAAGTACCATCCGTTTTCTGAGCCCCAGCACATAATCTACTACGTTGGTAGTAACAGGGGGAGTGGGCATCTCCCATCCCTCTTTGACTATGGCTAAGGGTCCCCGTACAGGATGACCGAACAGAAGTTCGAAGGGGCTGAAGCCAACACCCTCCTGTGGTACCTCTCGGTAGGCAAACAGTAAGCATGGTAAAAGAAGATCCCATTTTCTTCTCTGAGGTTCTTCCAGAGCCCCAATCATGCTCTTTAACGTTCTGTTGAAACGTTCCACCAGACCATTGGTCTGGGGGTGGTATGCAGAAGAGAACTTGTAGGTGACTCCACATTCTTTCTACATAGCCTGCATATACTTCGACATAACGTTGATGCCACGATCCGACACAACTTCTTTAGGGAAGCCAACCCTAGTAAATATGCCAAGTAACGCTTTTGCAACTGACTTGGCAGTTACAGTTTTCAATGGGATGGCCTCAGGATATCTGGTTGCATGGTCGACCAGCACCAGGATAAACCTATTGCCTGAGGATGTTTGCGGGTCAAGGGGACCAACGATGTCGATCCCTACCCTTTCGAATGGTACTCCCACAACTGGGAGTGGTACCAATGGAGCTTGGATTGTTGAGCCAACCTTACCAGATAACTGGCAGGAGGCACAACTCCTGCAGTGACTTTCTACTTGCACCCCCATCTTGGGCCAGTAGAAGTGCATGGATAACCTTTGCTTGGTCCTCTTAATACCAAGGTGACCAGCAAGGGGTACTTCATGTGCCAACTGCAGGAGGAAGGGTCTTACAGCAAGGGGAACCACCAACCTCCTATGGTCTCCTTCTGTAGACGCTGTGGGCTCACTATACAGGAGTCCACCTTCCCAATAAATCTGATGCGTCCCAGGAGGTTCACCCTCAAGCTGGGAGCAGGCCTGTCTCCTTAGGCCTTCCAGAGATGGGCACTCACGTTGGCCTTTACTGAATTCTTCCCTGTCAGGACCACCTTCTACTAACAAGTCTTTTAGTTCCGATGGTTGTTGGGGTCAAATACTTCAGGCATCGCCACCTCCTTGTCAGGCCTGGGCGAATGACCAACTTCCTCCACCGCAGTGGTAGGCTAGCTCGGGGGAATGTTCTCTTTCCCTCGTCTTGACTTGTTTACTCCTCTCACCTTGGGTTTCCCCTTCGGCTGGGGTGGCGTATTGGTCTTGGCCAATGCTGCCCGTGTTTGAGACCGTGTGCAGGGTCTGTCGGCAGTGTCTCCTACGAGCCCTAAAGCTCTGAGATCATTGCCTAACAAGGCCTTTCCTGGGACGTTTCTCTGAATGCTCACTGGAATCCTGACTGCTGTACCATTTAAAGTAAGATTTACAGGTATTACTGGGAACATGCGAGGTGGGCCGTCAGCCAACTTAGTGCGCATCAGAAAAGCTCTGGCAACTTCCTCTGAGTCTACCAAGGTAGAATCCACTACAGTTCGACTGCACCCACTATCCCTAAGAGCTGGAGTATCCACTCCATTGATCAGCACACTGTCTTTAAAGTAGTGCTTGGTATTATCTGGAATCCTAGCATAAGCCAGGGAAACTAAAACTACCTCAGCTTCTATCCCGCTGGGGAAGGAGTCTGAGGAGAAGGATGCTTCTGTAATCCCTTCTTCCTCGTAGGAGGAGAAGGCCAGATTAGCGGAGTGGACCCCCAAAGGTTTAACCTTACACCGGGGATCCCCCTTCACGTGGTCAGTTGCTCCACAAGCAAAGCAAGATCCATTGGGTCTGTTTACATAGGGAGGCTTATTGTAACCAGAGTTCTGTTTCGGAGGCTGACCTCCACTACCCTGTGAGTTATCTTGTGTCTTACCTTTATTTTTATTTTTGTGTCCCTTTTGAGAAGAAGATTTATCAGATTCTCCACCCTCCTTATCTTTGGACTTTTTCCCTTCCTCCTGCTTACCAGGATGAGTTTTGTACTTATGGGGCACTCGATGTGACACCCATAAGTCTGCTGCAATGGCCAGCTTCTTAGGATCTATCTCCTTCGAATCGGCCAAATGCTGCTTAAGCTCCGGGGAAGAAGATGCAAAAATGTGTTCCAGCATGACAAGATTTATCATGCCTTCAAAGGTAGAAACCTTATAACCTTCGACCCAGCCAGTCAAGTTTTTTAAGGATTCGGTTACATAAGATACCCAAGTACCACCTTCTTTTTTCTTGTACTCTTGGAATCGTTTTAAATATTGGGCAGGAGTCTTTCCAAACTTTAAAATGAGAGTTTGCTTTAACATTGCGAAATCAGCTCGTTCAGCCTTTGACATTTCCATAATGGCACTACAGCCAGAATGGGGCAGTCTGCTGAGTAACCAGGCAATCTTATCAGCATTGTCAACTTGGTGAACTTCACATGCATGCTCAAACGTATTCAGCCAGTCCATAATGTCATTCCGTTCCTCATACACACTGAACAGATCTTTCAGAAACCGTGGATGAGAGGAGGCCCCAGACCCATGTCCAGGACCCTTGGATCCACTTGCAACCTGAAGCTTGGCCAGTTCCAACTGGTGATCCCTGTCTTTCTGTTTTTCGGCCTGTTCGATTCTTAGTTTGGTTATGTTGAACTCAAGCTCCTTCTGCCTAAACCGCAGCTCTTGCTTCTTGAATTCAAGCATGGCCTCCCCATCAACACTGGCAGAGGAAACATTAGACATCTCATCCTTCCTTTCCTCGTGGTCGCTGTGGATCAGTGCAGCGGCAGAACCGTCTGTTCTACCAGTGAGAGCAGCCCCACCTCCTTCCGCACTGTCCTCAGAAGTTATAGCATCTAGCTGCGCTTCTTGCCACACCACGATTCTTTGGATCATATACAATTTGGTGCCTTGAGAGGAGACACCTCTCTCCGCACACATCTTTTTCAATGTTTCGGATTTAGAAGCATTTAAAGTTAACAAGGTATTTGTTTCCATACTGTTAGATAGGACTATGGTCCACAGTGATGCTGGAACCTTAGCCATATCTTCCTCGTAGAATGGAACTGGGGTAGATGCAGGTTTTTTAAAGTTATACTACGACAATTCACTACGTGTCCTGGTAGGAATAACTTGAAATGCCTTCGCTCGTGCGCAACACTGGATACCTTCAGTCATATCCCACCGCTGTACACCAATTTGTTAAGACAGATTTCGGAACTCTGTCCTGGAGGCGCAGAGGTTCAGAAGGCCAGCCTAGTTTCTTGGAACAGGGTAACCTCTGGACAAGCCAGACCAATCAGGGTAGCGATCGCGGCGGTCAAGACTAGGTCTCAAGAGGGGTGAGGGTGACTGAAAGCCCGCAATGAGCACACAAAGCAAGGACACTTACAAATTACTCCAAACAGGTGTTATATTAAAAATATATACACATTTATTACAAGGCCTTTGTAACATTGACCGTAGCGAGAAATCACAATAAAACTCCAGTAAACCAATACATCACACTCAATACAATATATATACAAATACAAACGAGTCTAACGAGTTAGACGCACGAAATGTGTAGACCACCTAGATGGGGAGGAAAACAGGCAGTGCGAATAATAATTAGACCCAGTCCGCCTTCAGAGGCACCTAACTAAAAGGAAGTCCAAGCCCTACGAAGAGTGGAGCCTTGTGCTCAAAAGTACCTGCACACGCTGGTGCCAACGGGCAAAAAGAGGAGTCTCTTCGAGGGAATCGGGCAGTTTAGTTCGGTGAACAAATGAAGATGAACAGAGCTCTGCGACTCAAGCGCAGCCTCCACTGTGGGCAGAGGCAGAGCGCGAGTACGGAAAGGCGTGCTGTTTGACACAGCGGGGAAAAGCTATGGGCTTCTGCAGGAGGGCGACCAGTTCTTAGCTATGCTACTCACCGGTCCCCGATGCAAGCAGACCCACGCTTCTCCGCGTCCGTTTCAGTGCTGGCAGGTTCAGATAGGAACAGGGGACTCTCAGCGTCGTGTAGATTCCGCGGCAGCAGAAGTTGAGTTAAAGATGTCCCAAACGAAGTGAACCCGCACAGATTGTTACCTCAGCAGGGCAACGATGCAGCCGTGTGTATTTCAGCCCAGTGCACACTCTCACTTCAGACCTGGGAACCCCAAGTGTACGAAGCGGGTGAGAGTGTCGCGGACTCGGAATACAACACAACCTGACAGCGGTAACAGAGCAAGACTCCTCTGTAGGCTGGTCAGTCCACTGGATGGCCCAGGGACGCTTCCGAAGGCTTACTTGCAGGAGATGGTGAAGATGCCGAGAATAGTTGTTCCCACTATTCCAAGGGTCCAAGTACCAGTACAGGCCTTCTCGTTCGATCCGAGGTAGAAAGAGTTTCACAGAGCGATAGCAGTGCAGAGGTGCAGTCCTTCAGCGGGTCACCAGCGATTCCTCGGTTCAGCCTCGTAGTTGCAGGATACTTGGCTCCTGTATTCCTTTGTTTGTGAGAACTCAGGAGATCGACATGGTAGTGGTGTTTCCAGCCCCCTCTTATCCACGGTTCCCTTCGCGCCAAAACGGAGGGGACCCAATGGGAGATCCGCTCATAAAACACTCACACCATCTGTGGACCTCATCACGGACCACGGGGGTCCCAGGCATTCACACCACCCTAGACTCTCTGGCGCCCAGTGTATTGGGACCAGACATCCCAGCCCCCATCCTGGAGGCACACACAGGCCTGTAGAAGCCCGCGAAAGCATCTGTGTTTCGCGGGAAAGTACATGCCCAAATAAGGAAGGCCCCGGGTCGGCTCGACCTGGGGGAGGTGAAGGGGGCAAGACGGTCAGCGGACAGGACAAAGAGCCTCGTGGTCTGGCCATTTTGGGAGCCAGGCCACCATTTTGGGCTAAGCGCGAGAAACGCGCTTAAAACGCCAAAAGAAGCTCAAAAACACAAGAAACGATCGCTGCCACCAATCCCGTCCCTGATTCACTTGCACCGTTCATTTACAATCCAAAGAGAGTATCTAGGGCCTGTAGACGACTAGAGACCCAAGAGAGCAGTAACTTAGCTTACAGTGCCCTCTTGTGCCATGTTGCGCGAAAGCTGCAACATGATAAAGAAACTACGGAAAACAGCGCTTCCCGGTACTGACTGTCTTAAGGGCATGTCAGTTTCCCCGTAAGAATGGAGCGAAAGCCCAGAGGAGTGCGGCAGAAGGCTGCACTTCTCTGGCAAAGTCTAGATCATGGTGAAAACAACAGCAAAAAGTTTAGGGGTTGCCACATGGAAGGAAAATTACCCACAATTAAGAAATATTTCCTAACATACACCATTGTAGGATGTGGCAAGAAAAGATGAAACAAAAGGAAGAAGATAGAAAAGCGTAAGAGGCTAAATTAGTGCAGAAAAACAGACTAAGTACACCATGGAAGGAGCACTAATAACTACACCAACAACAATGACACCAAACCCCACGCAAGTAGTGGCTGCACAGGATCCCTCACAACTACAAATAGCACCACTACCACAATCACCACGACTTATAACACAACAGATGCCACCACCCCCACCATACACGGCTAACGTAGGAGGAGGGTATATGGTACCAGGAAATGGATATTATAACAACATCAGGGGAAGGGGAGGAATGATGAGGGGAAGGGGATATGGCCAACCTGCACACCAGCAAGGGGGAGGATTTCGGAGTTTCTACCCCAATGGGCAACCAGGGTACCAAGATAATGCAGGAAGTTTCTAATGGCAGACCAGGGAACCACCTGTATGTTGGATTTGTGGGATGTTAGGACACATGTCGCGTACGTGTAGAATGAGACCCTCCCCACCAGCATGGGGGGAACAAGGACAACAACGGCCTATGAGGGAGCAGCAGGGTTACCAACAACCACAGGGAATACAACAGAGCAGCACATACTCACTACCGCAACAACAGGTGGCAATAACACAACAACACCAAGTACAGCCAGTGCAACAGCTCACTCAAATACAGGACCATAAGTTAACCCCCACCGATACACAGCTACAACAAACACAATTGGGAAGGGTGACTATCCTGGAACACAACCCTTACACAGGAAGCGGTCAGTCATTATACCCACAATAGGACAGCTCACAGATGTCCTTGGTGTGTCCCATCCTGTCGATAACACCTAATAGTGCGGAGGAGCCACGCATTGAGGTAACGATAGGTGACAAAAAATTATCATTCCTTGTTAACACTGGGGCAACCAGGTCTTGCATAAGGGAGGGTAGATTTAAAATGTCAGGTGAGGCCATGAACACCCAAGGATTTTCTGGGGCTAGGGGGTTGGTTCCCTTTACTGATAACATCTCCTTATCTATAGGAGATTATGACATGTCTGTCCCACTCCTGTACTCAAGGGAGTCGCCAGTGAACATACTTGGAAGGGACATAATGAGCAGGTTAAATATGACAATCTCCTTCACGGAGAATGGCATCATTTGTTCCACTCCAGGAATAAACATGCTTACTGCACGACAAATACTGCAAGCGTACTGTGGCCAGACAGTAGCTCGAGCTGAGCCGGTGGATGGCGAACTGTTCCAGTACGGAACAGACATGGCATTTGCATGGATGCCAGGAATAGAAGGAAAGATCTGGAGGAGGCCAGCAGCATATTTGTTCAGGCCTGAGACTTCAGCCAGTGAACCAGAAGGGAAGGTGATTTCGGTGAGCATCGAGAGTATTATAGCAACTGTTGATTATATCGCAGTACATGCCCAAGACAGGGAAGGGAGAACATGGAGGGCAGTGATAGCCCTGGCTGAGGGATGCAGGTTCACGCAGGTGTCCGATGAAGAGCTCTTTTCAGAAGACAGGGAAGAAGGAGAGATGGTATTTATGATGAGTGTAGATATCTGGCTAAGAGTGACGTATAAGCAAGTGGCACAGAAAATGGCCATGGCACTCGAGGCACCTGCATCTACCCCAGTTCCATTCTACGAGGAAGATATGGCTAAGGTTGCAGCATCACTGTGGACCACCAGTCCCTATGACGTGGGCTGCATAAAGAGTATCGGAGGAGTAAGAATAAAGCTGAAAAAGGGTGCAATACTACCTAGAGTGAAGCAATACCCACTATCAAAAGAAGCAGATGAGGGCATATACGAAACCATAACGGCCCTGATAAATAATGGCATATTGGTACCTTCAGAATCACCATGTACCACAGCCGTGTACCCAGTGCGCAAAGCTAAAGGAGGGTCTTGGCGTTTTATCCAGGACCTCAGACCCTTGAATAACATTGCAGAGGCAGAATACCCCCTAGCAGCAAACCCAGCCACAATATTATGTGGAATTCCGACAGAGGCCTCACGGTTCACCGTGATTGACCTAAAAAATGCCTTTTTCTCAATACCTCTGCACCCAGATTCACAAGAATTGACAAGCTTCACAGCCAGGAACACAAAATGGAAACACACCAGGTTACCACAAGGGTACTGCGAGTCACCCTCAATTTTCAACAGAGTAATACAGATGTATTTGGGAAACATTGAATTAGAAAGTACGGTGCTGAAATATGTTGACGATATAATAATTTGCAGCACAACCGAGAAAAGGTGCAGGGAGGACTCAATGAAAATGCTGACAGTGTTGGCTGAAAAGGGGTACAAGGTAGACAAGGAAACGTTACAGTACTCTCAGGAGCAGGTACTATACATTGGTCAACTAATATCCCAGCACGGAAGAAAGATTGCACCACAAAGAGCACAAGCTATATCCAACATGCCACAACCACAAACAGTGAGGGAACTGCAGCAGTTCCTGAGCTTATGCAACTACTGTAGAGCATGGGTTTTTGACTACAGCTCATACATAGGACCCCTGCTTGAGGCATTGAGAGAAGCACACAAAGGGGACAAAACATTGGGATGGACAAGAGAAATGAAGGAGGCGTTTGATGAGTTGAAACACGCCATATCCACAGCTCCGGTACTAGCCACCCCAGATTATGAACGACAGTTCTTCATCTTTTCACATTGCGACTCAGCAGTAATGAAAGCAGTATTGACTCAGAAAACCAGCATGGGACACAAGCCAATAGCGTTCTACAGCGGTCACTTGGACCCTGTCATGCTAGGACATTTCCCTTGCGAACAGAGTCTCGCCGCAGCTGCATTTGCGGTGGAGAAATCATCATCGATTATAATGGGGTGCCCCACCACACTATTTGTGGAGCATGCGCTATTTGCAATATTGAATAAGCCTAAGTCCACACTAACCACACAGAGGGCGTCAGGTTATGAGATCATCTTGTCTAGACCCGAATTGTCAATTGTTAGATGCAGTACAGTTAACCCAGCCAGATTTATAGCGGAAGTTATTGAGGAAGGTGATTATGCTCACAATTGTACACAAACTATCGAAACGTACTCATGCACTAGAAAAGTTGAGGAGGATGCACTTAAAGGTGGAGAGATTTTGTACATTGATGGTTCATCAACAATAGACCAAAGTGATGGGATAAGGAGAACTGGGGCAGCAGTTGTAAAAATGACAGAAGATTTGATGTATGTCCCGGTGAAATGCGTGCAGTTACCACAGCATTATTCGGCTCAAGCAGCGGAATTGGTTGCACTGATCTTGACGTTGAAGGAAAGCGTTGACAAAAAAGTTACCATATATTCTGATAGCGCATATGTCACGTCAACCGTCCACTCGGGGCTGATAACATGGCAGAGACGAGGGTTTAGGAGAGCTGATGGCACCCCAGTGCAACATGCTCTTTTATTAGCAGAATTAATTGAAGTAATTAATGATCCCCAAGAGATAGCTTTGGTTAAATGCCCGGCACACACTAATGGAGACGACCATATCTCGAAAGGGAATGAAACAGCAGATGCACATGCCAAGCATGCGGCATACTTTGGTGAAATATGGAACCCCCCAGAATCAGAGAGAGAGAGAGGGAGGGGAATGGCAAAACAGATGATGATGAAAGAAGGGTACACTCATCTCCCCGCAACACAGATAATGGAATTACAGGCAGCCGCACCAATGACAGAAAAGGAACTATGGGTAAAAAGAGGATGTATGATGTCACCAACTGACGCACTGTGGCGTCATAATAACACCGGAAAAGTGGTCATCCCATTGGCCCTGTTGAACACCGCCCTGGCCCAGCTCCATCATCCAGCACATACAGGAAAGGAAGTAATTGCAGCACGAATTAGGGAAGATTGGTTCTGCCCCGAGTTAAATTCTCATGTCACCAATTTCATAGGCAATTGCCTCACATGCCAACAGTTTATGGCCGGTCACACGCTGCAAGTGATAAAAGGTACTATACCCAGGCCAGAGGGACCCTTCCTACACATTCATATTGACTACGTTGATATGATCAATGTATGTCAAGGACATAGGTATATGATTGTAGTGGTATGTCCATTCTCCAGGTGGATCGAGGCCGGACCCTGCTCACACGCGGATGCGTTCAGAGCAGCCACATTTTTAGTGAGAGAGGTCTTCCCCAGGTGGGGTGTGTGCAAAGTGCTGCGGTCAGATAACGGCCCACACTTTGCTAATGAAATGTTTCAGCACATCACATCCTTGCTGGGTATTAAACATAAATTTGCATGTGCATACCACCCGCAGACCAACGGTGTATGTGAACGCCTGAATGGCCTATTGAAAGAAGAAATCACAAAAATTCAGCAGACAACCAAGAAGAGCTGGTTGTACTGCCTTCCGCTGGCTCTATTTGAGCTAAGGAATAGGCCAGGGTCTGATCACCACCTCACTCCCCTTGAGGTGGTGACAGGACGTCAAATGCGCCTTCCTCTAACGCCTACATCAAGAGCATTCACGGACCATGAAAACACTGCAACTGTTCTTGGTGACGAAATGTATCAATATGTGTCTTCTTTGATTACTAATGTAGCGTTTGTATCTCAACAGCTCGAGCGCATGCGGGGCGGGTCGAAGAGTTCTCAACAAGAAGACACCAACAACGAACTGGGAAAGAAAGGACTATGCACAATTGCTAAAGGTGACCATGTGCTACTCTGCAACTTTAATAGAAAGTGGAACGGCCCACGCTTTACCGGCCCTCATGTGGTAGAAGAGGTAGCTACCAGAGCGGTGAAATTGCAGGATAAGCGCGCCTGGAATCACCTACACGACGTAAACATCTACAAACTCCAGACCCGCCCAAGCGTTAATGACAGGGCCATTGGAAGAACACTGTCATCAATAGCATCGGCTACAGAGAAGGAGATATCGACCACAACTGACGACAATAGTGTGAATAAACTTGATCACCCCCAAGATTCCCCAGAAGCAACTACTGCCATAGACGTTGGACGCTTGCCCACAGCCCATTCCATGGTCACGAGATCAAAAAGTAAACAAACTTCTGCCCAATCGAGCCCCAGCCCCCTCCCCTCTAAGGTCACCCCCGATTGAAGGACGTTGTATAACAAACTTGGGTATTGCACACACATATAAAACACTTGTATGTTTTCTCTTTTTTCTCTCGCACAAGCAGGTACCGTATATAATTGTATTGTTTGGAAAATAAGTAACTAACAGTGTGCTCTGCGCAGGAGTAGATGCTGCCCACGGATGATAACAACCCTGAAGCCCTATCACACCAATTTGTATATCATATAAGAAGACCAAAGTACCTAAAAAGAAGAAGGGTATGCGTATATTACACTGCATTTGTTTTGGCCATAGAACAATCATTTCCCCATCTACACAAGCACTTACCGGCTCTAAGAGATAGATCACTAAGATTAGTGTGGGAACAGCTCTTCGCCTGGGCACTGAACGATTATTTGGTAGGGAGAGCTTAATAACAACAATTAACAATAATAACAAGCATATTGAGGATTTTCAGGCGGGCACCTTTAACGTCGCAAGAATAAGCTGCCGGACTGCAGCAAGGTAAGAGCAAAATGCCGGTGAGAGTAGCTCTTGTAATAAAAATGATAGGAGTATTGGTCATCACTGGTCTGCTGGCTGCCTCTGTATGGCAGAAAAGTTATGCTATCAATATTATGGCTGCACCCAAAACTAACATGCCCCCTCCCACGGCTGCAACAGGTATGACGTCAGGTGGTACTAGCAACCCTAAGGATAAGGGAAGTAGAGTTAAACGCAGCACATATACTGATAACAAAGGTATTGATAATTACATAACAGATTCAGCACACGTCTCAAACAACATGTGGTACCAGCACATGACCCAAATTGGTAAGCAGACAACAGAAGATAGCTGTTATGTGTGCTTATTGATCCCATACGCCATGAGCGCTTCATGCACATTTGTCGCCACAGAAATACAGGAAAAAACGGCACGATGTATAGTATATCTGGCACTATTTCAGACGAGAGGACGATTTCAAGGAACGGTGGTGAGAATACAGTGGCAAACAAGAGACACATACCCATACGAAAACAATTTCCTCAAGTCATATTTGAGTTACCATAAGAGCAGCTTACACGCTGAAGCATTCAGATACATGACGAATGGCCCTGACAAGGGAGAAACGAAGAAAATAACACTACAATACCTGCCATGTGATTGGTACGCCACTGAAGTTCCTGGTATACAAGGATGTTGGGAAAGGCCACTGATAACAATAACAGGGAAGGTATACATGAACAATGAATAGGAAATAGGAGTGGTTGGTAGCAACATGATAACAAGAGAAAATATTACCACCATACAGGAACACAACGACAGATGCTGGATGACATGGGGCAAATACGTACCCATGCTGACATGGATGGAGAAGGATGAAGACCCAATAAGCATACTACCGCTGACCGCACCAAGTTATGCTATCAACACAGAGGAGATGTGGAGGTGGGATATAACACCAACTGCGGAAATGTGTTAGAACTACCAGAGGGGGTGCTGGAACGGCAGTAATAATGGATCACTATTGGGCCTGCGGAGATAAGGCATAGCACACCTTGCCTCCGTTGTGGAATGGTATATGCACAATGGTACACATAAATGTACCATCACTAGTGGTGCCCCAAAAACATGTGAACATGGCCAATTTTCCCAAAATGGATGAAGGAAACAAGAGGAAGAGGAGATCCGTACAATCACAAGAAGGAGAGAACAACAACAACAATAACGTCCTAACAAGAATAAAGAGAACCCCTGACAGGAAACTACCTGTGGGGAAGGTCGGAAACAGCACTCACTTCCATTCCACCAGAACATAGATTATTGAGCAGGGCCGCAATGTTCTTCTCGTCAATAATACACCCAGGACTACAAGCATATGCGAATGCTAAATGGCTCCAGATTACCCGATGGGAACTAATGATGACGATTAATTCAACAGTAAACTGATTCAATGCCATAAAAGAGGAGCTGCGAGCGGTAAGAATGGTAGCACTGCAGAACAGATATGTACTGGATCTTCTCACAGCAATGGAAGGAGGAGTTTGTGCAAAAATAGGACAATCATGCTGCACATTTATTCCTGCTAACGATGCAGATAATGGAACACTTACTGAAGCAGTATCACAATTGGCCCAGATGCACTCCAAAATGATGGAAGAAAGTAAAGGAGTAAAGAAGGATAATAGCTGGTTTTCATTATTATGGTCATGGATGCCATCATGGCTGTCAGACGGGCTGAAGATAATAGTTAGATGCATAATACTGGCTGCAGCAGTATTGATTGTAATAAGGTTCTGGAAGGCCAGGAAGGCACACACTACAGACAAAATGATCGAAATGGTTAGCATGCACCCCTTGATGCCAGCTGATGATGACCAGCACACCAACGTGATAATAAAGGAAAGAGAGAAACTGCGCAAACAGATCATCACCAATCACTTAGACCCACCATCTGTAAAGCTTGAGAACCCAAGAAACCCGAGGAGCTATGTTGGAAGATGGGTATACTGCAAACCGGGAGGGAGCTGTGTTTACATGTTCTGGTCATTTGAAGACCATGTCAACCACTATGGACACCTGGGGGGAATAACTAAAATATGGAGGGTAAGAGGAGATAAAGAGAAGGATATGTTTGTGGTCGACAAGTCGACCAGAGGGGGGACTGAAGTGGGAGAATGGGAGAAAAAGCTCCCCCCAATCTCCTCGCGACCATGGCCTAGAGGATCGCGGCCCAGACATCCACCACGAGATGAGTTTGTCTATCTACCAGATGACAAAATACATAGATTATTGAGCAGGGCCGCAATGTTCTTCTCGTCAATAATACACCCAGGACTACAAGCATATGCGAATGCTGTTCAAGAACATAAGGATATGCCCACTAGCCTGTCCTACTCAAGCCGACACCTGCGGCATGGATGAACTCGACTAAGACCTTAACAATGAGCACCCACATCGTTAGAGATGCCATAACGACCTAGCCAACTGCCAAGAACACACGTGCCACCCTGCACACTGGTCACTCACGCACCAGCCTACACGAAGAATATATTCAGTGCTATGACGTAGGTGACGGATACACCCACTGACGCGCATCTTTATTATTTTTCACATAGCCCCTTTTAGTAATGCAGAAACGCAAGACGCATAATGCCCTCGCGTATACGCTTGCTGACGCTTCTCCCACCCCTCGCATCGTGATGAGAATATAAAGAAGACGTAATATTGCTATGAGGCCATGTCAAACCGCAACACAGGTGCCGTGCATTACACATCCCCACCCATGAACCAGGCCCAAGTAGGCCGCAAGCAAGAACTGCCATGAACACTGTATGAGCGAGAGTACAAGTGCTGATCACGCAGAACGAGCCCAGTGAGAGCTCATAGCCAAGGGCGCGATGTTGCAACTTGTATGCTACCAGCCGGCACTAAGGTCACACCTGTAAGCAAAGCCAAGCACACAGAAGCAAAATACAACTTTAAATGTGCAGAATTCCGCCCCAGCTATGGTCTCTCCACACGTGACCAAGCTGACCTGACAAGGTGCAAGACCCGCGAGGAAGAAGTCGCCTGGGTCCCACGTCTGGGACACAGGTTGCAACAGTGAAATGACAGGATGGACACCTACGGTGATGGTAATGGCCTGCTCTCAGGCCTATGAGCAAACCCGCACATTGTTTGCACAAACACATAGTTACACATTGTTGCTAGTGACAGGTACACCGCGAGCTGGGAACGACGATGGTCCCAGACTGGGGGGCTCGCGGGAGGACCAATCAGAACATGAGGGCACTCATCACTGACGCCACTAACATTAGCCAATCATTAGGGGTCCTCGTGTAACAATTTTCAAGTATCTAATAGAAGGGACAACCCAAGTATACCACTGACTCATCCTTAACCACTAATATTGCTCTCTATATGTATACTATACTAACCCTACCACTCGAGGAACCAATCCGGAGTGGCAATAGGTTTTTTCGCTAACTTTCCCAGGTGACGCAAGTAGCGCGTCATACTGCAGTAAAAAGGGCCTGCGAGCCCTTCGAATTTTGAGAGTCTGGACGGACGCGTACGACCCTAGACCCATCCCTGCCATTGTTTTAATAAACAGCAGAATCGCCTTGCTTCTTGTGTGTGTCTCATACTCATTTTGGGAAGCACGGGAGGAGTTGGGGCCTCCCAGCCCGGAGGTCCGCGGACGGCTCAGCCGACCCCGGGATAACCACTCCGACAGACGGATACATACACATACGGGCAAAGCTTTTATTATTTTTCTCATTAGCCAAACTCAAGGCAAGAAAAGATCCAGAGCAAGCTTGCAGATGCTTATGGCAAATAATGCTATGGAACTACAGGAGTATATATGGAGCCTGGTAAGACCATGTGTGACTAACTTATAGGTTACTTAGTATAACTCGAGCAGATAGAAATCATATTATAAGTCTAAGGAAAATTACAGAAGGCGTCAAGCCACAGAGCATAAGAGAAGCAGAGCTGATTCAGACTCACAGCCAAGGTTAGAGATAACTGGTCACATTCCAAACTCCAAAGACGACAAGGGAACAGCTGCAGAAAAAGGGAATAAATCCTCAGAAATTCAGCCTAAAGAGCTCGATTTTGTGGTCTACAAGCACATGAGGCAGCCGAGCCAGACAATGGGCATTCACCCATGGTGGGAAAGGAGAGACGAACCCAGCAACCCAGATGCAGAAAGAAACAAGTGTTGCAATGTCTCATAGGCAAAGGTGGTAGACTACCAGATACAATACAGACACATAGACGGTTCACATCACCTTGAAGAGGTGCACAGAGAGATGAGAACCGAATCGAGTCCCAGGCCTGGGGAGATCAGCTGTAGCCAATCACGAGATCGGAAATCAGGGGTGGATGGCAAAGGGCAAGAGCCAATGGTAAGCCTGCTACTCTGCAACAATGTAATAGATAGTTCCTTGGGTACGGGACAGGCCAGCCACCTGACATGCAAGGACCAGTAGAATGACCTCTATAGGGAATGTCCATAAGGGATACCACTCTCAGCACCCAATCATTTGTGGTGATAGGTTTTTTTGGGGAAGGGCCCAGGGATGACGTAATTTGTCCACAAAACCGGGATGCACACCATGGAATACTGAGAAGTACTGGAGAATCTTGATTGTCTTGTATGATCCCTGTTGTTTTTTTTTTATAATAAACCGCAGTTCTAACTTGCCGTTGGCTGTGTGCTCTGTTTATTCTGGGAAAGGGTGTTGGGCCCTTGAGAGTCAGGCAGACCTCTGGTATACCTGGGAAATCAACCTAACAATAACATGTGTGTCTCGACAGGGTGGCGTTTTAACGTGACTGGGCTATTTATTGCTTCTTTGCAAACTTCTGGGTGAAAATGTAATTGCATTTAGTGAAATAGGTGACAAAAGCAAGATGAATAGGTGATTTAGAGAGCATAGCCAAAATGCAATGTGCCAATCAGGTGCACTCCATGTTTCATAAAGCTGCTGACTGACAGCTCATAAATATGTGTGCCATAGGTCCGTCTGGAAGCTGAAGCTCTTTCTAGCAGATCTACAATTCAAGCACTCTGTTCTTCATGTCATAGGTGGATGACAACATTGTCAATTTAGGTAGCCACAGCATGCAATAGGTGTATGAGAGTGTGACAGAATGGTCATCTGGTAGGCACAGAATAGCCCATGCTTTTTTTAATGTATATAAAATAATGTGGGTAATTCTGTTTTAAAAGGGAGGTCTGCTAATCAGTGCCCCCTTCATAAATACTCTATGCCCAAATTATAGTGCAAACATGTGCCATTGCTAAGATAGTGTACAGACAACTTCAACCCCAACCCTGCAGTGGCACAGGTGAGGTTCAAAGTTCACATGTGCATCCTTGAAATCTACTGGAACACAAAGTTCATTGCAGGCAAACGTGACTTTTTAATCTGCTGCACCTGTGTTTCCAAAATGTAATAATTGTATGTTTTATTTGATCTGGTGACACAAACATCTTTAAGTATAAACCATGCCTGGTTGTTGCATGGTGACTACTAAGAGCACACAATTTTACTGCAACAGCAATTGGATATCACATTAGTGTCACCTCTTCGAGCTGGGCCATCTATGACAGGACTGGCATATATTGGTGTTTGGTCTGTCTCCACAGCTGCCATATGGAACAATGGCCAGGGTCCTGACTCTGTGATCCCCTCGGAGGTAGGCCATCACAACCTCCCAGGGCAGAGGAGGTCTCCAGGGAACAAGGGATTCAAAGGTAGCACAGACATACAGCCACTCTCACACCAGGATGCTGACCACTGGAGTCCATTTGAAGTCAGCAGCCATGGGAAGGGGATGGAGGTAGAGTAGTAAGGAGGTAGACGTTGGCTGAGAAAGGTGTTCCAACATCTTGGTTTCTGTTGGGGCGTTTTACCTCTTACTGTCCCTGCAAGGAAGGCAGAAAGCAAGGGGCTCTTGTTACAACAGCATAGATGTGACATGTTGCCTTTATAAGGAGAGGAAAATGTCTCCTTCTCTGCTCATCTCTGTACACTCCAAAGAACAAGAAGAATTCACTGGACCACATTTGGGCATAGAGGCTAACCCAATGTTCTCTGCCAGAAAGGTGAAGACAGAAGACAATTAAGGTACAGGATAGCTCTGTCCCCTAACCACACCAGGGAGCAGTAAATGTTAACTGCTGTGGATGAAGGCTGCTCTGCTGGCTTCACTGGAACCAGGCTTATGTTCACTGGAGGTGAAAGACTCCCTGTAGATGCCAGCCAACTTCCTGGAGTTGAAGCACAGAACAAAAGGACCCACCTCGTCCTGATGACCCTGGAATGGGTCTCCCAACAACTCATAAATTCACAAAATGCAAAATTCTTGTGTCACCTCGAGACATCTTTGAGCCAGATCAATTCCGGTCAATGCCTTCAAGCCACTACATGCCTTCCTTCTAGAGCCCTTCACTCAGCTATCTCCAACTCTCTAAGGGTCAGACGCTTCTCCAGGCAGAGAGTGGGGGTTATATCTCTCTCCTCTGCAGGTGCCTCCCTCTGGAATGGTCTCCCTGCCCCTCTCAAACCTGAGCCGGACCACTTGATGTTCCGGAAGCAGCTCAAAATGTTTCTTTTCTCCTCTGCTTTACCTCTCTCCCTCCCCTGCTGACCTTTCTGACCTACCTGTCTGCTGCACCGTCTGGTTGCTTAGCTACCCTCAGAGTCTCACTGGGTACCAGGCTCTTTCTTGATAAGTCTCCCCTGCACTGCCTCTGGGCTTACCATGAATTTAGGGGCTGTAACTGTAACCTCTTTAGTCCCTTGCCTCCTAGCACTTAACCCGAGCTGCGCTGCCCTGGTTGCACTTAGAGCAATTCTGCCCTGTTTTCCCTTCCCTCCCCTTTGCAATTCCAACCCTTTCCCTTGTACTTTTCATTCTTGCACTTCCACAATCTGAATGACTCAAGGCCTAGTAAAATCGTTTGTCTTGTCCTTCCTCTGTCTTTCCTCCCTTGTCTTGTCGCACCTAGAAACACTTGTGAACAGGCGCGTTACAAATGACTTATCATATCATATCAGGACCTGTAGTGCTGTGTTTGGCACTCTAAGTAATCTTCAAACCTCTTGCTTCACTTCGAGCCATCGAGACACCAGTGAAGCAGACTGCCTTAAATAGACCCAATCACTGGCTCTCGACATTGCAGGAGTAACTGACTCAAGCACCAATTCAACTGCTGAAAGCCATCAACTTGCCCATCTCGACACACTGGCTCGAGCCATTAGTACCATAGACTTTCTGCAGACTCGGCTGCTGCCCGTAACCATTGAAAGGCATTGTCTTGCTGTCCTGAACACCAACTCGAACCATTGGGAGCCCGTATCTTCAAAACGACTCAATGCCAAACACCAGTGGGATTGCATCGACTCAAACATCCAGTCGTTGGCTGGACAGCAGCAAGAATGCTTAGAAGCACAGCTCAATGCTGTTGAGTGACAAAGACACTAATTAAGGTACTCTGAGGCGGCTCAGTCCCTCATCCACCTTTTGGGAACATATTGACTTTTAAGCCATGCTTCTCTACCTAAATCTTCAAAGACTTTGCCCATTGACATTGTTGCCCAATCCGATGGCTTGAACACCCCCTCTTATCAACACACAATGGGGGTCATTACGACCTGGGCGCAAAGGGATACCAGGCACCGGTAATGACACCGGTGCCGGTAATCCCTTTGTGCCCTATTCCGAGGTCCCTTTGCGGGTCCCTCCCTTAATGCCTGGTTTTACCAGCCATTATGGACGGGACCCGCAAAGGGATATCGGGGTCAATAACGGTACCACAATTTGCGGTACCGCTATTGACGACTTGCCCTTCCCATTGAGCCCTGTGGGGGCTCAAATGGGGAATGGCTTTTCAAATGGGGACTTACCGGTCCGGCATAGGTCGGATTAGACCGGTAAATCCCCATACCACCAAGTCGGTGGCAGGACCGGTATTGGTGCTAGTCATGGCACTAATAGCGCCATGACTAGCAGCAACCTCAGAATGAGGGCCATTGTCCTTTCATGAAAGTCTGCATTCTCTGTGTTTCTTTTAAATGGGTGGGTTTTCCTAGTGCTTTCTAATCTGTTGATTACATTTTATTGTTTGATTTTCTTATTTTAAACAGTCTTTTTAAAGAACCTTAATTGTACTTTGTTTGCAATTGGAACCATAGTACTTAAGTTGTACAGGTTGCTACTGTTATCAGCTCACACCCCTCCTGAATAGTACGCGCGGCCATTGGCCCACATTATCAAAACAGGCATTGGCGGAATACCTGTCAGTCTGTACTTGTTTCAATTTTTCATAATTAGGCTTACTGCTGGTTTAGTGACAGTGTGGGATTTAGTAGGTGGTTTAGTCACTTCTCATCGCTGTATTCCAGCAGAACAGTAGCTATTTTGTCAGCCAAGAGCATTAAATCTCTTTATTATCTATCCTAAAAAAAATAATTTGAGAAAGGATATGGGGTGGCACGGAATTCCTCAAAAGGACACGTTGAAAGAATGAGGTAAGACTGGGCGTAGTCGGACTAGACAAAAGGGTTCTGACCACGGGTAAAAGTGGAGGGCACATTGAGCATGCACCAAGCCAGGAGGTTAGAATCAGATTGTAGGATGGTACAGGATTGGTGCTTTGGTCAGACCTGCAGTTTTTCCGGCTCTTTATTCACTTTGCATGCAGAATGGCACTGCACGTTTCTCAGCCACTTTGTAGAGCATCTGTAAGCTCCTTACACTTGAATGCATGGCAAAAATCACTTCATGCGATAAGGGGATTAGTTTCACAACAAGTCGCTCACTCTCACTTTACATGGAATGCAGAGGTAAAAGCATGTGCTGTCTTTCCTTATCTGTGTTACTTCTTAATAAAGTACCTTAACCGGGTTTTGAAATATCAATCTAACAGAAACAAACAGAATGCCTGTTTTTTAGTATTAAATATGCCAGCTTGTTTGCAAATAAAAAATAAAGTTGCATGACCAAGTCCTGGGGAAGCACACATGAGCTTACACACCTAATGGTTTAGTTGTCTGCTGTTGAATCAGAAGACCTAGCTTCTGGTCCGGACCACACTGTGTGATCCCGAGAATTCTCGACCCCTTCAAGGCAATGAATATCCACTATTCATCCAAGTTGCATTACCACTGAAGTGTAAGGGCACCTCAAAGCCAGGAATATGGGCACGCATGTGTGTCCCATTTAAGCATGCTTAGTATAACATATGAAAATACTTTTCCACTGATCCTTTTGGGACACACACAATGTAAGTTCCAGTCCTGGAACTGGCCATGCCCCAGATGCTATCAGATAAATCTTTGGAGCCCATGGTTGCCACAGCTCTTCCTATACGAGCTGGGCTCATTGAATGGTAAAATCCATTTAAGTTTGCAAGATGTCATCGATTAATGTGCATGAGTAAATGTGTGCATACAATTATCGTAAGTGCAGATTATACCGCCCCAACTCTTAATGAGGCCCTGTATGTTTTATTCCACTGGAAAATCACTCATTTGTATTACAAAACACAAATATCTCTTGTCATAACTGATGTGGCTGTCAAGAAACTCAGACAGAATGTATTTGCCGATGGATTAATGGCAATTAAAAGCAATGTGTCAAAAAACATGCTCAAAGGAGTTCAAGTGCCACTTTAATAAAGTAATTCAAGGGTCAGGAGAACATGCTTCTAACAATTTGTTTAAGGATGATAATTGCATCAGAATAACTGCACCTTAGAATATGATGATCAAAGATTCCTGTGCGTAGTGATAACACCAGCATTAGAGCTAAGAGACATATACACCATGCATTTTTACTCCCTAAAAAAAGGAAAATGAGAAAACGAGAAACAATGAACATATCATTGCTTCCTCCCACAAAGGTCCACTGATATTTTTTCGAATTAGTGACTAGTAGAGCAGTGGCATAGGAAGGAACTATAATAATATTAATGCCCGATCTCAAGAGGAATTTTAAGGGGAAAGAACACCTTTTAATAATCAGAAAGTACCCCTATTGGCAAAGCTAATTACTTTTTTACTCCCTAAAAAATAATTTTCCAGCAACAGCCTCCCTGCCTCTCTCCGTCTTGAGCCGGACCTCCTTAACTTCTGGAAACTCCTCAAGACCTTTCTCTTCTCTTCTTCTTTCTCTCTCCCTGTCCCCTGCTAATCTCCTTTCTCTTCTCTCCTGCTTCCCTCCCCTTTCTCTTCCCCAACCTGCTCAGTTCGCTGACTGGTCGCCTCGTGCGCCTCCAGGGCCTCACAGCTCCCAGGCTCCCCGCCAGTCCTGCACTTGCCTCCGGGCCCCTGCGCTCTGCTTTGTACTACTGCACTCAGAATACATTCAATGGGAGTGGCAACCACTCGGAACTTAATGCAGGCTCCTGTGGACTGGGCGCACTTGTCCCCCTCCCTCTCCCTCATACTTCCTGTCTGCGCACTTGCACAACCTCTGGCCTAGAATGCTAGTATGCTAGTTATTGTTGTTAGATCATTTGGAATCTTCAAGGCCTAAGTATGTCTACTTTATCCTCTTGTTCCCTTCCCGCCTTGAAGCACTTCACTTGTGTACAAGTGCTTTACAAATAAACAATTACAATTGCAATTTGACTCCAAGTAGGGAGCAGAATCTGACTAGAGCTCAGGGCACATAATAAAGTGTATAGTTTTGCCCACCCGTCCGCACCACAGCCTAGATAAAGTTAAACATGCCCGACAGAGGTTTATTATGGAGCGCTGTTGAAGAAAACCACACATATATGCCTTTTAAGTTAATTGCATCAATTCATCAGAGATACAACTGATTGAGTACCTTCTTCTGTAACAATAGATCCACGACACATGGTATTATTGAAAAGCCCTCAGAAGTTGAGCATAGAAAAAAAAGAAGGTGCTGTTGTCTAGATGGGTACTAGAATTTCCTATCCTTTAGCAAACACGCTACACATTTCCTTCAGTGTACTGTCGAAACGTCTGATTTAGGGCCTCATTAGGACCCAGGCGGTAAGGGGTTTACGCCGGCGTAAACCATGGCGCCCCTTACCGCCTGAGTACGAGTTCCCTTAGCGCCATGGTGATTTTAACGCCTGCTTTTAGCAGGCGTTAAAATCCATGGCGCTAAGGGACCTTGTTGTTAATTACGCCACCGTAATTTACGGTGGCGTAATTAACGGCTTCCCCACTCCCATTATGCCCTATGGGGCCAGAAATGGGAATGGGGAAGGGTAAATGGGGATTGGGGACTTACCGCCCCGCCAACCTCGGAATGGGGCGGTAAGTCCGCCAACCCCCATGGCGGAGTTGGCAGCTTAGCGCCATGGACCATGGTGCTAATAGCGCCATGGTCCTCCGCCAAGGTCCTAATGAGGGCCTTAGTGTTTGAAATTTGCTGCTTCGTTCATCACCTGCAAGGAGTGATGCTTCCACCCATACCCTTCCCCAGCCCCTCTGCTTGCCTCCAATACTAGTTGATAGAGCACTGTAACAAGTGAGGGATTGTAGCAGTAAACACTCAATGGGAAATTTTCAGACCTACAATACTTTGCAAGCAAGGCATATTTAAATGCCTCAACATATCATGTGCATTTTTAGAATGTCATGACTCTGCATGTGCACAATTCTTTTGCAGTGCATACAAGATTGTTTGCAACATACACCACCCTTCTATCATTGTGTACGATTACATAAGTGCTTAGTGAAAATGTGTTTTGTATAGAAGCGAGTTACCAAATAATGTGTGACGGTCTATGTCCAAAGGAACTCTAAACACTTGGACACGATGCAGACTGTGTGAAAAGCATTCCCCTGTCTGAATATCCGGTGCCCTGATACTATGAACGAGTAATACTAGGCATAGTCTATACCCATTATCCCTTGTAGGCTAAGTAAATGATAATGCAATGTTGCTCCCCACTTATAGGGTAATGTTAGCAATGCTTAAGCAGGAGACCCTGAGCATCACATTTGTCCTTTCAAAATCTTTAGAGGGCAAATTAATATTTGAGTTTTACAATGCGTTAACTTACAAGAGGGCTGCTTCAAAGCACTTGCGTGACAGATGTACAAAGAAGAGGAAGTATGGGATTTGGTTACACATCCAAGTAGCCTATAGTGTGGGTGACTCCTTCAGTAAGGCACAATGAGTAACAGAAATTCTGGCGCATGATCTTTATTCATGTTACAACAAACATAAAACAAGTGGATATAGCTACACATCTGTTAACCTTTTGCAGAGCCAAGAGAGGAAGAGTCAAGGTTGTCCGGTAGTATCTTAATGTGCTCTGGGGCAGAAGTTGGAGTCATAAGGTAAAAGTGTGGTAGAGTCAGGTTTAGGAGTCATGGGTTTGGAGGGAACATTTTTGGTTAATGTGTGCTGGCATATCTTGGTTAGATTCTTCTGTTCATGAAGCCAGTTTCTGATATTAGTTTATACCCTCTGGTGTTGTATTTTGCTGTTAGTGATTGTAGGTGTTTACGTCACCCTTGCATAGTAGTGTCATGCAAATGAGCAGAATATCAAGGCTACTTGCTTATTTTAAGAGAAAGAACATTTCAGGTAATTGCTGTGGCTTGTGCCTTAGTAAATCTTTTTGAATAGGTGAGAATTGTCTGTGTGCGCTGCTAAAAATCTTCTGAGCGACACCCAGAAAGAAGCTAGGCAAGCACACATGCACACAGCTTAGAGGGAACATTGGTTGCCAGTGCAACCACTTTAAGAAGGGGGTGATATGGTTGAATTTTCCTAAATTCCTGATGAGGCCTGCTGCAGTGTGGGTATCACTGTGATGCCCAATGGGCATCTGAGATTCTTATGAGTAAGATGATGCCACCGTCCAGGTGGGAGGTGAGCCTACTTGAACAACTGCACTGAAACCTATGGGAGGGATAAAAGGGTTGACCTTGTGTAAAAGCACATACTGCTATTGTGATGCGTGGAGTTTCTTGGCAATTTGTGTTTTGAATGAGAGGTCATGGTGAACGGTAAAACCAAGAGATTTTGCTCTGGGTGAGTGTTGAGATGTGAATCCATCGAGCTACATGGCAGTCAGCCAATTCTGAACTTGGTCTTGCTTAGTGGAGTTTCCTAGGAGTATGAATTTGGTTGTTGTCGGATTGAGTTTATGATAGGTGCTTGACATCTAGGTATGGCTAAGTGGCAGAGAGTGCTTGAGTTGATGGAAGTCTTTGATACAATTGTTCTTTCTGTAAAACTGCGTGTCATCTCTGTATATTTGTATCTTGATATTGGTTTTGGTGAGTAGTTGCCCCAGAGGATCCATCTAAAGACTGAAGATGACAGGGGATAGGATGGTGCCTTGTGGTACTCCACAGGGAATTGTGCAGTGCCGGGAATTGTTGGGGCTCATCTGGATGAGTTGGTATTTGTTGGAGAGGTAGCAGAAGAACCACTGAAGGACAGTTTCATTGAAACTCATACGCATTCGCCTATTCGAAGCATTGACAATGCCAGACTTAATGATAATGATGTGTTATTTATATAGCACCTTAATCCAAAGAACTTTACAGAGCACATATTTACATACAATATCATCCAACTGAAGTTGGTACTCATTTATCGACCTCGGAAGGATGAAAGGCTGAGTTGGCCTTCCCGGGATTCGGACCTGCGACCTGCAGGTCACGCTCAGATCGCAGCAGAGAGCGCTCAACCTGCTGAGCTATGCGATATGCCCCCAGGTGGCGGGCCCATCCTGTAGGTAATGGCCCGCCGCCCAAGTTAAGGGCCATTACTCATGTCATTAACATTGAAGAGGGACTGCCTGTCTGACAGCAGTGTGCAGTGTCTGGTGCAAAGAGAATGGTATGTTTTCCCTTTTTTTGGTTTTAAAAAAATAAAAATAAGACACCATTAGCACCCGTGTAGGGATCTACACGGGTGCTAAGGTGAAGGGGGAGTCGGAAAGGGAAACGTCCAACACCAATGAGATTGCTCGGAATGCAGGCTTCCCTTAGTGAATACAGCCCGCGTTCTGAGAAAGGCGCCTCCCAGAGTGCTAATGTCGATTATTCCTAGTTCCGTGACAGACAGTTCCTATTAATAGCACAAAGGCATGTATTATGCACCTAACTTTCTTTATTGGCTCCAAATAGCAGTAAGAATTATAGCAGAAGGAAACGATGTATCCCTAACCCTTCTCCCTGTCATTTAATACATCTGACCAGCCACCTAACATGTGACCCTATAATAGGCCTGTGCCCCCAAAGCCCATCCTCTTTTCTTATGCAAGATCATCACAACTCTTTCATGGCGCTGTGTGGAAGGAAGAGGGGAGTGTCTAGGCAAACACACAAAGCCACCTGGAGACTCCGACATTGACCTCAGTAGAACAGTTTCCCCGCGTAGAGTCCAGCTACCAGGAAACACAACCGAACAACCATTAGGGAGGGAAGTGGTGGAGGGATAATACCTCAAAGCCATTACTAAAATCCCAACTTTCTGACATAAAACAGGAATAATTGACAGTCCATGGCATAACAGAGAAGCTTCCTATTATGCACATTCAAAGCCCATCCAGAACAGAACGAGGCTCATTCACAACAGGCTTAGAATAGAACTGATGTGAAGTACCATTGTTCGACCAGTTGGCTGACCCAAGAATATAATCAAGTCTAGTTCTAGATCAAAAGGATTTGAACAATGATACACCAGACTGAATGTGATCCAAATAGGGAAATATCTACCCCAGCTTGATCCATAACCCAACGCACCCACAAGGCCAAAAGGGAAGGCTTTCAAACCAAATTAACAACTGATCTGAGAACCCTCATACGTCGGCTGTCCTGGATTCATGAGCACTGAAACACGGGCCACAAAGCATTGGGGAAAGTCTTGAAAGCAAAGGAATGAAATAACTGAGGAACCTGGATTGGTCCTGAGGTGGACATGAAACAAGACTCCCAGACTGTTCCAAAGCTCTAACATCTGAATTCCTTTGAAAGGAAACTTGACACAGTTCTAAACATGGATAGAACCAGTTAAACCTTCTGTTTATTTATCTGCACAAATTATATTTTTAAGGTCTATATATCAAGGATTACTTCCTGAAAGAAGAGTAAACACAGTTCTAGATAAATAATGAGTTTTTCTACTTGCAATTATAGAAAGATGATAATATGCAATACTTAAAATAATTCTAGTGATAAAATAGTTCCATAGCTTCAATTAAGTCAAAGATCACTAGAGACAAATCACTTCTCAGAAATGTAAGACAAGTAGATTCCATAAAATAAGCCGACACGTGGCCAATGTTTCGTGCTAAAGGCCCTTTATCAAGGTTTAGTTTCTATGAAGCACAAACTGAATATACCAATGAAACACAATATATATTAAAAAACAAAGAGAGAGAAACAAAGGAGAAAAGAAAAAAGAAAATACAACAGATTATTCATTATCTTTCAACCTTTGCGTTTTCAATTATGTACAAATGTTCATATTTGTTTATGTTTTTATTAATCTGCCCCACACAATTTAATCCTGATGATTCATATTGGCTAATGTTCAATTATAAAATGTGAATTCACAAGTATGTAGGTGCTTGATGTCCCATGTTTCCGTTCATGATTCAAAATTTAATAATTTGAATATGAGTCAGTAGGGGGTAGCATAGAAATTGAAATCACCTTCTAATATAGTGAAAATTGCATATCTTTAAAAGAGGCTTGTAAGCAGAGACATAGAGTTGGGCCTGAGCAGGCAAGGCCCACCCAAAATCTATAAATGCCCACTCAGCAGCACTGTGTGGGCATTTACAGATGTTTATGTCACTGTGGTGGGCCCAACTACATTAGCTTTAGGCCCTACTTGTTAGACAATCCTGGCTACGCCTCTGCTTGTAAACCCGTGATTTCAATCCAAAGCGGGATCATGAATTATTATTGCTTACCAAATAGTTTCTGCAATTGCTCCCCATTTGGCAGAGAAAGAACAATTGCCAGTATTAATAGTATGGTAAGGCAGTTCCGAGGTCAAACCTACCAACAAATGCAACACCTGCAACAATCGCGCATGGAGGGATCCAAACACCTTCAAATGCATCAGTGAGCCCATACTCCTTATGCCGTGTTGTAAGCCCTTGTCTTACTGGGGGCCCAGGATTGTCTTATAAGTGCAAAGCCAGCTCTGAAATGCTTTTGGGATTCAGAATTCACTGAAACCAGCCGTGCCATCAACTGAAGTGACTCCTCTAGAACCCTTGAATGTGGTTGGATCTGATGGTCCAAGAGGGGCTCTCAGACGGTTGGGAGGAGAACCGGGGCTCCATGACCATTTGCAGAGCCAATGGGTATCATGGCAGAGCCCTCTAAAAGGAGGTTATAAAACCAATGTTGCACCCTGCAACTGGGCTTGAGGAAGGATCCATGTTATCAGTGTGAATGGGGGGAATAGGTAGTGCCTCCCCAAACCTCAGAGTGGGAAAAAAGACATCTATTTCCTGGGAAAAACAGATTTGTCCTCCAGCTGAAAACCCTCGGGAGATAGGTATTGATGCAGGATGTAAAGAGATCCAGATGAAAAAGGCTCCTCAATTCCTGAAGATGGAGGAACAAAGAGCAATTGAGGCACCAGTCACTCCCACACAACCACTGGTGGGCGCACTAGTTGGCTGTCAAATTGCTGGAACCAGGAAGGTACTCTGCCTGAAACTTGACGCAAAAGCATATCAAAAATACACTGTCAGGTCTGACAGGGATAGAGAGGGAGTCACTCTACATTTGTGACATAGCACACCACTGCACTGATGCCCATAAGAAGTCGCACTAAGCACCTTATCACAAAATTAACCGCCAGCATCTCCAAGCAATGTATGTGCCATGATGACTCCTGAGGAGACGATAGAACACCAGCCAAGGTCATGCCACACCTAACGTATCAACCCCTCTGACTTGCATCGGATTCCAATGAAGATTGGCTAAAGTAGCAAAAATTGCCTTTCCGTTCGAAGCCTCCAAAGCAAGCCTTCTCTTGCTTCTGTGGAAAACAGAACCCAGCTTAAGTATCCTAGACCATGATGTAGCACCTGAATGTGTAGCCTTTGAAGAGCCCTCTAATGAAGGGGGCCCTGAATGGTTGCCTGGAAGGGAGACGAGAGCAGGCCTAATAATCTAGCCAGATGTCTGACGAAGAAAACCAACCAACGCAAGGCCTGCCTTGTTGCTTCCTGAAGACCAACCCTTTCTTGTGCAGCAGACGGAGGATTTCGAATCTGCAGTCTATCACGAAGCACAGGAACTGCATTGTCTGTGATGTAGATAGCTCTGATTTCTAAAAGTTTATGAGGATCCCCTGGGAGGGAAGCAAGAACATTGTCAACCAGTCAAGACCACAAGTTACCTGAATGGATTCGTTCATAATGAGGTTGTAATCCAAATAAATGATCAACCAGGACCCTCTGACCCAGATTAACTCCACCACAGGTCTAAGTAATATGCTGACGGACCAAGGGGCTGATGAAAGACCATAGGGCAGCACAGAAAACTGGTAACATTTCCCTTGCTACAGAAACTGCAGCAAGTAACTTTTAAGCGTAAAAATTGGTACAGTGAGCTCCTGGTCCTTTAGATCCATACTCAAGAGCCAGTCTCCTGGCCTCAATACGTCTTGCAACTTAGAAATCGTTGCCATTGAGAAGTGATGATAAACTAGAAACTCAACTCCCTGAGAGTGACGATGAGACAAAACCAATCTGCTTCTTCTCTACTAGAAATATATTGCTGACGAAGCCCTCTGGATGTCGTGCAGCCCTCTCCACTGCATTCTTCACCTGGAGCTCCCGTACTTCCTACAAGAGCAACTGGTAATTATCTCTGGAATAAATGCCACCTGCCTAGGGTGTGCCTGATGAGGAGAGGCTGAGGACTCCAAACTGAAGCCCTGTGTGCATAAAAGGTAGCAGGCACCCCTCACCAGAAAGAACATGGCATGCTAACCTGTTCTGTGGTTTTTTCCCACTTTGAGGGTCTGCAACCATCGCTTTTAGCTCACTGTACTTTTCACAAAGGAGGAATATCCATTGGCATATCAGTCTTTGTCCCGCCCACAAGGGCAGTCCAGCAACGAAATGCCAGGCAAACCTCCTTTGAACAAGAGTACCAACAGCAACCCCAGACACGTGTTTCAGCCTTGTTGGGCCTCATCAGTGAGGTGGAGCTGTGACCAACCCCAAGTTCCTTACAAAAATGCAAAAAAGGTAGCAGGCGCCCCTCTCCAAAAAGAACAACGCATTATAACCTGTTCTGTTGTTTTTTTCCCACTCTGATGCCATGTGTGGTTTGGAGAAACAAGATACCAATTTTCAGTAAATAACCTTATGTGACCCCCCTCTGCTGGCCCTCCAGGGTGTAGATAACCTACCCTGGTTCAAGGATGCCCTGCCTTGGGCACCTTTAAATTCACATGACCTGCCACCTTGCAATCTTTGGGGAAAGAAGAACTGTCTGGATCTCTGCAGGGTGGGCCCTTGCTATGGCTAGCCCTGGTGGAGACATGTGGGGAGGATCTTCAAAGAAGTCTCAACCTTCTCTAGGGAGGTGAAGGTAGTGATGCATTTCCTGACCTCTTTGACAAACTCATCTCCAAATAATAAAGGCCTTGTGTCTGCAGCTCATTTGACCTGGCCTCTGCCAAGCCCCTGAATCTGCAACTGACCTTGAGTAAGATCCTCTTCCTCCGCTCTTGCATAAATGACACAGTGGTATCCCCCCAAAAAGATAGAACCCATTTGGCTTAACTACCAATCTCCTCAAGATCTAGAGTAACCCGCTTGCCTTGACTTCTCCTGCTAAATCTAATATTTTCTTCAAAGGACCCAAGGTCTTGAGGAGCCTATCCTGGCAAGATTGCCAATCTCTGCCTATCTCCTTAGACACATCCATCCCGTATTTTGTGAAGAATGTGACTATTTTGGTAGGGTGTAGAGATAGCTAAACAAGAAGGGAAGAGCTGGGGCACTCCGATTTCATCTGGCATCTGGCTGCCAAAGTCATTTTACTACAAATAAATGTTCTGACATGACCCACTCCCCTCAAGCCCCCGCAGTCTGTGAGGGGCACCAGTCTCTAGAATTTGGCTGAACATTCAAATCAAGGAAAAACAGAAAAACATAATATTTCCCAAAGCCGCCTGTAACCCTAAAGAACCCACCTCCGGCCCATTTGGATCCAAACCTAACCCTGGTCCCCCTGATGACTGATCGAGGGTCAAATTAAACCTGTCTCTCTTAGCCTGTTTATGGCCCATCTGCAGGCCAGAAGGTTTTGTCAATACCTTTAGTATCCCCACCATAGACGGCTCAAGTGCAGCCCAGCCCTGGGAACCCGGGCAGTGGAAAATCACTACAGGAGGTGGCCTGTTTCAGGTGTTTCCTTTTCACAGGGGCTTTACCACTGGAAGAACTAGACCCCACATCACCATTCCTAGCCCTTGCAGCCTGACTATCTGGGTGAGTATTACTGGTATCATGTAAGGCCACAGCATGAGAAACCATATTGGATAACGCCTGGGAAATTGTGGTGTTCAAAAAGGAAACAAATTGTCCTTGCCAAACTTAATTTTTCAAGCCAAGTTCCTCCTTCACCTGGGAGATGAACTGGAAAAGTGCATTATAATCTCCAGCTCCCACTGCCATAGCAACTGGCACTTGAGCACTTAGGGCCAGTAGAAGAGGAACACCTAAACCAAACAATGCCACATGCAATATCTCCCTGCTGCTGGATACATCAGAACCACTGGGCCCCTCAAAGAAACAACTTGAGAGCAAGGGAATGAGTGAGTGCGCACATGCCATATGCTAGGGCTCTTCTCTTAGCAACACGCTGCACAACACCTCTGCTTCTTGTGTCTCCTGACGGGATCCTAACAAAGTGGCTCACTCACAGTGAAACCAATAAATAAAAACGAGACTTATGGGGCCAGAAAATGGTACACATAGTGGGAAGGCCATGCAGAGATACCAAAAACAAGAAACCAATGTACATACAGCAACAAAAGTTTAAGAGATAAAATAATACTCGTTTGTTTGCAGCAATAAAATAAGAAGACAGACTTAAGAGGGCACATGCCGCTGGAAAGAGGGAGGTCTCCATACGATAGAACAACTGCATAGAGACTATCGCCCCCTTACCTTCGAAGAGTGTAAGCAGGCATATATGGTGGAGGAACGGGACAGGTTTGAATACTTGCAAATACACCACTGGATCTCCCGATCACACATAACGCCTCAAGGGAAGCGAGAGACAGCAACATTTGAGTATCTGCTTATTGGAGAATCCCCTAGGGCCAAATTACCATCCCTCTACAAAATGCTTAATAAGACCAGATTCAAACCCCCACGTGCATATATGATCAACTGGGAAAAGGATGACTTTACATGGTACAATATCTGGAGGAGGGCGAACAGATCATCCCAGGCGGTCCACCTCAGGGAAAACTCCTTTAAATTAATATTCTGATGGTATCTTGCCCCCGAGCGTAAGATCCACCTGCTGGCGGTGCAACGCCCTGGTAGGATCTTTCTTCCACATGTGGTGGGAGTGCCCTCAAATACAACTGTTTTGGCGAACCATAGTAGCCAAGATAAGAGAAATGTGCCGATTCGATCTTTGACTGGATCCTCTGGACTCCTGGGAAATGAGGATGCACAGGGACACTATACATTGATGGCTAGAAGCTCCAGACTGGCCACCTTCTTTTTAATCGCAGCACGACTTACAATCTCACAACACTGGAAACCGGAGAACATGCCAGGCATGGATGAATGGTGGGCGACAGTCTGGTATGTGGCTGCGATGTCTAAGATTGAGGCGGTAATGAAAGGGACAATGACGAGGCATTTGTCAGATTGGGCCCCACTCATCACATCTGTCCAGGCTGCGGATAACCCCAACATACACCACAAACCACATGAGATGGCATCCTTCTCATTGCTATAGAGTGCAAAACCTACTACCCAGAACTGCTCCAGAACTATGTTTATAATAAGTTGTATACCCACACGAGAACTCTGTTGTTTCTATTTGTATTTATATTGTTTTATTTGCATAGTACTCTTATTTAATTTATTTCTATTCCTACTAAAGGATGGTGGGTTCGGATTGACATCAGATTTAAACGTAAGAAGATGGACTGGTTAAGGATATCATGTTTAAAGGGTTTAAACATGTTTAAAAGATCAGGTGAGATACGGCAATGTGTGATTAACAGCCAATGTAAACGGCACATTTATAGATGACGAATGCTGAGCTTTCTGTAATACCAGAACTGTGATTATACCAATGCTTTGTTAACGAAATGCTGTTGCACCCGAACCAATCAATAAAAACGTTATTGACAACAACAAGAGGGCGCACATGCCTATTATAGGGCCATATCCTAGGGGACTAGTCAGAGAGCATCACGTGACAGGGAGGTAGGTTATGGGATATCTAGTTCTTGTCAATAAAAAGTCAATACAGAAAGTGAGATGCACAATAGGAACACTCTATTCCATGCCATAGAATCCCAAGCATATGTTACAAGGAATGATCAGACAACATGGCTCCCAGGGCCAAGCACGAGACTATTTCCTACCCACCCGTGCCTTTATCCCACACAGCAAACCCTTCACAGCAGTCCATCCTGAACATCATTAAACAATTGCAATATTGCAAAGGTGTATTAACGTAAGCAGACAACAACATAGACAACAATATCAGAAACAGGAATTCATTTTCCTTTTCTCATGTTTACGTAAATGGTCTAAATGAAGGGTACTCACCTTGATTTTGCTACTAAAAAAGCATCTATTGTTTCTGCGCAACCTATTTTACTTTTCGGATAAATGTTTTTCACTGCTTACTGCATCTTTGTTTTACTCCCATCTTCTTGCTCCCTTCAACATGCTTTTCGCTTCTCCCCATATCCTGCCTTATCACTGCTTCCATCCCATCCACATATATGTGAATATCTTCTTCACACATCTGCCAACGGCGTTGTCTACTGCTTTTTCGCGGTTTCCGCCTCCTCTTTTCATTCGGTTTTATTCTACTCGTTTTCCTTCCTTCTATCTTTCCCTCTTTCATATGTTTCATCCACATCCTTGCTTTTCTTTTTCCTCACCTTCTCTTACTCCTTCTCTACCTCTCTGTGCCTCTTCTCGCATTCTTTCCTTTCTGTTTTTCTTTTTCATTACCCTCTTTCTTTGCCATTCTCTTTTCTTAATAGTCTTTCTTACATTATGTTTTTCCATTCATCATTTCTTCTTTCTCCCTTGATCTAGGCCCTCCTTTTCACTTGCTTACACTCGTTGTATTTCGTCTGCCTGTTTGTTGCTAACCTCCTCCTTTCTTACTTCCCTTTTTTCTATAGATAAATTACTCCTCTCTATATGTCCTTATTCCACATTATTTTATTCTCCTACTTTCTCATAAGTCATTCATTTAACTCTCTGCCTGTCTGGCTCCTGTGAACCCTCAGCGCCACCCAATGCTGGGTAGGGCAGTGTTTCTCTCTGTCTTTTTTTGGAGGGGCATAGAACCACTGTCGTAGTTCAAAGTGGGAGGCGTTCAGTGTCTATGTGTAGTACTTCATGGGGTGTGGGGGAATACCAGGCCTTTGTCCTCAGCAAAGCTGGATATTGGCTAAAGAGTCTGCTGAACCTAGAGACCAACGCTGCACCTCACTGATGATACCCAATGAGGCAGAAACATGTCTGGGGTTATTTCTGGTCTATTGCATAAGCGATCTGACCCAGCAGTTTGGACTGAACTGGCTGTTTCTGTGGTGTGGCCAAGCCTGATTTCTATGTTATGTTATGTTGATTTATACCGCACACAGCTACCAACAGGGGCAGTCTCCAGGTGCTTGCATTGCTCTGAAAGAGAGGGAGGGTGGGGAGGTTAATAAGGGTAGTGTGAGAGGTTAGGCCCAGAACCAGGAGGAACTGGCATCTGTGAGTGTTGTTTGGCAAGGCAGAGTTGCGGGAAGCCTTGCGTATTCTAACCCTATGGCCCTCATTACAAGTCAGGCGTTAAGGGTTAACGGCGCCTGCTTTTTGCAGGCGTTAAAGTCCAAGGCGCTAAGCGACCTTGGTGCTAATTACGGCACCGTTATTTACGGTACCGTAATTAGCGCCTTCCCCATCCCCATTATGCCCTATGGGGCAAAAATGGGAATGGGGAAGGGCAAATGGTGAATGGGGAATTACCGCCCCACTCACCTTGGAATGCGGCGGTAATTCCGCCATCCACCATGACGGAATCCGGCATGGACCATGGTGCTAATAGCACCATGGTCCACCGCCAGACTTGTAATGAAGGCCTATGTGTAAGATTCAGTGCCTCAGGTGTGTAGTAGTGTTTTGTGTTGGTGTTAGTGTGTTGTGTGGGATTGTGATAGGTTTCGTTGTGTGCACTGGTTAGATAGTGTCCATAAGGGATCCAGAGTCACGGATAAGATTATCTGGTGTCTTGGTGTGTAGTTGCGTTGTTGAGGGTTTTATGGACTATGCGGGTGGTTCACTCTAGATGTGCTTCAGCATCTGGAGATGCTCAGTGTGAACATGGAATTGATTATTGGTTTGTTTATGTGTAGTTTGGCTATCCTAAGGAGTGGTATGGCGTCAGTTATGTCGGAGGATCAGGAAGGGGAGAATGGGTTAGTAAGTATGTGGTCTTTCCCTGTCTGAAGTAGTGCAGTGGGCTGAGAAACAATGGCGTGGATGGTTACCCAGAGCCATTGCCAGTGTTTAAGAATCATTCATAATCTTCCAGTCATTAACCTTCAGTTTTGCTATGGTAACCCCAAGTCGGATGGGTACGTCCAGATGACGATCCTAAACTGTCTTTCCTAGACATCCAAGCTACACCTCACGATGATGCCTAATGAGACCAAAAGATGTCTGAGGTTGCCTGCGGTCTTGTACATAAAGCACGTGACCAGGTTGCTTAGGCTTGACTACCCTTTTTGGTGTCAGGCCAAGCCTGATTTGCCTAGGGTCTTTCTCCTTCTGTAATGCCTTGGCATTTCAGGCTGTATAATTATGGTATGGAAGGTAGGGCACTGCAACTGCCAGTGGTTTAGGTTAATTCATAAACTTCCAAACAGCAGGCCTTCACTATTGCTATAAGGATTCTGTTCTCTTCTGTGCCTGCTGTCAGTCTACTGTCAGCCATCCTGGGTCGTGTGTGCCTCAAACCCCCTTCTCGAGCACTCTTCCCAGCAACTCCCAGTCAAAGGCATGTTGATTACATGGATGATACCGCGATTAGCCTTTTGAGTGCCCGCCCATACCCCCTAGGTGCCCCAGAGTCTTCTGGACTAGGGGAGAGGGCATAAACATCCCGCCACCACCCAAAGATCTCACATACATTAATATGTATAATGGGATTGCCTGGGGCCTGCTTATTGTACCATGTATGTGCACCAAGAGTCTGGCCAAACCCTAAGGAAAGTACCTTAAGAACATAGCACAAGGTCAAGGTCTACCTATACAGCACCTTTTGAGTATGTGTATCATGTTTTAAATGCAGTATGACCAGATCAAGTCCTCTGCTTAAAATGGTTATAGTGATATTTTCGAATGATATTTTTTCGAATGTTATTATCTCGAAAACATTTAGTCGAAAAAAAAATTTGAATGTTTATTTATTTATTTTTAATGGGGGGTTCCCACAACCCCGTTTTTGTTAAATTTTTTTTTTACTTACAAAACCCAAAAAAACGTATTAAATAAAAAAATAATACATTTGAAAAAAGAAATTTCGACAAAATGTTTTTGAGATAATTGCATTTCGAAAAAATGCATTCGAAAAAAGGACCAGATCCCGCTTAAAATACTCATTGTCACTGAATTAAAACAACTGTCCCAGATATGTGATGCCATCATTGATGTCATCAATGATGCCATTTGCGATGTCATTTTTGATGACCTAGGAGTTAGTCTTCGCAGTGCATGGTGGCAGCGAGTTATGGTTGCCAATCTTACCATAACTGGCAAATATCTTTGGTTGTTCGATTTTTCCTTGCAACCACAACGTCCCTTTAACAAGGTTTTTTCAATTAATTTCATAGGTTTTAATTAGTGCAACTTAAACATAATGTCACGTGATTCAAGTTTTTCAGTGAATTTCATAGGTTTTATTAGTGCAATTTAACCATAATGTCCCATTAACAACGTTTGTTCACTGAATTTCAATGGTTTTTATAAGTGAAAATGTTTCATGATGTTACAGCACTATATATGTTATTAATAATTCCTCTTTTAACATATATGAAAGGACTATCAACCTCCTGTTTTTTGAAGTTCATACTGATGTGTGTCATTTTCAGCAGCCCATGCTGGCGATGCAAGTCATGGTTGCATTGCCTAGGGCATGAGGCTTGACCATGACCCCTACCCCACCAAACCACCCCCGTTATCCACGGCAGCTAGCCTGCATCCTGGTCCATTATCCACTATACCGCCATAATGTGACCAATGGCCAGTGCTCATGTTTTGCAGCCATGGGCAGGTTCCACAATCCATGGGGCAGGCCCCAATAAGCAAATCAGAGTAGACAGTTGTCCTTGTCGAGGGCCAAGCAACTGCCCAGGCACCAAAGGTATATCACTATTTTTGTACATACATTTTGATGCTTTTGAAAAAATAAAGCACAGGACAGATTTGCAAAAGCATGCGTTTAGGTCCTTGCTGATACTCCTGGCACAGGTTTGGTGTAAACCAGTCCAGTACTTTGGGCTGTAGCTGCAAGCAGATTTTTTTTTTCTTCATAAAAGCCTATCCCGATTTCGAAAATATTAACACATAGCTGGTCCCTGGTGGCCATGCCCACTTTAACCCCATTGCCGGTCCCTACTGGCCATGGCCAGTGCCCAGATTAACTGGGGCATCTCAGTCACCAAAGTTATATCACTGTTTTTGTACCTACATTTTGACACGTTTCAAAAATAAAGCTCAGGGTAGATTTACAAAAGCATGTTTCGGGTCCTTGCCAATGCTCCTCGCATAGGTTTGCTGAAAATTCATCCATCAGTTCGGGCTGCAGCCGCAAGCAGAATTATATTTACCATTCAAACTCAACCGATTTCAAAAAATGTGGGACCCCCTTACAATTTAGCCCCCACTTGACAAAATCCCTTCAAACTTTTCACAAACATTCAAAGTTGGGCCTATAATCTTTTTGTAAACTTTTGTGCAGATTCGTAAAACAGCAGCAAATGTATGTGATCTAAAAATGTTGGGACCCCCCCTCTAATTTTGCTCGTTCGTGGCAAAATCCCACCAAACTTTGCTAATTCAAAGTTGGATCTATAAATTTTTATAAACTTGTATGCAGATTCGTCAAATGGCACCAAATGTATAAGCTGTCCAAACATTTTGGGATCCCCCTCCAACTTTGCTCACTCTTGACGGAACAGCAGCAAACTTTGCAAGTGCATTCACAGTTGAGTCTACATTTTCATTGCGCAATTTCGTACAGTTTTGCTGAATGGCGCAAAAGTTATAAGCCATCCAAACACTGCTCTGCACTGAGCCTGTAATGCAAAAACATGCATAGATGTCCTCGAACATTTGTCAAGTTTGTGAAAATCACAGCAATGTCCCAGAACATCTGAGATGTTCATGGACATCACAGAAGAAAATAACACCTGATTACGGCATTTCCCGACACATCACATTCCCTCCTCAGTACCACTCACCTCCACAGAGATAGTTTCATTTGTTTGACACGTGTAATATTGTGTTTTTGAGTATGTGTTTACAGCGGTGTCCTTGGGCTACCGGCGCAGTTCGCGAATCCAACTTTGTGGCCATTTCAAATGTTTTGATGCACCTCAAGTATTTAATTAACCAATCAAGGGGCACATACGATGTCTGCAAATGTTAAGCAGTTCCTGGTTGGTTCAAAGGCATCAGCAGACACTGAATCAGGAAGTAAGTCAATGGGCCGAACAGAGATATCACTTATTTTTTGTGCCAACATTTTGGGCATTTTTCAAAAAAATCTACTGGACAGATTAACACCAAATTTAAAAAAGCACACTTTTGGGAGCAGGCCGCCGCTCCTCACACAAATTTGGTGCAAATCTGTTCAGAGGTTTGGGCTGCAGTGGCGAGCAAAACGTGTTTCCATTTATATCTATCCAGATTTCAAAGGTTTTGGCATCTCCCTATATCTTTGCCACCCCTTGATGAAATCACACAAAACTTCACAAAATATTTCAGAGCTATAAGCTGCCCAGAAACTGTTCTTTGTATGGGTTGAGCAACGTAACCATAACTACAGGGTCGCTACTACAGACCATGTAATATATAATATATACATTTATATCATACTGTATAATAAAAGACCTGATGTTTGTTTTTCTGAAGCCACCATGCACCCACTTCACCTGTTACCACCACTAGGTGGAGTGTTGCCTTACACATACAACAATAAGACTTCAAGTTGCGCAGTAGAGACTGCTCGCTTTGCCTGTTATCACCGCTAGAGGGAGCTGATGCCTTACGCACACAATAATAAGACTTCAAATTCATCTTCCAATTGAACAAAATGTGTATTTCAACAATGATGACATACAATTAGCTGCAGAAAAGGCCCAAGACAGGGATACCACTTTAACAGCATACTTCAAGTTGCATACACTAAGTAAATAAATACATTTAAAAAAACATATAAACAGAAATTCATTTGATTAAGTACTATTTCACGAACAAAAGACATTTGTTTTTTTTCCCACACAGAGGTCTTTCTCTAAAAACAAGCATTTTCGGCATATCACTAAGCCACAATAACTCAGAAGAGAATTTGAACACATGTAGATGCAGAAAACGTTAAACACAACAGAAATGACGCTCAAAGTATACATCGGACAAACATGACTGAGCATCAAAGGGCAAGTCAGTGTCTCCCTCTTTTGAGGGAGTTAAGTTCAGATATGTCTCAGAATCACCCTTTTGCTGAAGCATGTAAGATGCTGTATGAAGTAGAGCAACAATTCATCCATGAATCCGCCTTAAATGGAGTTCAACCATCAAAGGTTTCTATTGTATTTCTTCAGGACCAGACATCTGATTCCTGAAGATATGATTATTATAATATTAATTGTTCTTTTATAACACGATTAATACCACAAGTGATTTCTAAGCGCAGGATCATGATTTGAACCTGTGCTGCGCTGCGTTGTCTTGCTTCCAAGACAAACGTGTTGCTCCACAGCTATTCTTCCTCCCATATAACACCCAAAGAGTTAATGAGGTGGCTGTTATCTTACAAAATTCAGATGGTAAATCTCCCATTGAACGTGACCTTCTTATGCATTGCCGCAGTAGAGATCAAACAAAAAAGATAGAAATAATGAGTGTCTTGGACCCTAATCTCAAAACATTGGTGTGTCCCAAGTTTATTCACATATGGGGACCAAAGTTGGGGTCGCAACATCGCTCTTAACTACAGCCCAACATGAATCAGTAATGTACAAAGATGACCACCCATCAACCCAAGGATAAGAGTTAGTCAAATGAAATACTACTGTTATAGCATATCTTTTGGGATCAATTCAATCCCTTCCTTAGTGCTGGCAAGTTCATGCAGCAGTACTTTGTTGATGCTAATGTCAAAACTGAGGCTAACAGACTCCAGTATATCAGTCAAAATCAAGCAAACCTTCTGAAAATGTCTTCCTTTACGCACGTTGGCCCATGTACACAGGCATTTACACTTGTATTTATATATTTATATATAGTAGGATAGTTTATTTGAGCCAAGTCACACATTCCACATTGTCACCTAGTAACAATTGGGGGAAGTTCACCTCCAGTTCTGAGCCACATCAGCAAAGCATAGTGGGTATGCAATTAGCCCAAATGCTATTTTTCCAGCATAGGGTCTGGCATGGATTGACATGCTCATGAATATTCCCCATTGTTCGGCTGGGAATCCTTGGAAACAGAAAAAACAGTTTCACTTTCCCTTAAAAACTGTATTTCTCCTCTAAACCAATCACTGTCCTCTGGGACATACTGCCCCATCCAATGACAGTCCTCTCCCTAAGCCCCTCCTCTGGCAGCCATCTTCAGATTTTTACAGCACGCTTCAGTGTTGGCAGTCCTCGAGTTTGCTCTCTGGGCTATTTGTATGTTTTTTCGTGTTTTTGACAGAGAAATAGTTCTATTTTTGTTTCAAAGAGGCCTGTGTGCTCTTTTCTTCATCTGCCGACAGCGGGGATCCATTGTTGGTGAAGTTTCTGCACCCCTCAAGGGCGAAGGTCGTTGAAGATTCTACAAGGCCCTTGGGCTTACTTCGCGACCTCCGACCATGATGGAGGAGAAGAAGGAGGGAAGGTCCCTCTTCAAACCCTGCACCAAATGCGGGCTACGGAATGTGTTTGTGAAGGACAAGCAACTACAATGCCTATACTGCCTGCACCCGGACCACCAGGATGTAGAGTGTTAGATATGCCTTGGTTTCCCCAAGAAGATTAGGAAGGACAGGTGTAGTAGACTGGTGGCATGGCTTGACGCCAAGGCCAATGCCCCGTGCTCCGAGCAGGGTCATGCCTCAGCCAGGACTGGCCGGTCCAAGGAGCGATCTTCTAAGTCCTTTGCGTGCGCCTCATCCGTGGGGGCCCAAGATAAGACCAAGAACTGCAAGTTCGAGTCAACTGGGTTCGCAGCCGAAGCTGGTCCCAAAGTGGATAGGGCATGATCGACATCACCTTCCGCCTCCATTGCCTGCCGCAATCAAGCTCCTCTTCGAATAGGAAGTCATCGACCCCGGCAAACCTATGTAAGAAATCCGAGCAGCCGTGGACAGAGGAGAAGAAGCCCGAACAGCCCAATCAGCCTCAACTGGCACAGACTAAGACCTCGTCGGCGACCCCGTTGACGGCTGCTACTGCCAAGACAGCTAAGGGCATTGACCCTGTGAGGGTAGCCCCCACAGCTCCGAAGGTGTTCCTACACCCAAGGAGCGACACAGCTGCAGTGACTTTGGCAAAGTCTGCAGGCACGCCAGAAGGGGGAAAAAGTGCTCAGGCCCAGTATAAGTCCCTCAGGGGGGAAAAAGGGGAGGGCAAGGAGGCCCTGAAACAGCCCTCCCAGGCCGTCGCCCAAACCATGGAGGTCTCGCCCACAGACGACGAAGACCAGCAGTCCTTACATATGGTCCAGGAGGACATTGAAGAGGAGAACAGTGGCTATGATGGCGCAGGGCCTAGTTTTCCTGTTCTGCTCTCTCAGCCGAGGGACATTTCTTTGGATATTCTGTCGACTCTGTACACCTTGGAGTCAGAGATCCAGATGAGGATGCCTCCAGCTCCAGTGCCAGTCCCTGATCAGCCTCCACCGAAGAAGAGGAAGCATCATCCGATGCTCCCATTTCAACCTCTTGCACCACATTGGGTCCCTTCTCCACCGGCAGACCCAGAGACGGGTACGGGGATGGATATGGCCACTTTGACGGATGATGATGAGGACATTGGGTGCTGGACTCTGCACCCAAGTGCCTAAGGTTGCAGCCATTGGTGGATTCGGTGGTATCGGCGGCCGTGAGGAAATAGTCAGCCAACCTGTCCTCGTCGTCTTTGTTCCCTTCAGACAGCAAGGGGAAAAGGATGGACGCCATGGGAAAGAAGTTGTTTTACACCGCGGCGTCACTATCAAGGCGGCCAAAGCACTGGCAATCATGAGCAGGTACGATAGGGAGTTGTGGTACAAGCTAGGACCTATTCGAGAGTTCCTCCTGGACGATAAGAAGATGGAGGCAATAGCTCTCTTCCAGGAAGGGGAAGTGGCATCTGATCACGCCATCACAGTGGTATTGGACGTCGCCGACAAAGGATTCCGGCAAATGGGTAACAGTGTCTGCTTTCATCACCAAGGTTGGATGAAAGCCACACATTTACTGCAGGAAGCCCAAGCGAAGGTGCTGGACATGCCCTTTTATGGAGAGATCCTATTTGGGAAGGTGGTCGACGAGTCTTTCCAGACGATCAAAACGGATTCGAAGATGGCCCGTTCCCTGGGCTCTCTCCAGCAGCACCACTCTTCTTTTCGCTCCAGGGGAAAGTCGAGCACGTCCTCAAAAGGTTTCTCCACATCATAGTGTCAACCTTCCAGATCCACAACTCAGGAAGCCTACAGAGGGCATTTCCAAGCCTACGGTAGCGGAGGACAGCGTTGCTGTCACCCGCAGGGCAGGACACCAGCACTGAAACAAGCCTGAACTGACCCGGATGTCGGGAATCCCACCTGCGCATCCCGGTGGGCGGCCGGCTGACAAAGTTCATCAGCGAGTCGAGAAGGATCACCACCGACAGATGGGTGCTGGACACTCTTGCCCAAGGACGCACCCTGGAGTTTCAACGCAGGTGTCCGCGGATCCCTCCAGTTACCCGTCAGGAGTAGTACATCTCTCAGCTCCTGGAAGAGGTACGGGCCATGCTGTGAAAAGGGGTGATAGAGCTTGTTCCACAACGGCTCCGGGACTCTGGAGTCTATTGCAGATATTTCTGGTCAGAAAAAAGACAGGGGGCTGGAGACCCATCCTAGACCTATGATGTCTGAACGTATACCTAAAGTCCCAAAAATTCAGGATGGTTGTGTTGCAACACGTGCTCAGCCAACTCAAAAGAGGAGACTTCTTGACCTCATTGGACTTGGAGGACACCTACTTCCACATCCCCGTTCACAAGAAACATCATAAATGTATATGTTTTGCGGTGCAGGGACAGCACTACCAGTTAAAGGCTTTACCTTTCGGCTTGAAGTCGCCCCCCTGGGTGTTCACCAAATACCTGGCACCATTGGCGGCCCATCTACCTCTACAGGGCATACACGTATACCCGTACCTGGATGAGTGGCTGATTGGCACCCGCTCGCAGGAGCTGGCCGATGGACACATGGAGGCGACCGTCCGGCTACTAACGGATCTGGGATTCTCTGTCAACTATCCAAAGTCCTGCTTGGTGCCATCACAGAACGCACTGTTCCTAGGCGCCAGACTCAATACAGTGTCTTGCCTGACATCGCCCTCGGAGGAGAGCATAGCATCCATTCAGCGAAAGGTGCAAAAGCTGTCATCGGCGAAGATGACCACGTGCGGGCCATCAAGTCTTTACTGGGCATGATGTCTTCCTGCATCTACCTCATCCAGCTCTGCAGGTTGCAAATATGACCCCTTCGGAATTCCTGGAAGCTCGCTGGATACAGATGTCCGGAAGTTTCACGGACAACATTTCTCTCAATGACAAGTTCCGTCAGGCGATAGTATGGTGGGGCGTCCGCTCCAATATCACCCAAGGCACAGAATTTCAAAGCCTGCCATACCGGGAGATGGTCACCACGGATGCCTCCCTAGAGGGATGGGGAGCGCACACCAGATGTCTACACGCCAGTGGCATATGGCTGCCGGAGGAGAAGGATCTTCATATCAACATCCTGCAGCTACATGCTGTGTTCTGGGCCCTGAAGTCGTTCCTACCGTCTCTGAAAGGCAAGGTGGTGAGGATCTTTACGGACAACACCATCACCATGTTCTATATCAGGAAGCAAGGGGGCACTCGATCAACGGCACTCTCCAAAGAAGCACAGGACTTGTGGCACTGGGCCGTCGGACAGGGAAAGTTTCTCGTCCCTCTCCACCTGGCGGGAGTCAGGAACACCACTGCAGACTCCCTCAGCAGGGAACTTTGCTCCTGCCACAAGTGGGAGCTTCGTCAGGACCAGGTGGGCCACCTATTTGCCAAATGGGGCAGGCCCCAGATAGACTTGCTTGCGACGGCGGCGAACTCCAAGTGCCAGAAGTTTACCAGCAGGTTGCACCAGCCGAGGAGCCTGGGGCCCATACGCCTTCCCGTGGGAAGGGCTGGCCCTTCCATTCTCTCTCCTGCTACGAGTCATCAACACACTCAGACAGTGCACATGCAAGATGATACTCATCGCCCTGGCGTGGCCAAGGCAGATATGGTATCCAAACCTTCTAAGCCTGTCAGCGTTGCCTCCGGTCAAGCTGCCAGTGGTTCTGGATCTTCTCGCTAGAGGAGGCGCAATCCTTCATCACAACCCAGGATCACTGACCCTGAGGGCTTTGCTCCTGCAGCCCTAGAGTTTGGAGGATATGCATTGCCTGCGGACTGCAGGGAGGTCCTCGCCAAGGCCAGGGCAGTGTTGACTTTGAAGTGCTACAGTCACAAGTGGAAGCGCTTCGGTATGTGGTGCCAGTCTCAGAGGATTACCCCTCTGAGGGTCACGTACGCACCCTTCTTTCACGCCGAAGGATCTGTCAGTATTCCACCTCAATGAACCTTTGATACTACCTGTTTTCTTCCCGAAACCTTTGTCGCCGGTGGAAAGGACCTTGCACTCGCTGGACGTTGCTCGTACCCTGAAGTTCTACGTGACACGCACAAAGAGTTTTCGGAAGACTTCACAGCTATTTGTGAACTTTGGTCCTGTGAACCATGGGAAGGCCTTGTCCAAGGCTTCCATTTCAAGGTGGCTCTCCGGCTGCATTACGCACTGTCATTGGTTGATGAACCGGACCCTGCCCAGCCATCCGATAGCTCACTCTACCAGAGCGATCTATGTGACGACAGCGTTCCTGTCTTGGGTGCCCCTGCTAGATATCTGCAGGGCTGCTACGTGGAGGTCCACAGGCACCTTCACGAGGTTCTACTGCATCAACAGGGATTCCAGGGAGGAGTCCCGAGTCGGCCAAGCAGTGCTACCCAACCTGTTTGCATGAGGTGCGTCTGTTCCAGAGGTAAAAGTTCATTGTTTCTGTTCAGCTTTGCCACCTCCCGTGGTTGTGTAATGTTGTGCTGCTATGTATGCGCTATTCATGAGCATGTGAATCCATGCCAGACCCCATGCTGGAGAATGTTTAAGTTACTTACCTGGAACTATGTTCTCCAGCATGCGTCTGGCATGGAGTCACATGCAAACCCTCCCTCCGACGCCTTTGCGGCTCTTCTTGGGCATACTGCCACTTTACTTGCTTACCAAATCTGAAGATGTCTGCCAGTGGAGGGGCTAAGGTAGAGGGCTGTCATTGGATGGGGCAGTATGACCCAGAGGACAGGGATTGGTTTAGAGGAGAAATACAGTTTTTAAGTGAAAGTGAATATTCATGAGCATGTGAATCCCTGCAAGGTCTATGCTGGAGAACAATAGTTACAGGTCAGTAACTTAAACCATATGTTGATTTCTCTGGCACCGCGTAGAGGTATGCCGCGCACCACAGTCCATTCATTCCTTTTCAACCAACTCACAATCACATTACAAAGTGCAGAGAAATGCATGGAAATTTTACCTTATCACACAGAAGGCAGCAGAATATATAATGATCTTTAGGGAATTCAAAGGGTTAAAGAAAAGTTAATTGCAATGAAATGTGAACTATATTCATAGCACTATCTTCACAGCTCAACTGCTCCGGGGTTTGTCTGTCATCCCTATCGCCTCCTCATTTTAGTCACTCATCTTTTTTCAGCCCTCAGTTCCACTTGTGAAATCTTATCTTGGCAGGATGCACTCGGAAAGTTGTTGCCAATATACTGCCTTGATTACTGAAACCGAGCTCCTTGCGGCCAATTGCCTATATGTTTATTCTAATCCACGCAGGTCCAAGATGGCGACGCTGCATCCATTTGAGATCACATGAGCTCTCTGGCTGCTTGGCTATAACTACCTCGTTCACATCAACGAAAATGAATTCCTGTTTCTAATTATTTAATGATGTTTAGAAAGGACGGCCGTCCACGGTACGCAGTGTACATTCAATGTTTGGCACAAGGACAGACAGGGTACATTATCTTGGCCGCAAGATGGTAACCCATAATACCTCCAGCATGGCATCTTCAGTTTGTCATGAAATCATTAAAACCCAATAAATGATTTATTTTCCTGGCACTGCGGCCTGCGGTGGGTGGAGTTCACGTTGTGCTTTTCTGTAGGTGAAGTATACACTCGGTCGATTGTATCGTTTCCTTCTCCTGCTGTTCAGTGTGCTGACAGCATTAGTTGATGTATATTATGTACAATATAAACAGAAATAGACAAATACAACTTGCATACATTTCTCTAATCTGCTATAGTAAACAGCATGTTTGTATAAGTAGTATCATGATGACAACGGTTTAAAAAAACAATGCTAATGAAAGCATTTCATCCAAAAGCATTTGCCATCTTGTGCCTTAGTTTTCTTATCGCTAAACGGTGATTTAACTGACATTTCCGTAATCTACAGGCTAGCTCGCCACTCTCGGCTCACTCCCCTCCACCCCCCTCTTGTATTATTTCTCTTGATATACTAAACAATACCTGCAACGTCCCTCGTCTTGGTCAGTGCCCGCCCCCACCGCCGACCCCCAAACCAGCCCCCCCCCCCCATTCCCCGGCCTGCGACTTCGTCTTCTCCCTGCTGTCACCCATCCCTTCCCTCGCCAAGTCCACGTTTCCCCCACCCCCCGCTCTTCTTGTGACGCATTTTAATCCCTGCTTCCTCGCCTCCCGTGAAATGTGTTCCCGCTAGATAAAAAAAAATCATTATGGAATTTTCAGGCACCCTCAGAAGATGGGGCTTTCGGGACTGTGATGGATGAGGACTCACCCACACGCTGACATCACGGTTGTCGGTGGTTTGTTCATGGATTTCTGCACTTCTGTTTCGGAAACCCTGCAAAAGGCTTTTGGGGTGTACGCGCCTATGTTTAAGTTATTCTTGTTTATATGGTAGGGAATGCAGGAGCCCATAGCGTATGTGGTATCGCAATCAATGCCTTATCCCTGCCACGTTAAATGACCTTCGGCGCCTTCATTTTTTATAGAGACTATTTCATAAAAGAGAGTATGCGTGCATTTCAAGAGGTCACACAGGATGGCTTTTAAAATGGCTGACATTGGTGTACTCCAGAAATAAGTCAAATAACCCTGGGAAGGGAAACACAATTGCTTCAGATTTAAAAACAGTATTGTAAAATGTTCGAAGCAATTATTTTTCGAGTTTGAAATTTAAAGGAGACACAGGGAAAGCAGCGGACTTGGGGTGCATGTGGACTCAGTGGAAGCTTGACTAACTGAAAAGTTACTCCTGTTGTCATAAACATTAACGAAAGTAATCAATCCTGCGAGGAAGCTTCTGCGGGCAAAGCACACACAGGAGAAAAGGCCAGGTCTGGCACTCTACGTATCTTAGATAGCCAGCTCTCTGTGCATGGTCTAGGTGGTTTTATTTTTGGCAGTTGGCTCTACTTGATGAAAGCTCTAAGCATTCTCCCTTCACTGAGATGTATGTGTTGTTAAAACTGTATCCATTGCAACAGTTAAGGCCGTTTGGATGGTTTAAAGTCCAGGAAGCCAAATCATGTCAGAAAACTGGAGCCCCCGTTGTCAAATACTTGTAGATTATATTGGAACTCATTTTCTTGGAGCTCTCTCGTAATTTGACAGTGAGGAGCCTCTCTGTGTAGACATACGTATAGGCGGCTTCCGGCCACCTAATGTTACTCATTTTTACGGCGGAGTGCAATTGTGCAGGGCAAAAGGCGCAACACAGGCATGTACACCGCTTTTTGCCCTGCATAAGTGCACTCCGCCGTGCAAATTAGTAAATGTTGCCTAGCATATGCGCAGGCTAGGCAGCGTTTACAATGGATCCCAATGGAGTCTGCCTGATTTATGCTCGGCATAAAGCAAGCAGGTACCATAAAGATCCCCAGCATTTGCGCCGCTATGAAAATGCATGCTTGCGCAATAGCTAGGGCATATGTATGGCGGAGAGTAAGGGAGGATGGAAACCCAAGTTGCATTGCGCCCCACCTTTTCACCTTACAAATGGATGAAAATATCTTTTACGCATTTTGCTTACGTTACGCAGCATCAAACATGAGCGCCTTTGTATTAAAAACATAGCTTACGTTTGTGGTGCTGCTCTTAATAACCTAGCAGAGGCACACAGACTCCTGACCCAAAGCATCCATTCGAAGCAGCCAGGCACCCCATTCGAACCTGGTAGAGATACCCACGCCACAATAGCCACCTGTGTACCTGCTGGAGGCACCAGCAGCCCCCCTAAACGCCCTCCAGAGGCATACCCCCGCACCCTCTGTAAAGCATCCTGAAGTGCAAAAGTTTCTTCATCCCTGTACCATCTGGCAGTGGCACCCACAGCACCTCACCCCATCCACACCCACAGGTACAAGCAACGCTGCAGCAAGTGTCTGGTTTCTAATTACCCAAGCAGCTGACATAATCCATAACCACTCGGCACCATATTTGCCCTCCCTAGTAAACAAAATGGTGCAACAATGAATTTTCATAAAAAAGGCCCCTTCTGTTGCACCAGTCGTTAGCTGCTTCACTATGCGTTCATTAGAGTTCGTTTAAGGTGGTGACCTGCATGTGAAAACCGAGTAGAACCTCAACAGGCATCTAAATGCAATTTCAAATAACGCCGAGCCATCATACAGGCTTGCTCACGTGGGCATTGCCATTAACTACTGTAGGTTAAACTTCTGAGTCAATAATGGGAATGCATTGCTTCCTCCTTCCCTCCGACTCATCAATACTCGAGATCCCAGCAAGGGGTGGGAGGAAGATTTCACAGCCTGGGGAGCAAGGTCACCCGGAAGGCATGTTCACCGAACACATCCTTCCCTCTCTGACATTTCCCCAGCTTGCATTCACTCCCGGGTGACAGTGGAGCTAGGCATGGGAGAATGCTCACTAAGAGAACACTTGGTGTGACTTTCCTAAGATTTTTTTAAAACCCTCTTTATTAAGCATGCAGAATTCATGGTGTGGAATACATACAGAAGTTATGTTAGAAACAGGCAGTCCCATCTGTTGGTACATGCAGGCATGGATTCGGAGAAGTGTGCCAGTACATTAGTGGCACATAGATAGCACCCAGGGTCCACCAGCGAGATCAAAGGAGAAATGAAATGTTCTTGCAAAATATCATGCATTTATGGTAATTGCTTAGGGTCCTCATGGAATCAGATCCCCAAAATAGCGTAAAATCCCTTACCTTTTAATTAATTCATGTTTTATAAGATGCTTCAAACCGTAGACCAGTCTCGAAGTGGGGGACTTTTGCCATTTGAAAGGAACATACATCCTCCAAAGGGCTCTAGGAGTCTGTGTGGGTTTGCCATGGCTCTCACCATGTCCTCCACAGCATTACCCCATAGTAGGTCTGGCAATCACCCCTTTGCCAAAATGGCTGACTAGGACATCCCGTTTTTGCCAATCCTCTCCCTAGTGAAGGCCATGGCCAATGCCTCAATTCACACTGTACCTTTGGGAGTGAGTCTTTGCATCCCCATTGTACATAAGACCATTGAACAAATCCAATATTTCATCAACTATGAGCGAGATTGCAGAGCAAATCTGGCCTTAGAATCGTGTAGTGTTCAGCACGCCCAGAAACGTCACCACAGCACCCCCTTTTGGGCTTACTGCACAAAAATACCCAGACTCGCTTTAAAGTGGAAAAGGTTGCTTTAATGTGACAGGCAACAGCTCACAAAGAAACGCTACCTTGGCTCCCTGGCCTTACAGACTAAATAACCGTTTTAACAATTGCCAAACAATTAAATAAATAAACAATTTCCATTCCCTCACAATTAAATAATGAAAGCATTTCAAATTCCTCCCTTCCTATCCCTTGCTCCCTTCCGTCTCCTTAAAATCCTCTCAACCTTCATTCCCGCTTTCTTCCCGAGGCCATGCCCCTCCTTCTTCAAAACCTGTTCCCCCTCTTTGTACCCCCGGGGTAGCCCGTTCGTGCAAACAGCCACCACCCCCTTCCTTTACCGCACTAGTACCCCATTGTGCTTCCCCCACCCCGCCTCCAAAGGGCCATGTCGCTGGCAACCACCCCATACACTCCCCTCTACACCATTCTCCTCCTTCCTTAACCTGCCACTGTCGCCTGCTCCCGAACCTTCCCTGCCCCCTATCTACTCCCTGAGGCGCTCGCAGTGCCCAAAAATACCCCGGGGGGAAACAGCCTGGTCACTTTGCCAAAAACCAGGGTGTGAGGGAGTGTGAGGAGCGATTCCTTCTTAATGTTCAGTTGTGTCCAGTGAGAGTACAATGGATGCAGTGCAATGCTCAGCGGCCTGTAGAAAGAGAGAGGTTTAGTGCACATTTCTGTATGAATGACCGGTCTGTTTTAAGAGTAGTGCATCTTGTAGGTGTATCTACACTCGTATGCGTGAGACTTGGACCTCAAAGTATGAAACATTTCACTTCTGCGAGTGTGTGCGTGCCATGGACAGCAGCAGAAAGGTACCATGAGAAGTGAGGCCTCTTTGGTTTAGACTCCTTTGCAAGATTTGCTTTATTCAAATTGTCTTGATTTGCTTGACCTTGAATCCCATAATTCTATCCATCATCTGTATGTTTTCTTTTTTTTTTTACTGTACAAACATTATTTAATATTAAATGATGACAAATTCACATATTAATGTATGCAACCTTAACCAGGAAACCAAGACATACAACCTACTTATGTCTTCAGTTTTACAAATAAATAAATGAAGACATGACAACAGTGTGACATTATTTCGAGTATTAATCTTTTTAAAGAATAGTCATACCTATATTTCACATACCAAGTAGACAATAAAAACGTTTGTGTGTAAACATATTAACACTTAGCAAAATCTACACTAATATCCTAACATGTAATTTCCATACTTCTTATAAAATCTGTGTGCGTCCTTTGTTTGGCCACCTACACACCTGAGAAGTAGATAATGACATTTTTTTTAAACATGTTTTTATTGAGTTTCTATTGGCACAATGTCATACCATACAAGGATCAAGCATCAAACTTCATTCAAAGAAAACAAAGAAATCTCTCACCCCCCCCAACCTGCATAACTCAGTCTGTATATGTTTTATATCGGAAGATCTTTTCCTCGTTCATGTGAATAAGTCCAATAGTCTTATATTGTGTGGGCACCATTGTTATTTATATTCCTTTTGAAGGAATTCCAGTACACCTCCCCAGTCCTCTCGGAATTTCCCATGATCCCCTTGGATGTTATAAGTTATTAGTTCTAGAGCCAGATGTGACCAGACCCTTCGCGTCCAATCAACAACCAATGGTGGGGATTCGTGTTTCCAGTTTCTAGCAATTTCCAACCATGCTCCTATTAGGAGGCCCATAACATTTCTTTTCTGTGGGGTAGTTAGCGTTTTGTCTTTTGGATCCCAAAAGCCCCCTAGCCAAATTTCCTCTCCCAGGTGTTCTGTTCCCGGGAACATTGCCATCATTTGATTTTTTATCTCTCCCCAGTATGGTCTTATCCTCGGGCAGTCCCACCAGATATGTTTCCAGTCTCCCTGCCCGCCACACTTTCTCCAACAGTTATTCGGGGAGGTAGCATACATCTTATTCAGTTTCTCCGGTGTATAGTGCCATTGCACCATCATCTTCACCCACATTTCTCTTGTTTGAATGGCTCTTGTCAGTTTTGGCATCAAGCCCCACAAAGATTCCCACCTCTCTTTGGAGAGTGCGTAGCCCAGGGTTTTTTCCCATTTCTTCATATATAGCCATGTGGTAGGTTCTTTCAGTGCATTTATACATTTGTAAGTGGTCAACCATGGTGGTATAAGCGTTGAACCTGCTCTCCTCCCTCTCAACATTCGAAACAGGGATATTTGAGTGATCCCGTTGGGAGGAAGCCTGTGGGCCGCTATGGCCTCTTTGGTTGTTTTGAGCGGGTCCATTCCGGAAGCGGTTGCTAGCTGGATAGCACCTTTTATAAACCTGTTGGCTCTCTCTACCAGCCCATTGGCTTGGGGATGATACAAAGCTGCTTTCTTCTGGTGTATGGGGTGCTTTCTCAGGAATTGTTCCATGTCCCTTGAAATTAGTTGTACTCCATTGTCCGTTACTACTTCGTTGGGGAGTCCTTCCCTTTGAAAAATTTCGGTGAGGACTTCGATTACTGTCGCGGTGGTGATGTTTGGAACAAACTCAGCCTCAACCCACTTTGATAAGTAGTCCACTAGCACTATGCCATAGCGATGTTCGGGCGCCATCGCCTCCAAGGGTCCTATAAAGTCTATACCTACTTTTGACCACACCGCTTCTGGTACTTCTGTGGGAATCAGAGGCGCCTGTCTGACCTTTAAGCGCTTGTCACTGTTGAGGCATTCATGACATCTCTCTATCATGGTGCGAATCTCTTGATCCATGGACGGCCACCAGTGGGCTTCTCTCACTCTGCGACGGGTCATAGTGTTCCCTAGGTGGCCCGCATGGGCTCTGCAGAGAATGGTCTTCCTCATACCTACGGGTGGGATTATCTGGTCCGTTTTCAATATTATTCCATCGGTTTCTGATATCTCATCTGCCACCTTCCAATAGGGCCTCATGCCTTCTGGCATCGCTTTTTCATTCGGCCACCCTTCCCTGATCCACTCTCGTATTCTCGCCATGGTTGGGTCCTTTCTGTCTTCTTCCAACCAGTGCTTCTCACTGAGTTCCAAGTAGTCTGGTGCTTTGAGATCTGTGATGGATGCCACGATGCATTCCTCTTGTAGAAACGTGGTGGCCTTGTCTTTACCCTCTGGCAATCTTGACATGCAGTCTGCCTGCGAATTCTTCCATACTGAGATGTGCTGTACCTCAAACGTGTACTCCTGCAGTTTGGCTGCTATGCGTGCCAATCTGGGTGTTGACACTTTAGTGCCTCCTGGGCTGAGCATGTGGATGAGGGGTTTATAGTCGGTTACCAACCTAAATTTTGTGCCCCACACATATGTTCTGAAATGTTCTACCGCCCATGCACACGCTAACATTTCCTTTTCTATGGTGGAGTAGTTCTGTTCGGCCGAGGATAAAGCTTTCGAGGCAAAGGCTACCACATGTTCCGTGTCACCTTTCTTCTGCGTTAGGACAGCTCCTAATCCGTACGCACTGGCGTCTGTGGTGATGACTGTACCACATTCGGGGTTAAATGGTTGAAGACACGGCGCTTCCATTATGTGGCGTTTTATGCTTTCTACCGCTTTCTTTTGGGGTTCTTGCCACGAGTACTCCGACCCTTTTTTGAGGAGTTCGCAGAGGGGTGCTGTGGTTTCCGAGAACTTGGGGATAAATTTTGCATAGTACTCCGCCAGTCCAAGGAATGACCTTACTTCATCTTTGCTGGTTTTTATGGCTTGCATTAAATTTTGTTTGGGACTTATCCCTTTCTCGGATATTTTGTACCCTAAGTACTCAACTTCTTTCGCTTTGAATATGCATTTCTCGTAGCGTAACCTCACCCCCGCTTCTTGCAGCTTAGTTAGGACTGTTCTCAATGTGGCATCGTGTGTCTGTTCATCCCTTGCATAGACAAGGATGTCATCCTGAAAATAGGCCACGTTTTTGACTTTCCGTAGTAGGACATCCATCATTCGTTGAAACGCCGATGCAGCAGAAGATAAGCCGAATGGCATCTTGGTGAACTGATAGGTGCCAAACGGAGTGATGAATGCTGTGAGGGGTTTGGATTCCTTATGCAATTGTATTTGATGGTACGCGTTTCTCATATCCAGTTTTGAGAATATTTTGGCTTCTTTCATCATAAGAATCAGTTCATTTATGCTCGGTAGCGGGTAACTGTCCGTAATGACCTCCAAGTTTAAACTGCGAAGGTCAATGCAAACCCTTAGCTCTTGTGAGTTGGGTTTCTTTATGAGCACAACTGGGCTCAGCCACTCCGAAGCTTCAATTTCTTCAATGACGCCATCCATCCTCATTTTGTCCAATTGACTCCTTAGTGTGTCTCTCGCGGTTGCTGGTACTGGTCTCACGCGATGTTTGACTGGGACCGCATTCCTTTTAAGCATTATTTTGTGGATGAAGCCTTTGATGTGTCCCTGCTCCTCCGAGAAGAGTTTAGGATAATCACATTTGACTATTGGCACACTCCTCCCGCAGACAGAGAGTACCTGATCTTCTGTGCTGGGATCCAGTTTGATTTTCAATTTATCTTGGTCATCCCATTCTTATACTGCTGGGCCTTCTTGGCTGAAATATACTCTGGTGGTGGTTTCTCTTCCTTTAAACTCCACCTTCCCATTGATATAGCCCAGTAGGTCAACTGACGCCCCTCCAAAAACCGTGGGTTTGTGCTGTGTGGTGAGCACTCAAACCTTTTCTGTCCCCAACATTTCTTTGTATGTGCGTAGGGGTATTATGGTGAGGTCAGAACCTGAGTCCGCCATGACTTTTGTTTCCACCCCGTCGATTTTGATTATGCAATGGGGTTTTTCTCTTCTGGCCCGTGTACTGTTCACCATGATGACTGTGGGTCTCCCTTCATCTTCCAAGGACGAATCTCTCTCCGTGTTGCGATCCATGTTGACGTTTGTGACTTTCTTGTTTCTCTCCCGACACACAATCGAGAAATGGCAGATAGATCACTCTTTATCTCTGGCTGGGCACTCCCTGTCAAACGCCAAATGTTTTGTGCTTGTACACCTGTGGCATTTCAGTGGTTCTTTCTTGCTCCATTTTTCTTCTTTCGTGTTCGATACCTGTCTCTCTTTCTTCGGGCGAAACGCCACTGCTTGTATTTCAGTGGGACTATGGCTTCCTGTGAGTTCTTTTCGTCTCCCAGCTGTTTCTTCAACTGCTCTGGCAATCTCAATCGCTTTCTCTAGCAGCAGTTCCTTCTCCATAATGAATTTATCTTGCACTTTCCTGCTGTTGGTGTGAACTACCAGCATGTCGCAGATGAGGCTCTCGACATTGTTACCAAAGCTGCACAGCGCTGCCAATTCCCGCAGCTTGGTAACGTAGTCATCAACGGGTTCCGAGGCTTCGTGTTTGCGGCTATAGAAACGTATTCTGTGCAGAACCGTGTTCTCTTTACTGGCAAACCTTTTTACAATTCTTCTTACAGCTTCCTTGAAGACGTCATCGTTGTCACCAACCACCGGGCTCGGGGTGAGACTTTCAAACACCCTCTGTCCTTCTACCCCTAGGGCGTTAAGTAACATTGCCCTGCGCCGTGCCACCAAGAATTCTGCACCGCCCGCAGCCTCTACGTACGTCGTAAATAAGGGTTGCCATTGCGGCCACGGGATGGCAGGTCTACCTGGAGTTTGTAGGAAGGGCGGTGGTGGTGTCGCGCCTTGCATGGTTCACGTGGGTTGTAGCGGTGATCCTCGTCGCCAATTTATGTTGTATAATAGTTGTAAGGATGACAGGAGGTGTCTTAGTTATAGTGATGTCCTTTATTCAGCATATGACATCAGTTGTCACATACAGATGTATATGTGGGAAATCCAACTGGGCAACGTGCCTCTTAACTAATGTGTTGCAGCTGGGATGCTGTCTTGTCTCTTGTTAGGCTGAGGGCCTAATTCTCGGAGGAGCTGGGAGGACACGTCCTCACGCGTCCTCTGCTGCTCCCGTAATGCGTGCCGAGCGCGCGGGGGCGGCCCTAGTGGCCGCGGCCGAGATCTCGCGAGAGTTGCGGCTCTCGCGATATCTCTACACAGGGTTTACTGGTTATTTGCCCGAATCATTTGTCAGGGGGGCAAGAGGTTTGCAATTGCTCATATTATTTGATTAAAAATGCATGTCGTGGAGCCGGTAGTCTTCCACCCCTGATAAAAGCCATGTAGTTATTTAGATCATCTCTACTTATCCAACGGATATTACAGACTCCATATCACAACGCCTATCAAGGATTTGTTAAGATATCCATCTAATAAAATGCGGTCTGTGGCAGAACAATTTCAAGGAGAATTAATCCAATGTTGTCACCTTATTGTCAGGTTTTCATTCATAACACAAATGTTACTTAAGGTTGCTGGAGTGAAAGAAACACATTTTGGTAAAGCAGGTGAGGGACAGCAAGAAGGAGAACCTCCTGGGCTCCATGAAACGCATCTTGCGTTTTTTGTACTCCCCAACCCCATTTCGCGCCACTGAACCCAGAACCCTTCCCCATTCCACTTCCCGGAAACCCAGCTTCCCGCCTCCCTGGCCCGCCCCAAGACCCTGATTGGAGACTTTGCGCCTGTTTGCTTGGTGCCCTAGCGTTGCTCACCTCCCTGATCGCCATTGTGATCCAGGCGAAGCAGGTGAGGGACAGCAAGTAGGAGACCCTCCTGGGCTCCCTCCCCAGCCCCATTTCGCGCCACTGAACCCAGAGCCCTTCCCCACTCCACTTCCTGGAAACCCATCCTTCCACCTCCCGGCCCGCCCTGCGGCCCTGATTGACGACTTTTCTTCTGTTTGCTTGGTGCCCTAGCGTGGCACACCTCCCTGATCACCATCGACATTAACCAGGCGAAGCAGGTGAGGGACAGCAAGAAGGAGACACTCCTGGGCTCCATGAATCGCATCTTGCGGTTTTTGTACTCCTCAGCCCCATTTCGCGCCACTGAACCCGGAGCCCTTCCCCACTCCACTTCCTGGAAACCCAGCCTCCCGCCTCCCAGCCTGTCCCATGGCCCTGATTGGCGACTTTGCACCTCTTTTCTTGGTGCCCTAGCGTGGCACACCTCCCTGATCGCCATTGAGATCCAGGTGAAGCAGGTGAGGGACAGAAAGAAGGAGACCCTCCTGGGCTCCATGAAACACATCTTGCTTTCTTTGTACTGCCCAGCCCCATTTCGCACCACTGAACCCAGAGCCCTTCCCCACTCCACTTCCTGGAAACCCAGCCGCCTGCCTCCAGCCCCGCCCCACGGCCCTGATTGACGACTTTGCGCCTGTTTGATTGGTGCCCTAGCATGGCACACCTCCCTGATCGCCATCGAGATCCAGGCGAAGCAGGAGAGGGACAGCAAGAAGGAGACCCTCCTGGGCTCCATGAAACGCATTTTGCGTTCTTTGTACTCCTCAGCCCCATTTCGCTCCACTGAACAAGGAGCCCTTCCCCACTCCACTTCCTGGAAACCCAGCCTCCCGCCTCCAGCCCCGCCCCACGGCCCTGATTGACGACTTTGCGCCTGTTTGCTTGGTGCCCTAGCGTGGCACACCTCCCTGATCGCCATCGAGATCCAGGCGAAGCAGGAGAGGGACAGCAAGATGGAGAACCTCCTGGGCTCCATGAAACGTATCTTGCATTCTTTGTACTCCTCAGCCCCATTTCGCTCCACTGAACAAGGAGCCCTTCCCCACTCCACTTCCTGGAAACCCAGCATCCTGCCTCCCGGCCTGCCCCACAGTCCTGATTGGCGAATAACCTGGTATTGACTGGCACCCACAGGGCAGCCCTCTGCCCGTGCAGCCCCTGCATCGAAGGGTCCCAGGCAAAGGGCGGCTCCAACAGAGGCGGCTCCAGAAAGTGTCTGCAGGGGAAGCCAGTGAAGCCAGCCATCAACAGACACCAACAAATAAAAAAAGGAAGTGTGGCATGGGTGGGGAGTAAAGCAATTACTCTACTCCAGAAAGCCCTGCCACTCTATCTTACCCATCCAAAACATAGACTGCCAGGCAAACACCACTTACACTACTGACACCTAGATAGATTTCTGACCATCAGCCTGACTCTATTCATGACAGGATTGTAAAAGTCGCCTTGTGTCGCATATAAACATATTTGTGAATGCTAGCATGTGCCACACTTAGAAGGAATTGTGAACTTTAGCCTGCGTCGGATCTAGATAGGATTGTGAATGTTAGCATGTGCCACACTTAACAAGAATTATCAACATTAGCCTGCGTCACATCTAGACAGGATTGTGAATGTTAGCATGTGCCACACTTAACAATAATTATCAACATTAGCCTGCGTCACATCTAGATAGGATTGTGAATGTTAGCATGTGTCTACCTAGAAAGAATGATGAACATTAGCCTGCGTCGAATCCAGCTAGGACTGTGAATGTTAGCATGTGCCACACTAAATAAGAATTAACAAGAATTATCAACATTAGCCTGCGTCACATCTAGATAGGATTGTGAATGTTATCATGCGTCACACCTAGAAAGAATTATGAACATTAGCCTGCGTCAAATCCATCTAGGACTGTGAATGTTAGCATGTGCCACACTTAAAAGGAATTGTAAACTTTAGCCTGCGTTGCATCTAGATAAGACTGTGATGTTAGTAAGTGCCACACATAGATAGAATTGTGAATGTTAGCATGTGCCACACTTAGATGGAATTGCGAATGTTAGAATGCACCACACTTAGAAGGAATTGTGAACTTTAGCCTGCGTTGCATCTAGATAGGACTGTGATGTTAGTAAGTGCCACACATAGATAGAATTGTGAATGTTAGCATGTGCCACACTTAACATGAACTATCAACATTAGCCTGCATTGCATCTAGATAGGATTGTGAATGTTAGCATGTGTCACACCTAGAAAGAATTATAAACATTAGCCTGCGTCAAATCCACTTAAGACTGTGATTGTTAACATGTGCCACACTTAGATGTAATCGTGGACATTAGCCAGCGTCTCATTTAGGCAGGATTGTGTATGTCAGCATGGGCCACACTTAGAAAGAATTATGACCATTGGCCGGCGTCACGTCTGGATAGAATTGTGAATGTTAGCATGTGCCACACTTGGATGGAGTCGTGAACATTGGCCTGCGCCGCATCTGGATAGGATTGTGAATGTTAGCATGTTCCACACTCAGATGAATTGTAAATGAATGCTAGCATGTGCCACACTTAGACAGAACTATGAATGTTAGCCTGTGCCACGCTCAGATGGAATTGTGAATGCTAGCATGTGCCACACTTAGGGAGAACTATGAAGGTTAGCAAGTGCCACACGTAGATGGAATTGTGAATATTAGTCTGCGGCACACTCTGATGGAATTGTGAATGCTAACATTTGCCACACTTAGACAGATCTATGAAGGTTTGCAAGTGCCACACTTACATGGAATTGGGAATTCATGTGCCACACTCAGAGAGAATTTGTGAACATTGGCCCGTGTCGCATCTGGATAGGATTGTGATTGTTAGCATGTGCCACACTTAGATAGGATTGTGAATGTTAGCATGCTAAATGTTAAATGTTATAAAACTCACAAACCAAAAAGCTAAAACCTTCTGCATACTTAACTCACTCAAAAACGCACACAACCATCTCTCGCACCACAAGCTGCATGCACTTCACCACACCGCAACAACACATAAGCCGCACGAACAGCACACGAGGACTGACATCGATCCGGTGTTCGCACCAAAGCTCAGCGCACGGTGTATACCGAGATGAAGCTGCCAACAAAACACCAGTCCTCTCACTATCCTACTCCCTCTTCACCTTACTAACCCATCCCGTCTTCTCATTTACAGATCCGCCAGAGCGCCTAGGGACCAACTCCGTTGGTGACGGTGCGCAGTACAAATACCTTTAACATTTAACATTGTTTTTCCAATTTGCCAAAACCTTTGCCGATGTTTGCAAAAAATACAGCTCATGAGACAGCGTGCCCAACTCTGACCTACAAGATCATGAGCTTAACTCCACCCAGCTTTCATTCTCCATATTGCTACAGGCATTCTTATTGCTTTGTGGAAAGTTACAAATAGTGGTTGATTAAGGATTGACATTGCAGAGCTTTCATGACTCTTGCCCGACAGCGAGAGAGAAGGCACTTATGCGCAAAGTCTAATGTCACACAAGAGAGGATCTAGTTACAATAATTGATGCCAGGTGAGGCAGACATGCCGTTTAGTGGCCTGGCTTACTACCGTGCAACTGCCTTTGCATGCTGCTCGTGTCTCAGGGACCACAACTATCAAATGGGCTCTGACTACTTCTGAGTGGCAGGGGAACCCTGGTTAAGTATCTGCCTCATTCTGGCCTTTATGCCATAGCAAGTATGTTACCCCTACATCTCTTCCTTATCATGCTTCTGGACAGATCGGGTCTTGCTTCAGACAAGAACTAATGAAAAGAGTAAAAAGGGAAATCATCTGGTTTGTGAATTGATGTTAAAACTGTGGACCATCTGAATACTCAGGACTAAGAAAGTGAAGAGCGTTAGTTTGGGGCAGCTGTACATTTAAGGTGGAAGATGGAGCACTGTGCTTTTTTCTTCTTTCCTTATTTTTCTTTTATGCCTACAGCTACTGCTTTAAGTGCTGGGCCCACTGCAGAACCAAGGATCGCTGGGTTATTGTTGTGTGAACTGGTATAGGCCATTGATTACTTGTAATGTTTAAAGAGAAGCCCAGACACCCCGTGTTCGGTGCAGAAGGTGTTTAATGTTGTTGTGGTGTGTTGGTCACTAGGAAACAATGCGATTTTTAAAAAGCTTCAAGACATTAAACCCTGAACTAAAGAATGGTTTAATGAATGATAATAATAGTGTATTTCATGTATTGTAATATTTTAACATTGTAAGTGGTTGTAGTGTATTTCAATTATATTTCATGATGTGTTTTCTTTCTTTTGATATTGTGGTGTGAAAGGCTTACAGCTAAAGCCTGCCTAATAATGACAAAAAACAATTCAAAGCTTCGTGAATGTTAATGAATGGCTTTAGAAGTCATGTAGGAATGGTTGTTCTGCAATGCTCATGAGAACAAATAAACATGTACCTGAACTTGATTTGAGATATGTTATGGGAAAACCCAGTTTCTTTTACTGGCACATGGGCTGCTTAGGTGAAACTGGTAATCATCTGCGTTCTGGAACTGGCAGTGCATTTAATGGGCTGTTTCCCACTACCTAGCACAAACGTAGATATTGTAAAAATAAGCAGGGGGAGTTGTGTACTATAGTTTTCAGGTGGGAAGAGAAGTGGGGGTGTTTTAAGCTCAACAATAAGGCCCCGATTAATGGAAAAGTGCTCATTCATCTAGCAAAGGCTGCGTACTGAGAATGACACTGCAAGCACAATAAATTCTGCGCACTTTGCATATTCATGGAATTGTCTGCGCAAAGTAACTGTATATGCAAGTCGCAGCTGGAATGCCCCAGACATGCCCCTACGCAAAGCAAAAATAGCCAGAACAGCTACCTTTGCGTGCTCCCACAGGCGCGAATACACACATCCTTCAAACAGTGCGTTGGGACCCATGTAAGTTCGCCTGAATCTCGGGGACCCTGCGCGGGGTCCAACCCGTAACTGTTACCGGCACCATGAAAATATGCGTACGATTTATCGTAAGTTGGGTAAAATGGGCATGGCCAAGAGCTCATGGTGTGAGGCTGTGCTTTTGCTGAGCTCCGGTGCGAATCCTGCACAGATCCTGATAACGGAGCTGCAAAACTTTGCGAATTTGTACCTTTCTTGTCGAGAGTGGCAAGAGAACTACTGCTGCTGGTGGTGCTGCCGGAGTTGGGCGATCAGGTCCCAGGGAGAGAGTGAAAGACGAGAAGAAGCTGCGGCCTCTGTCAAACGAAGAAAATGGCGGCTGAACCGCACACTTGCTGTGTGTAGTTTCATCGCAGCGGAGAGTGTTAGGGCTCTCCTGGTGGGTTCTGGCGGGTTCTTGACGATCTGCGCACTGAAGCAGAGGGCGCAGCTGAACCGAAGTGGAGTGGAGCCAGGGTCGGCGTCTAGCGAGGTGCCTGCCTAGAGGGACGCCCGGCTTGCCTGGGCGGCCTGCGCGGGGTGCGTCTGGAGGTGCTGCGAGGCACCGTGGACCGGAGCAGCCCCTGCTGGGAATCGGAGTCTGCAGTGGCAGAGCTGAGGAGCAGAGAATGGTCGCTTTGTCTGGCTGAGGGGAGCGGACCCCAGGAAGGGTTTGGCTCGTGCGCGGACATGTGCTTTGAGAGCTTGAGTCGGGCGGACTGAGACTCGGCTTGCTGGGTGCCGGGAGTGTGGTGGACTGACTGCGACCTGGCCCCCCCCGGTGGGAGGCTGTACGATCAACTCGGCGGACAGAGTCTTCCTGTTGCTACGTGACATGGGCTCGGGTTTCTTGCCCAGTGCCCGCTGACGCGCCGCACGGCCCTGGTGCTCCCGATGTGGAAAGACCTTGGCCTGACTGGTGGCGTGCCCCCTGGGTGAGGCCTGGATTGAAGGATCAGCCCCCCTGGCATTGTGAACCGGCTGCACTCTGGGCTGAAGAGACGGGGTGCGCTGAGAACCTTCCCCCCCGCCTTGAGGAGAGTGGGGTCCCCCCCGGCGACTAGCAAGAAGGGAAGGCACTGGAGACTGGGGATGACCCCTTCCCCCATAAGATTGAGGCGTACAGAGGGGTGCATACAAGACAGGCTACTAAGTTGGTATAGTGCAGGGAGGCAATGTGGAGTGAGACGGCAGTGTGTTGAGAGGCGGCGTGGGTTTATCGCTTTGCTTACGTGGTACCTGGCCGCCACGACCATCAGGTGGTGCCAGACTCCCGCCGGAAGACGCTGGAGTTGTGACTGGACCAGAGTCAAGAGTGGCTGACCCCATCCCCTGCCGCAGTAAGAGAAGTTGACATACACCTGAGGCACCTGTCCCCACATTTGAGACGGGAGCAGAAGGTGCATCGCTCCCCAACCACATTGAACGGATAGATGCCTAATAACAAGCATAAACAGAAAGGTTCCATCATGGATGCCTTCGCTGGAGGCTCACAGAAACAGGGTTCAGCTGTGCCGCAAAAGGGTGTGAAACAAGCGCAACCCGATCAGCCCTCGGGACAACGCAAAGACAAGGTACTGGCAGCCATAGCGGCTTTGAGAACTTGGCTGGAACACAAGGTTGATGAAGCAAAAGTGGACGTCCAACTGCTGCGGCAGGACGTGCGCTCCATGGCAGAGAGGGTTAAGACTGCAGAAGAGCAGCTGAAGCAAACGGCTGATGTAGCCTCGGACCTGACTGTTAGGGTGCAGTTCCTTAAAACCCAGAATCGCCTCCTAGCACAGAGAGCCGAGGAGGCAGAAGGTAGCTCTCGCCGGAACAATGTACAGGTTCTGGGCGTCCCTGAGAGTGAGGAAGGCAGGGATCCCACGATGCATATTGAAACTCTGTTCCAGCAGGAAATTGGAGTAAACAAGCTGACGCAAGGATTTTCTGTAGAAAGGGCACATAGATCCCTCCAGAAGAGACCCTCGCCGGGGTCACACCCACATGCGATCATTGCCAAAATCCTCAATTTTCGAGATCGTGAGGTTTTACTACAGTTCTCCAGGGACGGAGTGATCATTGAGCGTGGAGGTTCGAGGATCTCCATTTACCCAAATCACACCCCTCAGGTGCAGCAGCAGCGAAATCGATTCATCTCAGTTAAAGCCAGGCTCCGCAGTAAGGGCATCCGTTATATGCTTATATATCCTGCGAGACTCAAGGTGATCCACGGGGGCAAAGCAAGATTCTTAGAGAGTCCTGAAGCAGTGACTATGTGGCTGGAGCACAATAACTTGGACACCAATGATGCGACACCGCAGGGCGAGGAATCTGCAAAGTAGCTGGACAAGGCACTGGACGAGGAGGATCCCCTGCACCAGCCACGGGACTCTGACATGGCCGGAGGATGCAAAGGCCCATCTTTCTTAGACTTATAGAAACCATCGGATTGTGGCTCCGTACTTACAGTGGCTATTAGACCGGGGCTGGAGATCCAGCTCACCCGAGTACAGCAGGACCGCCCCATCCGAAATGAAAGGGCGACAGGTAGCCCCTGTCGTGACCTTTGGTGGGTGCTGGTGCGTTACTGACAGCACTCACAGGCCTGAGCAGTTTATATTTGCTGGACAATGTTGGTGCCCCATGTTACCGGGGCTGTTTGTTTGGTTTATCATGTTCTTTTACTCAACCATGATACAGTATACGGGGTATGATGTCGTGCACCACTACAGGGGCAGAAATGTGTGGAGGGATGTGGGGCCTGAGGGTTGCTTTCCACGATTAGAACTGTCTCAATGTATGGGGGCGGGCGGTAAGTTAAGACCTTTTATTTTCTTTCTTGTTCATAACATGACACAGGTTAATATTATGACATGGAATGTCAGAGGTTTGGGCTCATATATGAGAAGAAATAGGGTTAAGTCATACTTACAGCGGAGGAAGGTCACAGTTGCATTATTGCAGGAGACACATTTAACAGCCAAGGACCAGGGAGGGGCGGTGTATGGGGCCACCTTTTCTAAATTCGCTCGGGGGGTCCTTACATGGGTTAGCGGGACATTGCCGATTCATTGCCTTAGCTCCGACAGTGACGCGGATTGCAGGTATGTAATCCTAAGAGGGTATATTGATGGGATTCAGGTGGTAATTGTCAACTCTTACTTCCCAAATCATGCCATAGCGTCCTATGTCCAAGGTGTGGCAACTAAACTGGCAGCATATAGGGATGCCTTTTTTGTATGGGGGGCGATTTCAATTGTGTATGTGATGACATCAAAGACAGGTCTAAACCACCTAAGTTGGGGGGCAACCCGGCGGGGGCGGCGCTTAAGGTGGCCCTGGAGGAGCTGTCCGTTGTGGACATATGGCGGGAGATGCACCCAGACCGGCGGAAGTTTTCATATTACTCCCCGCTGCATGATCTCCACACCCGCCTAGACTATCTCTTTGTGGGCATGGAACAGTTGCCCTTTTTTACAAGGGCGGAGTACATGGGGCGTGTGGTTTCAAATCACTTGCCATTGGTAGTGGCATGGAACCCAGGCACGCCTCAATCCCCGGTCCCCATGTGGCGCCTGCCCACTGGTGCCCTGCGGGACGAGGAGTTTCACGAGCAGCTTCGCAGGGTTCTGTCCCTGTACTTAGAAGTGAATGTTGTGAGTGTGAGTAGGTGGGCGATGGTCTGGGAGCCATTGAAGGTGGTCGTTAAGGGGGAGGTAATTGCCAGAGCAGGGGGTGTCCGTAGACAACTTAAAAAGGAACTTGAAATACTTGAAGACAAGATACAGAGATTAGAAGTCAGGCTACCGGAGGACCAGCCAGTTGAACGACCACTCCGAGAGACACGGCAGGAGTGCCAAGCCGCCTGGGAGCGACTGTCAAAATTTGACTACGCAACCAAAACTGAGCGCACACATGCAGAGGGTGACCGATCGGGGTGGCTTCTGGCATGGCTCTGTAGAAAGGAAAATCCTAAAGCCCAGATCACGCTACTCAAAGATGAATGTGGCGTGCCCTGGCGAGCACAATCCACCATTAATGACATATTCACCTCCTACTATGCCAATCTTTATAGTCATTCAGCACGTATTCCAGCGGCAGCGTTAAAGGACGTTTTTGCTGAAATTGCGCTCTCCACTCTGAATGGTGAACAGCACGACTTTATTGATCAGCCGTTTACAGTACAGGATCTGGAGCTGGCAATAAGGGCAACTGCAGCGGGTAAAACCCCGGGCGGTGATGGTCTTCCGGCATAGTTTTATAAGACTTTCAGAGAGGAGTTGGCACCAACGCTCCTGAAGGTGTTTGAAGAAGACTTTGAGGTGGGGATTCTCCCTGATACCATGCGGGAAACATGGGTGGTCCCAATGCTTAAACCTGGGAAGGAAGCGAGTTTATGTGACTCGTATAGACCCCTAGCCATGTTGAATGCTGAGGTTAAGCTGCTAACGATGATGCTGGCGTCCCGGCTCAGGAAACACATCGGGGTATTAATACATCCAGATCAGACAGGTTATGTTCCGGTTCGCTGCACTACCCTAAATTTGCATAGGTTGCAGCACATAATTGAACAGACCAATGGTAGCCCGGGACAGTATGCAGTAGCCTCGTTAGATGCGGTAAAGGCTTTTGATTCAGTTTATTGGGAGTGGATGGAGGCAGCATTGAAGGCTTTTCGATTTGGGGGACACTTTTGTAGGTGGGTGAAAATCCTCTATACAGCTCCTGTTGCTAGAGTTAGGACGTCAAGACATATATCCGCGTTATGGGACATACAGAGGGGGATGCGACAGGGGTGCCCCCTCTCACCGATGTTGTATATTTTAGCGCTTGAGCCCATCGCAGTATATCTCAGGCAGGAGTATCTGGAGGCTGGGATAAGCATTGGCGGTACAACTCATCTACTGTCATTGTATGCAGATGATGTGCTGCTTTACCTCTGTCAACCTCAACATAATTTGCCCCTCATATTAAGAGTGCTTTATCACTTTGCCAGTCTGTCTGGGATAATATTTAACAGACGCAAGTCGTGCCTCTTTCCGCTTGCGGAACTAAATTATGTACGAATAACAGCTACACTGGACTGGGGGCTGGAATGGAAGCAAGATTGTTTCAGGTATCTAGGAATACAAGTAGCACACACAACAGAAAGGATGCATATGTTGAACACATTACGGAAGGTGGAGGGCGTGAAGCGTTCTATGGCATTTTGGTCGCGTCTCCCTCTCACGCTAATGAATAGAGTAGCAATCGTAAAAATGATTATACTACCGAGGCTGTTATACGGCTTCACCAACGTCACATATTACATTGAACCCCCCTTTTTTCGAGAGCTTGACATAGTAATAAGATACTTTCATTGGGGCTCCACTAGGCATAAATTACCCATTAACATACTGTCGTTGCCATTCGAGCACGGCGGGGTACAACTGCCCAGGTTAGAATTTTATTATTTAGCGGCACACCTTTGTTTTCTAGCTAAATGGTTGATGGCTGACCATAATGCGGAGCACACCTTGCTTGGGCCTTTGAAATACCATGTGCGGTTGAAGGAAGGGCTCTGGTGCCTGTTGGCCGCGCCATATCCGCAACCTCTGTTGTTAATTGTAGGTAGGAAAATATGGCAGAGGACGTGGAGGATCCTTGGGACCCCTCATCCCTACTCACCTCATAGCCCCATATTGATAGGCGGGAAAGCAGGGACAGAAGAAATCCAAACAATGTGGCATTGGGAGGAAGTGGGCATTGCTATGTGGGGGGACCTGTACGAGAATGGTGCCTACAGATAGTTCTCTGATCTCATGCAAAGAGAGGGGCTGTCTAAAGGGCAATTTTTGAGACATATGCAAATCACTAAATATGCAAAACAGACCTGGCAAGACTGGCCGACCGAGCCGCAACCGAATGCCTTTTTAATGCTCATGTTTGAATTGGAATGTGGGTGGAGGCCTGTGTCCCGGTTGTACAAAGCTCTTGTGGAAGGCACGCTTATAGACCATGCAGGACTTAAAGCCAAGTGAGAGGCTGATCTGGGCATAGCTTTCACAGACAAGCAATGGCAATGGGTATTTGGCCATGGTGGGAAGGTTTCACGTAACGTGAGGTTTAGGCTCCTACAGATCAATGTGTTACACCAAACTTATTTAACTCTGGCTAGAGTTGCCAAATTTAGCAAGGGAGGAACATCTACTTGCCCTAGGTGTGGCGAAGTGGAGGCACACATGATGCACATTTTCTGAGAGTGTGAGTCTGTACATAGGTTTTGGAGGGCGATAAAGCACACCAGTGTGAAGGCGGGCATCACAAGGTACCATTGGTCTCCACAGGAATGCATACTAGGCATGTAGCCCAGGGTTGGCAAATACAAGCATATCGTCAGGTTTATGGGCTTGTATCTTGGGCAAGAGATGCATAGCCATGACGTGGAGGTCAAAAGAAGGCCCAAAATATATGGTCTGGTTAAGGGAGATGCGACGGTGGAGTTTGGCGGAGACAATGGCCTGGGGTAACGCCATAGATGTTCATGGTGGTGAAGTGGGTCCCCTCTTTGAGGCATGGAAGTCCTTGGTGCACACCGCATTATATCCCTCAGATGATAAACCCATGTGAACTTTGGACATTAGGTGCACGGTGCACTTACCGGTTTATCCACTTTACAGTATGGACTTGCAATATAAAATCCACATGTCAACCGGAATATGCGCTAATACTAGTAAGGGGGGATGGGAAGAGGGAAGAAAGAGCGAAACTGACTGTCATGGTATTGTTTGATTGGGCTTGGTTGTCTTTTTTTTTCTTTTTTTTCTCTTCCCTTTGTTTAACAAATCTGCATGGCTAAATGACGTGTACAATGAGCTTCTGTTTCTTTTAACATTATTGTTTGGCCTTGTTGGCCTGTTTATTCGAAAATGTTAATAAAATACATTAAAAATAAATATTGTAAGTTGGGTAAAACTCAGAAAACCTGCGTGTGAACCCCTATAAACTGTTCCTGCACCCCGCTACACTGTGTACGCGCACCCCTAACTTAGATCGGAACCACAGCTGCATCCATGCACCTGTAAATACAGCACCCAATCTTACCTCTACACAGTGAATCCTATGCGCAAGTGTCTGTATGCCTGCCTTCAGGTGGCGGATAGTATGTGGGCTTTGCGTGGCCATTTCCCCCGCTGAGAGGTTGAGCCCTTTGATCCATGAATACATATCATTCTCCGAAATGTTGGGCATGAGATGGACTGCCTGCGGGCCGTCCCTCGTAACACCTACTCTTGCCTTGTTCTTCCTAATTTTTTGAGTTCCGTCCCCTACCCTGCCCTTCAGCAAGCCACGACCAGGCTGCTTGTGGTATATCGCACAGGGCACTTGGCCTCTCGCAGTGATGTGCCGAGCCTACACGAAGTCCACAGAGAGTGTGAAAAAGTGCAGCACTGTCGATTCCATGAATCGACAAACAGGATTTCGCATGCAGTTTGGCACAAAAAGTCATGATTTTCCACACAGATAATTCCATGGATCAGGCCCTAAGGATGTACATTTTTAAATGTGTGTAACTATAGCTTTTTGGTTTATTTGACAATCAGTTTGTTAATTTGTGTAAAGTATACTTTTGTGGATCACCCCTTGGAAGACTTAAGCATGGTAAATGTCATGGTAACAGGAGAAATTCTAAGTAGTGCAACTTTGGAAGGCAGGACTAGCAATTGGAACTGCAAGAGGCCTAGTCGTTGATGCTCTTTGGCTATACTTTGGTCTGGAGTTTTGCACTCTGCTGGACTGTGTGCTGGTCTATGATGGCAATGCAACTGGAAGGTTTGTTATGTCAGTTTGTAGTGCTAATTTATTGGTAGGTTGTTTTGTTTGCCTTCTGTAGTGGAGCCATTTATGTGCCATGTGGCTTTTATACCTGGATTGGCTGTTGTGAAGTATTTCTCTCCAGACTCCAGGCCCCCAACATCTGACAGTCATCGGTATAGCTGCTATCCCTCCCCTTGTCAGGTAGACAGTGCACCTCAGTCCATCTGCTTTCCCACTGATGTACATGACCTCTGTGTTTTTTTGTTGTTGCACAAACACTCTGGGTTTTCTAGAATTTCTATAGATCTGAATACGCTTGGCTTTGTGATGGGACATGAGACGGATCCTATGTAGGCAGCTCATCCATGTTCATACATGACTAGTCCGCCCTCTCATCAAGACGTTCTGAGAAGCTCATGTGTTCTGTTTTATGATCATGATTATAATGAAGTTTAGAAAGAAGATAAAAGTCTGGCTTTGGGATCAAGCATTTTAGGGTTCTACGGGAGATGCCTGTGTGTTTTTAGAAATTAGGTTGATCCATTCTAGAGATTTTTATAAATGGATTTATATCTTCTATCTTTGGTTTTAGAGAGTAGGTACTCTGCAAAATAATGTTAAGATAGTTCAAAATGTTATATATTGATGTACTTTGTAAACGTTTTTTTTGTAAAGTGCTCGGATGCTCACGTTAGCCATGGTTGCGCTATGGATTTTATTTAAAATAAATGATCTTCTCAAAGAGTGGTGTAAAAGGTGTAAATGAGCAAATCCTTGCAAGGTGTGTGCAACACACAGCAGAAATGTTGTGGTGGTAGTTTTTATTATCTCAGTTTGCTGCTGAAAAATATTGAAATCTTCTTTTGTACATATGAGTGAATACACACTGAAAAATTATGCTGGCTACAATTGAGTGATAGGGGCAAACACATGCAGACCCACCCAAATAAAACTAGAAAAACACCAATAGCATAAAGTTGGATCTGTTAAATATATCGATTAACTCTTGTAGACACTTGAGGAGATTACGGCTCACTGCGCTTTTCACTTTGTCTATAGTTTCCTTTGTATGGATAATCACAACTTTAGGACTGTCGATTGTTGGGATGGCTAAGGGTATCCTCAAACTCCTAGTTCAAAATAGCATGTAGGTCAGTCATGCGCCTGTCCTTCAATGAATATAAAGACCACTGATTGTTTCTTGTCAGGTGTTTTATTAACTAATTGCCCATACGTGTTGCAACCTCTTATGGTCCTCATCAAGAAAGGGCTCGATATTCACAACATGAAATAGAGTTGTACATTTTTCACCTATAAGGTATATAAAAGATATGTAACTTGCCAGGCAAATAACATGGGTGAAGTCCAGCACTCCCAGAAGTGACTGTGAACCATTTACAACTCTATTTAATGTTGTGAATATCGAGCCCTGTCTTGATGAGGACCATAAGAGGTCGAAACATGTGGCGACAATGGGCAATTAGTTAATAAAACACCTGACAAGTTACAATCAGTGGTCTTTATATTCATTCAAGGGCAAATGCACCATTTGACTTCTAAAGAAGTGACTCTCCCCACTCGCCCAACCATCATATGATAGGCGACTTGGTTCATAACATCAAAATGCCTCTTTTCAACTGCAATATTGGTATGTAGGTCTTCATGAATTCAAATGCACTTAAATATCACATATTTATTGATGTATTTATTTGGCATTTGTAGAGTGCTCCGAACCCAAGGGCATCTGTGCACTGAGTACATACAGGTCGTGGTCACAAAACATACCTGTAATAAAAAAGCGAAGCAAGCTGGATTCTGGTTACAGGTGAGTGCATCCCAGCCCTATGATGTTATCACTTACATACATGGAGGATAGTTTACAGTAGGGCATGGTGGTAGTCAGGCTTTACTGGTCTTGCGTGAATAACCAAGGTTTAAGCAGAAGGTCCAAAGGGAGGACTCTGCTCTTAGTGCTGGCGGTAGTGTGTTCCAGTGTTTGGCTGTCACCACTGGGAAGCTGTGGCCACCAGTCTTTTTTTTCTTGAAACTGGGAACAAGGTGGTGGTGTGCTTGGGCAGTTCGAGTGTGTCTGTTGGATTCTGATTTGTTGAATTCGCTAGCTAGATATAGCGGGCGGTTTTGGCAAGAGATTTATGAGTTAATGAAAGAGTTTTCAACACAATGCGGTTGTGAACAGGCAACCAGTGGGCATTCCGCCTGGCAGTCGAGATATGCTCTTGATTTCGGATGTTCAGGGCTGCTCTAAAGGCGTTGTTTTGTATTAGCTGGAGTTTATTGATGTTGCAAGTGGTTGATCCTGCAAAGAGGGCATTGCAGTAATCGATTCTCGTCAGGATCAGTGGTCTGGCTAGCGTTATGCAACTCCCAGTAATAATTATAATAATTGGTTAATAATAATAATAATAATAGTAGTCAGGAAGGGTCTGCAGGCATTAATACGTTTCATAGTGTAAGCTCCAGTGGATTCAATGGCGTTTACTTGTCTTGTTAGGGAGAGCGCGGAGATTAGGTAAATGTCCAGGGTTTTTACCTCTTTGGAGACTAGGATGGTGTTTCCGTCGATGACAAGGGATTTGTATTAATCTTTTAGTTTGTTTAGTCATGTTTAAGAGCCCACAAGGAGTATCTCTGTTTCTTTTCATTTAGGCACAGTCCGTGTTGAGCCATCCCAGTTTGGATGATTTGGTATATTTTATTCAGTGCAGTGGTGCTGGTGTTGTAGTTGCTCGAGGTGGGAATGAGGACCTGGGTGTCGTCTGTGTAGTTAGGGTAGGAGATACCCTGCTCGTCCTGTAAGTCAAAAAGTGGCTTGGTGAATATTTTGTACAATGTTGGTGGGACACAGGATTCTTGTGGGATTCCGCAGGTGACTAGGGCTGATGGGGCGCTGCATTGTTGGAGAAGACCCTCATTGCTCAGTTGGATAGGAAGGATTCTATCCAGGCTGTGGCTTTCGCAGAAAAATGGGCAGTTGAGGGGTGTGTTGGCAGAGGATTTTATGGTCCACTAAATCAAAGCCCGCAAATAGGTGAAGTAGGAGGAGGATGGCTAGGCTACCTTTGTCTATGATATCGTCATTTGTTTCTTTAGGTCTAGGAGCGCTGACTCATTTCCGTGACTGGGTCAGAAACCAGATTGGCGCAGTCCTAGGAGATTGTTAGATTCAGTTAGTGGGTATATTTGGGTCTAGTGTTGGTTTCTTTAGTACAGGAAAAACCCAAGCATCTTTTAGATTGGAGGGGATGATGCTGGTTGTAAGGGAGGCATGGTATCACAAGTAGACACTGACACAAGAGTTGCAAGTTTCAAAACCTTTGTTAAATGCAAGGGATTTGGAAAAACTCCTGTCTGGCCCTATAGCTAAGATGGGAGTAATTTCGACCATCTAATAATAAAGAAACAGTCCTAGCCACTCTTAGTCAAACAATAAAGGCCTATACAAACACAAACCTAATGCCTGCTCTCACTATGATACACTCTAATGTGATATAGGGATATGTATCTACAAAAGGAAAAAACAGTGATGAAACAAAATGTCAGAATGGTAATATAAATCAGTATTAATTCTCATCCACATGTTGTACAGCATGGATTTAGGTGGAACACTTGATGGATGAACACACTTTGGCTTGTGAGCACAGTTAGGCGGCTGGCTCTGCTCTCTAGAGCCTTCTTGGCCCTTCAAGTCTGAGTCACAAGTTCACAGGTCTAACCTCTCGGGTTCCTCTCCCCCAAGTCCAGGTCATCCTTCAAGCTTCTATGCAGTTTCAGCGAAACAGTTTCTAAGTATATTATTTGATAACAGTTCACTAGTATTTGATCACAGTTCCCTATAGGTTCCCCTCAATCGGGCTCAAACCTTTTCTCCTTGGTGGGGTTCCCTTCCCCAGGTTTTTTCACATTGCACACTATAGGTTCCCCTCAGTCAGGCTCAAACCTGCTTTCGTATTTTGTTTTCGCTATTGAAGACATTTGAAACTGGGAGGATTTTCTCTCTCACCTCCACATGACCCCTCTGGCCCTCCTTTCTTTCTTTACTTCCACTTTACATATTTTCCTTCAGTTCCAATGTATTTTGGAAAATGTACTTGTTATGTATGACTTGCTTTTCAAGCGCGTCTCCCTCAGTCGGCTCGGACCCTCCTTTTACTTTCAAACACGGGTTTTCCTCGGTCGGGCTCAGACCCTCCTTTTAGTTTGACACACAGGTCTCCCTTGGTTGGGCTTGGACCCTTCTCTTGCTTTTTACATGGGTCTCCTTCAGTTGGGCTCGGACCGTCCTTTCGTTCTTGTGACAAATTCAACAAAACAAAGTTCAACTGTTTGTGAGCTTTTCAGTTAACGCTCATCACTCACTACCTGATGCCTCTACAGCTTAAAGGAATTTCACAGAGACTTTTGATTGGGTAATCTCACTTCACCGGACCACTCTGCTACTTTGTATTTTGTATTCACAGTTCTTAACCATGGATTAACTTTCTCTTGCAGCTTATCGGCACTCGCGTAACCTTCATCCCTCGGAAATTGTCGCGAGCCTTTCAATTAAACACAGACCAGGCTTTCTTTGCTTCCTTCAACTCACTGGTCGTGTTAAAATGCTTTCCGTCTTTCGTGCCTTTGATGTAGGAGTCAAGGTTGTTGCCACTGCCGCTTCTGTGCCTCCCCAACTCTGTCGTTCACCCAGGAGGGTGGCTGGTAACCTTGCAGCACTCGGAAGACACTTTCTCCCTACCAGCTGGGCTGTTGTGCGCAAATCTCATGACCTTTCGGAAATAATGGTCTCTCACCGGGGGAGTCTTGGGCTTCCTACTGTTCAGACTAACCCCTCGGTTTGTCGCTCTCCTTCGTCTGGCTCGCTAAAGCCCTGAAGGGACTGCTCTTTCTTGTGCAGCGACTTGCTCAAAGTGTGTCTCAGTGTTCCACCTTTTAAGCATGTGGGGATAGTTAATAGGTATTAGGTGTGCATGATTAAAGTCAAGTGCCTGACCCGGCCGGATCTCGTTAGAGGGACATATCCAAAGTATTGCTTGGGTGCTAATCCTTTCAGCCTTAGATCTCCTCTTCCTCAGCTCAGTTTTTGTGTAGAAAAGGAGGGGAATCTAGGAAGTTGGAATATTCCATAAAATAGGATTAGATGGGGGTATTGGAAAGGGGGGGTACCATGTCTCGCCATCGGGTGTCCTTGCCCCACTCCCCGAGAACCCCTCACCCAGGTGATCATCCCACACTTGTCCACCACTAGGTTCTGGATCCAAAGGTGATGGTTGAGCCCTTGCCACCTGAGCAAGGGATCCCCTCGGTCTGGGCAGTGAAACACCTTCTGTTTTTTCACATAACCTTCCCCTATGCGATGTGGAGGATCCTTTTCTGTTCTGAGGTGTCCCTTTCTTAGGGTTGTGAAGAGAACAGGTAGGGGGGAAATCCAGGGACCATTGCATACTATTAAGTGTACTTCCCTTTCCGGATGTAAGCTGGGGTTCCATGGTAGTACCCCTTAAATAACTCATGAAGTTTGATTGAGTTGGTTGCTCCTCTTGGTTTTTCCCTACTAGATTTGTTGATGGGATCTCGGTGTGTTATATTGATTTGGGAGTTCATTTCTGACCAATTCCATATGAGATGTGTAGGGAAAAAAAATCAGAATGCCATTGGGTATCAGGTGAAAATCGATATTGTGGAGATGGAATGTCTGAAGAAAGGTGGAATAATTTTGGAAATCTCTACCTATGATAACTTCTTCTGGGACTCATGGGATAATGATGGTTGAAATAAGCGTTTGCTCTCCTTTAATGTTAATTGACAGGGCTATTCTTGGGTAGATTTTCATAAACATTAAGAGTGTATCCATTGCCATGACCTGTCGCCAGGTATGTCTCCAGAATCATTATGATTGTATCCACTGACTTTGGAAACATGAATTATTTATCACTTTATCTACTGACATGTAGCATGAAATCTAATGCCCCTTTTTATAAGGCCGACTTGCACCTATGTTCTCTCCACGGAACTACTGAGAATGCATTATGTTCTGGGGGGCGCAGGTACCACTCAATTTTGTATCAAGGTTTTAACATTGTATCCGTTTCCTGTTCCAATATGAATGACTGACCATTGTGTCAAAGTTGTATCTACACAGTGGCTTAGCATCAAATGTAGTAGGGAAGGCAATACAGGATGCATATATACATGAGGCTGACCTGGGTTTTCAACTTGCATGTTGTATAAGCATTGAGAGCATATTCCTTCCGTCACTGCATCCATGTTCTTTGACATTGGGTGTATGATGTGATCTATATGTTTCTCAATTAATTACTTAGCGGTTTCACCATTAGCTTGAGCGTTGTAGCATTAAAACACGACATTCTGACATTTTGCGGGCATCCCGTAAGGTAGCCTCGGTTGCCATGACCGTAGTAACAATCCTTTATTTTCATATGACAATTGTCGTCACAGCATACTAAAGCTTCCACTTTATTTTTGAGGCTACCAAATGCTTAGAATTATATCTTTTAATAGATCAGTGGCACGCAGTGTGCCACTGCCACGCAGACATTACAAAATGGTCTCTGCCATAAATACTCAACCACACGCTGCTCTCTAGACCACTGACGAGAGGCTGATTTGATGACTCCCGTGGGTTGTTTTCTTCTGTCAACTACGGAAGGTAAGTATGGCAGACGGCAGTGCTACTTGCAGCACGCACCGATACTGAGTCCGTGAACATCAGACTCCGTGCCCTGTGACTTCACGTTCACACTGGCGACCGTCCCACTAACTGAATAGACCCCGTTGTCATGGCGCTACTGACGCAGCTGAGCCTCCACGGCACTTGTCCTGTCGTTTGGAGTGCACGTTTTCTAATCATGCCCCTTCATATGAATTCTGGCATTACCACACCATTGGTAAATATCTACACGTAACATAGGCCCCTTTTTACATACAAGAGCCAACACGTCTGTTTTGGTTGCCCTTGTTATGGGATTTTGGTATTTTTCCTGCGGCACATCACCTATGGTATAGTTTTCACAGCATGCCATAGGGGGCTTGTATTACCATCATTATTATTTTGATTTGGAAATGACACCGGACATTAATCTATTGCCCCTGTCCCACTCCACAGTCCTGCTCGGATTGTTGTCTGCGGCCAACTGCCCTGTGAACCAACACACTGGGCCTAATCTCCTCCGAGTCATCCGGCTTACAGGCTTGCAGCGGGTAAGGATTTTCTTCCCTCTTGACAATAATTTACAACACTGCACCCTAGGTAGAGGGCACTAAACTTATCTATTATTCCTCTTTACAGTTGTGGTGGGACTGCGCCTTGCAGTCCACTTTCTGGTGAATCACCATTTTGGGCCTAATCTCGCCGATTTATCCGGTCCAAAGGCCAGCAGCGGGTAATGAACTCCCTCTAGCTTTCTCCAATAATTGATATCGAGTACAGAGTAACATAATATATCATGTACCATTTTTTGATCATCATTCACAGATTGGATTTGTTCAGGAATTATTTCCTGCCTTTTTTCTGATGATGTGGACCTTCAGAATTTTTTTCCCTGTGCAAAACATTACGATAAGATCCGTAATCACTTGGTCTCCCTCGGGGGACACTCAATTATTGTATTCACTGCTTTACAAATTGTTACATATAATCTGAACCCAACACACTCCTGACACCCCATTCTGTCTCTGACAGATAACGTAGGACTCCCTTGTGTACAATTTTTCCTGTCCTGATGAAGGCCGATCCAACAACTTCTACTTAAGGATAGCTTCTAGGCCGAAACACAGTTGTGTTGACCCTCTTTTTGTCTGCGTTAAATATTCACTGTTACATAATTTAATATTTGCACATTGTGTACTGCAATTACACCAACACAGCTCATGGTACCCCCTCCAAGGGAACATAGAGACTGTACTTGCCACCAATTTTGACCCAAAAGTGATGTTGAGGTCTTGTATCTATGTACTGTTGCCATGTATGTTATATGTATCTTATTGAGTATCCAATGTTTCACTTAAGTGTATTTTCACTTGTTTCTTATGTATAAAATCAAAATCAAAGTAACAGTCATCATCACCAATTTTGTGCTTAGTGACTGTCAGGATTTAGTGTTTCTCTTTTCGGGTTCCACAACCTTGCTCATTTGTGTCTTAGAAACGAAAAAGAAATCAGACTGCCATTGGGTGTGAGGTGAACATATATATCGTGGAGGTGGAATGTCTGAAGAAAGTTTGAATAATTGGGGAAATCTCTACCTATGATAACTTCTTCTGGGATGATGGTGGTTGAAATAAGCATTTGCTCTCCTCTAATATTAATAGACAGGGCTATTCCTGGGTAGATTTCATTATCTCCATGTACGCAGGTAACCCTAACTAGGGATGAGTTTTTAAGATCTTCCTGAGTAACTAAATCTCCTGCTTAGCACGGTCTGTTTACTGCCAGAGTCTATTAAAGCATTTACGCTCCTCCCATTCGGAAAAGCCTTCTCATAACTAAATTCCAAGCAATGTGGGGACCTCAGGCTTCAAAATACATGTAGCAGCAAGCATAGAGGGGACATCAGGCTCTAAAACACATATAGCAGCGATCGTAGAGTGGGCAGCAGGCTCCCCGATGCATGAGTTATCAGGCAAAGAGGGGACAGCTAATAAAGGAGTACATGTGGAAGCAGTGTTTATTGGGCTGACATCCTGTGTGGTGCTTGAGAGCATATTCGCATTGATAGATGCCTGTGTGCTTGATGCACTTTTTGCATTAAGTGTGTCATGTTTTACGGAGTGAGAAGTCTTTGTAGCGAAGAAACCAAGTACCCCCACCTCAATCAACTTGTCCATATTGCCTATATGTTGGGAACCAGAGTTTGAGACTCGTGCAGTGCCAGTGAAAATACTGATACCGAGGAGAATCCTGGATGCAAGGTTGCCATTGAGAAAGCCATACCTGCATATGAGACAGTGGGCCTCATTCCGAGGCTGGAGCTATCCATGGAGTAAAGAGCACCATGGTAAGCAACCATGGAGCTATTTACTCCATGGATATCCGGCATGGTGAATGGAGTAATTACCGGTCCATTCCAAGGTTGGAGGGACCGGTAAGTCCCCATTCACCATACCGGTTCCCCATCCCCATTCCTGCCCCCATAGGGCTCAATGGGAATGGGGAAGGAGTAAATTACGGCACCGTAAATTACGGTGCCGTAATTTACTCCAAGGTCCCTTTGCGGGTTGGATTTTTAACGCCTGCTAAAAGCAGGCGTTAAATGCCAACCCGCAAAAGGGAACTCGGAATATGGTGGTAAGTGTTAACGGTCACCGTTGCCATTAACGGTGACCGTTAACCCTTACCTCCAGCCTCGGAATGAGGCCCAGTATGATGGCCATTTGAATGAAATTCCTGAAGAAGGAGTACCAATGAATGAAAAAGCAGATTGGTGACATCACACAAAGTAATACTGACGCACTGAGAAGAGATGCAGAGACAAGAGAATATAGATATTCTGTAAGGCATCAAGAAAGTATCAAAGATAATTGACATCTCGGGCTTGAGATGAAGAAACATATGCTACAGAAATGATGAAGATGTCAAGTCATTTTACAGGACTACAGATGCAAAGAAACACAAGCAGACAAAGGCCCTCATTACGACCCTGGCGGAAAGGGTTTTACGCCAGCGTAATGCATGGCGTACCTTTCCGCCAGACTACGAGTTCCCGTAGCGCCATGACGATTTTTTCGCCTGGTTTTTCCGGGCGGAAAAATCCATGGCGCTACGGGACTTGTTGTTAATTACGCCACCGTAATTTACGGTGGCGTAATTAACGCCTTCCCCACTCCCATTATACCCTATGGGGCAAAAATGGGAATGGGGAAGGGTAAATGGGGATTGGGGACTTACCGCCCCGCCAAGGTCGGAATGGGGCGGTAAGTCCGCCAACCCCCATGGTGGAGTTGGCAGCTCTGCGCCATGGACCATGGTGCAAATTGCACCATGGTCCTCCGCCAGGGTCGTAATGAGGGCCAAAGTATTCTTGAGGCTAGCTAAGTAGTGAATAGATTGCGGCATGGGCCAACGTATACACATATAGGAATCAACTAGAAAATTGATGTTTTCATGACGTATTATAGCAGAGCTGGGCCAGAGAAGGAAGGCCTTTTCCAGTATGTCGTAGTTGAAAGACAACAAAATTACAGAAGTAAATCTCAGAAAGGCGAGGCTGGATCAGCCCCAGAAGCCAAGGTCTTATCAGACTGGGATGAGCCGACATTAGTTACAAATCGTGTGAAAGGATGAAACTCCTGTTCATAAGGCATGGACGAAAACAAGGAAGACGTCAGAGTTTCATTAAATAGCAGTATTTTTAATGCACCAGAGCTCAAATTTGTGGTCTTCAGTCACGTGAATGGAAGGAACTGGACAAAAATGACAAACCACACCTATGCAGAGAGGCAGAGTGTGCCTCTACTCCCCTGTATTCTCCAGAGCTAAGAACATTTCCAAGGAAGAGTTCAAAGACTTAATTGACGTGCAGACAACTTGAGATGATGATAGATGATATGCTAATTGTTGGGAAGCTATGGTTATGACCACCTCACCAGCTCTTGGAAGTCCGCCTGCGTTCTGCTAACATGGGTGGAAAAGTACTGATGAATATGAGAGTGCCAACCAATGGTAGGGGGCCGCATGATTGAGCCCTACAGTTTGAGTAACCAATGGGGCGTTGTGTATTTAGTAACGTTCATAGTGACTTGTTTGAAGGATGGGCTTAGTAGTCCCACCTGATGTTAAGGAGCCTATCACTTTCAAGACTAGTATGGAACATATACCTAGATGGTCCCTCGACGCTTATCACATTTGCCACTAGGTTTTTGTAGTTTGCCACTTAGAATGATGTTAGTAAGTAGGTTAAACGTCATCAATGAAGAGTTTTTACTATAAGTATGATGTTTTTAGTAAATGCATTGAGAGAGCGACCATGCTATGAGATGTCCGTTTTACTCCCTGTTTTAGACAATTGATAATAAAACAGTCAACTTTGCCAACTTCCTGAGTCGTTTAGATTATTGATGTTTGAGTAACTTCTGCATCCCCATTCATCTCAAGGTATTGCTATCTCGTTTTACAGGGCTGGGTCGGCTGTCTCGGTTAATCTTGGTAAGCGTATAGACGGTGGGTTTCTGGATGCATCGGCGCCTCCACCGGTTTATGTGTTTCTGTTGTTCTGAGGAGCCGGTGAGGCTCAGGGCGTGTGAGCCATCTATGGCGGCGGTTCTGGACTTTCGGCACAAGTGGCTATGCATCTGTGGGTTAGCCGTGGCTGTGAGAGGGGGTTTGGCCGTGAATCACGATATTAGGTGCATATTCCTTCGTATAAGGGTGCATGGGATAGAAGCCCAGTGGTCGTGGTGAGCTATATTAGTTGCTGTTACGGACCGAATGCTGAGATGCGGCAGGGCATCCAGTAGGAAGAGGGATTGCAAAAAATCTCTATGGGTGGGTAGAGGACGAGACATTTGCAAGTTAAACGAATGCAGTAGGTTGCTTGCATGACGTGACACGTACCGTTTGAAATTGGCTGGTGGGTGAAACACAAAGCATGGCCAGGTCGGCGAGGGTTTCAGCAAGGTGCTAACACTTTCCGGATTCCTCTGTTCTGGATTCGATGCGGGTGGTGTGGGTGGTTGGGGTTTGGGCCCACCAGGGGACAGGGTTAGACAGGTGATTTGACCGGCTTCCCCGCTCAGCACGGTCAGACAGGCTTGAATAGGCATAGGCCTTACTTCCTGACCTTCCTTCTGGGCCGGCTTGGATGGCCTTTACGGTGAAAGCATTGTTCAGGTTTTAGAACTAACAATTACATTTTTGGATCCCGCTTGAAGATTTGAAAAGAGGCAATGCCGTCATTTTGAAACTTCATTTACTGCTTTTTTGTGCAAACAAAACAAAACTGCTACGCCTACCGTGCACTGCAAACTTGGCTTCTCTGCAGGGACTTAGATACACAAACACAAACAATAGCTCTCTGCCTGAAAAAGTGTGCACTGCGCTGAATTTGCTCTTAATGTACGTTAGTGCAGAAAAGTATTTGCTCATTGTGAAAACAGACAGGTCTTTGTCTGCCTAGATAACGTTCCACAGTGCAAACCTCGGGTAATGCAGAGATGCACACACCGAACAGTTCTTCTGAACACTCTAAATTGTCAAGAGCTGCGTGGTTTCTCAGAGTGCGCTTTGTCTGACAAGACAGAAGGATTCTTTTCTTAACTAACTTGAACTCTTTTGTCTGTCACCAACACCAGCATTCAATGCCAATCCCAGACACCCAAACACATCTCCCGGCCCCCTCACCCCTTATCAACCCCCATGCCCCACCCTCACCCGCACCTTCCTCTCCTCTTTACCCCTCCCGCCGAGAGATCCTGTTACAGTGTTTAGGTTCATGAAGTACACATTAACATAAGCAGATTAGCTGCAGTGTTGTCGTACTTTCAAAAGAGAGTGGGGGAACCCCCCCACCCCAAAAGAAAGTGCCTCACAAAGGAAGAGCGAAGGGGCGGCTTGGGGGCAGGACTGCAGCCAGTCATTTCCTGAAAGCCTGCACCTGCATTTCTGCAAAGTCCTCTTCTCAGGCCTCTTAGGAGGCATTTAAATATCGAAAGGAGGTGGGGGTTGGGGAGGAAGAGACACAAAAAGAAATAAGGCCAAAAAAAATCCCCAGCTCTGCATCACATTAATTGATTTATCTGGACAGAGAATGGGCAGTTTGCTGACAGTGTGAAAACATCTTTTGATTCCTACTCAGCATGGAGAGGAGATCAGGCCCTTAATCTGTTCCATTCAGATAAGAGGGCTGGAGGCTCTGCAGCAGACTGATAAGACACCGATTTTTTTTATAGGCACAAAATCCATTGAGGATTTTTTTTTGTGATTGTGTTTTTTTTTCTCTTGTAGCGAAGAAGGTCAGGGGAAGTCTGCTATCATGCATTTGCAGTTGCATAATGAGGGCTGCCTGCATTGAATTTGCAAGCACACATTGCTAAATGTCTTCACTTGCTGGAGCTGTTCTGTCCCCTGATTGTGTCTGTCGCTGGATACGGAATCCGGGCTGCCCCAGCGAGCAGAACACTTGGTTTCGGTGGCAAACAACCTACGGGCTTCCCTTGTTTGTTTTCAGTTGTCCTCCAGTTATTTTAGATGTGGCATGGCAGGTTTGACACACGCCGCCCCACAACCCACAAACAAATCTGGCTGTAGTGTTAAATATGGCATCACTAATCATGGAGCCCAATTCAGAAATTCCAAGAATGCATTTTGGTGGTGGTTTTCAATTGCTAATTTAAAATGGGATATTTCGACAATATCTGAGGACAGGGCGATTTTGATTCACCTTCTCATGGAGTGATATCACCAAACTTATGGTACAAAATGCAAGACTACATTTATGTTTATGTTATGTTTATTAGGTTTACATAGCGCTTTAATCCAAAGCGCTTTACAGTATAACAACAAGGTACAATAAAGAAAGAAGCATAGATACAATCATGAAGCAAACCAGTGAGACAGTATGTAGAACAATTTACTTAGGTGGAGGTGGAGAGGGAGAAGGGAAAGAGAGAGGAGGTAGGAAGGAAGGTTACAAATAACTGATTTGAGATCAATGGGTGCGAGGATAAGGGGAAGGGAGGGAAAGGAGATTGGAAGGGAACAGGGGAGATGGAGAGGGGCGAAGATAGGGAAGGAAAGTCGGGGGGGGGTGGAGAAGCAGGGCTTTCAAGGAGGTGCGGAAGGATGAGTAGATGGGGATGGAGTGGATAGAAAGAGGTAAGGAGTTCCAATGTAGGGGATTTAAATCAATGTATTTAAATTAAAATTTAAATAGCAAAAACTTGTAAGTTTACAATATTGAAATGCAAGACAATATGAATGCAGATACATTTAGCGGGCTGTCAGAACACACCTGGTGTACTTAGTGAAATGTACACCTCCCTGATGAAATAAGGAAATGAAGAAAATGCATGCACAAATATATTAAATGTGTAGGCGAACTTGGAATAATGAATAGAATTCATTATTTTGTTGGAAGTGCTGTAGAGTTTTCTACCGAGAGAGTAAGGAACTTGAAATGTGAGGACTTTGTGGGAGAGTTGTCTCTTTTCAACGACAACGTCTTTCCACGGTATGTTTTGGGGACGGACCGTTTTTTTTTACTGGGATGGATCCAAAATAGGACCTCAGGTGGCTCGTGGCAGACAGAGCACGCGGAAGCTGTGAATGAGGGGCAGGACAGTGTGACAGAAAGGGACCTGTGACGAGACTTCTTGGAGCTACTATTGAGGAGCAAGAGCTGCACGATAATATTTGGAGGGCTGGGCCAAAGAAGTGTCTGAGTGTAACAGATTAAGAATCACAGCTAGCTATGTTTTCGTACCTATCATGAGAGGAAGTTAAATCTATTTTAAAAGGTGTGTTAAATATAGTTAATCAGCATTATAAAAAATCAATGAAGGTTCCAATCCCTCAGTTCTTGCAAGGGAAACCCATGGCATTTTATATATTCAGTTATTTTATTAAGTCATTCTAATGACAGGACATCAATGTAATAATATATTGCAAAAATCAAACAATTTAGACTACCTGCAGAATTCCCTTGGGATGTCTGCGCATTGGCAACTACATATGTGCACAACCACCCTCACCGTGAGAACATGTTAAAACTTAGCAAGGAGAAAGGAAACATTAATTTCAGGCAGACTTTGGGTCTCAAACAGCCCCTGGACTGATGCCTCAGCTTTGTGATCCTCCCATCCAATTCAGTATATATTTTTCAATGTTGCAAACTTAAAGGAGCAAAAAGCCAAGCGTGCATTATGTATTTAGCTATTCAAGCATACAACCCTTTCTTATCACAGACATATTTGTCAAATGTAGGGATCTGTTGTCATCTTTGTGTTCCCAAAATGCACTTTTATTGTATGCAAAGGAACCTGGAATTCTCACTGTTGTTCTTTGTCCGTTTCCCCCTTTTTTCAGAGGGGTACTTCAAAAGCGTACAATGTGAGTATACCAGACTGTCTATCTTGGAATGATGACCTTCTATCAGAAAATAATTTCTATCGGCATTCTAGGTTTTGATAAAGTGGTATGCCAGGTAAGACAAGTGCAACATTCTTTTTATGACTAAAACATGTATTGGAAGTGATCATTAGAAATTAACATTTCAAAATGAGACATTTTAAAATGTCAGCAAAATCAGATGTTTTTTCATCTTTTTAATAGCTGCTTTTGCAACCTTCACCCTCACAAGAAACCTGTCTTTTTAGTCTCTGGTCGCACAACTGTGAGCAATGGCTGGGGTGGCTCTAACAAGCACATGCCTCACAACATGATTCTCACACACATAAAAAAGACAGAGAGAGACCGATAGAGAGAGAGAGAGACAGAGAGAGATAGAGAGCTAAAGAGCGAGCTAGATCGGCATATGATAAGCCGGATACAGCTAGCTGTACAGATTATGTTTCCCTTCAGTGCATTACAAAACAAATAATTTACATTCACATGTATGATAATGATGTTGTGATTGTAACCATAATTTATAGCAACATCTACTGGGGAAGGCCAGTATGGTCCCTCATCATCTATAAACTAATCTTTAATGTGAGGAAACCCTGGTTCAATAGTAATATTTGTACACTCCAGGAACTGGGGCCTGGCAAACCTGGCCCACTTAAAACCCTGGCAACAGCAGCAATCTGCCCCATGAAGGTCAGGAAGAGTTTTACGACAATAAATGTAAACATCTCCTACATGCATGTCACAACCAGAATGACGAAGCTGATCTCAATTAACTCACATCCTGTTAATCAAATGTAGGTGGATTAGCTACATAGATCTAAGGCAGCAGTGTCAAACATAAGGCCTGCAATCTGGATCAGGATCCCAAAGCCTCTTCCTCTGACCCTTCACACATAGTGCAGATTGCAGAGGAACATGTGCTCTGACAGAGAAGATCAAAGACAAGTCTCCTCAGCTGCAGAGTCTTCAGGTTCATTAACATGAGAGAAAGGGACTTTGACCAGTAGTTGATTACCCAGAGAGCAACTGGAATGCAAAGCACCACTGTACTTAAAGAAAAGCAAGCTTAAAGAAAGGGAAACTAAAGCAAGGGATAAGTGAACATGTAACCAACAAAATAAACATATAGAAATACAGAGTCACCTCACAATTAATCCATTGTCTTCTTTAATGAGAAATACGAAGGGTATGTTTTTCCATCCACTCAGAAATACTTTGGCCTACATAAACAAATTATGAAATTATTTGAAGCTCAAAAAGATACACAAAAGGCCCCATAAAACAATGCTTGTGCCTTGGGCATTCTATTACTAAGATGCCATACCTGAAACCTGTTAATTAACAAAGATAAATCTACAAATATTATAATACTACCAGTTCACGTTCCTTCTTGAGCCAGGATAGCCAACAAGAAGATAGCGAGTCACTTGTAACTCACCTGAGGCTTGCCATAGCTCCTTGCATCAGACACCATAATGAGAACTGTGTTTTTATTTTTGTGTCTGAAGTCGCAAGGCCTCTTCCCCTGCCTCCGCCCCTCTACTTTTACACAAAGCAGTCAAAAACTGTGTGCACCGTCAGAGGAGGGGCTGCATCTGGGCTTGAAGGGCTCAGGGCAGTGTCCCAACAAGGGGTTAATAATCAATACCAAAGTGAATGGGAAATGTGTGTTGTGGCCATTGTCACCAAGAGGTGCAAATGGTGGCTGATTAGAAAGGGAAAGGGTCCATAAATCTACATGCCATGTGAAAGTGATCGCTACAGTCTCACTGGGTTCCTTGAGATTTATTTCGGTTCACGTTACTTTGCATGCTGTTTATTGTAGGCTTCCAAACAGAATGGGGAAAATAAAGCTAGAGCTGTAATTATTTTTGTTCTGTTGTGCGTCTGTGTGTGTAGAAAAAAGACAATCCATTTCAGTCCCAGCTTGCAAGAAAAAACGTACATCGAGCGGTTCATTTTGCTGTTTATGGTCAAATTGTGAATTCATTTTTTTTTTATTTGAAGATACTGAGTTCTATGCTTTAAGGCTGTAGTACCCCAATTGTATAAACAATTTGCCATGATATGGAGGAGGCCACCTCTATGCGTGTCCCAATACAGGAATACAAGCGCTAACAGCAATTTTACATTTAAGTAAATGTGGAAAACTACTAGCTCCACTTAATTCTGGTGCTTGTCCACTTACATGTATAAAAACTAAACAGCAATGTAAAATGACACGTGCCATCAATGCCAGGATTTAAAAAACATGATTTGGGAGTTTTGTTTCAGCCAATGTTTTACGAAACAATAGTACAAATGAAGTAATTGGGGAAGAAAAGTGAGTAGTGGTATTTATATATTTTGATATGCATAGGATTAATGTAGCTTAAACCTAGTTAATAATTAACCATTCACTGTACAAAACAGGGTGGAGGGTACAGGGTGGAGAACATCGAGGAGACCCATGCTATGGGAGAACAATCAATAGGGCTGATCCCCTTTGGCTATGTACACCAACCCGGTAGACCTACAGAGATCCTGGGGTTCTTGTGTGGAACCTGTGTGCATATGTTCACATTGTGGCAGCACATTTTCAGCCTTTCAACACTGAATTGAAATTATGCAATTCATGAGCTCTGATTTTGCTAAAAATTTGACAAAACACCCTACAATTTACAATTCTCTAACACATGGAAAATGATAATGGTTGCCTTGTCACCAACAGTATGGGGGGTGTGCCAGCACTGCCACTTTAAAACACATGCTGATGCCATTGCAAACAATATGTCATAATTGTCAACCATTTGTGTGATGCTGGAGCACTCATTATGTCTGAGAGTGATGTACATGCAGGTCAGGCATGGCTAATTTCTCATGCACTAAATGACCTGCAGGATTTCTGTGATACTGCCTCCTTTGTAAAGGGCAGAGGGGTGGCAGGCCACCACCCAATATGAAGAAGTTGCCTCTTACTGCAACCATACACTCTTTTGGTGAAAATGTTAATATAACGATTCATATATTGTCTGATTGGATTGTTATATGATTCATGCACGTTTCGATCATCGTTATAAAATGTTATTATTTTAGCCCTATGATTTAGACTTTTATTTGCAATTTTTTCAATCTTTTATTATTTTGACATAAAGACCTTTAAGGGTAGTCAACAAAGTAGGCTTTGACTTACTTTTCCTTTACTGAATTAGACATGTGAGCAATTAGCATGAATTGGGGATGTGCTATACTGGCAGTACATTTTAATTTTTTCATAAAACAGACATTGCATATGCTGAATGTTTTTAAAACTGTATAACAGATTGATTGAAGTAATCCTCAGATAGTTTTTTGAACATGCAACTTCAAAAGAAACAAACTACCTTTGTTGAAATCCTGAATGCAGATGCAGACACACATCCAACAAAAAGCACAAGATGTCCCATGTCCATCTACCATGGGAAACCAATGTTCTTTTCTTTCAGCGTAAAATGAAAATGTGCATCTTTAATCTGTGGTGCCCAAGCTATTGGGCATATAATTATGAAAATAATGTTCCCAAAGAAAGTTGTCTGTGATCCTAAAAAGTAAAATAAGTAAACTAAACTTTGCCATGAAAATGCTGTTACAGAGGCATCCTTCAAAGTTGCTAAATATTTGATAATAAAACAACAAATGTACTTTTACAGATGGTGCAATTGTGAAGGTTGTAGTGACACCCATTGCTGAGTCTGTTGCAAGAGATTTTAAAAACTGTCCTGAATGTATGTCTGTCATGTTAGGTGTGCAGTTAGGTGCAAACATTATGACAGGGAGGGTATCTGCCCTATCAGCAAATGTGATTGTCTAGCTCTGCGAATCTGCATGTTATTGTAACTAGCCCCAGATGCCTGTGGACTTGGTGCGCTTTTACAAATGCCAAATAAATAGATAAATAAACTTCCTGAAATCAAAACGTTGATCCTGCCTTACAGCCTCCAAGTGCTGTTACTGTTTCAAGCCACACACCAGATTACTGAGCACTAGTGGATAAGCATGCAGTGTCAGCCTTCTCATTGAATGCCTCGATTGGTTTCCTACATTCTGATATGCTTAGCAATTAGGAAAGCAATGTCTAAACAGAGTCTGTTCAGAGCACAAACGCACTCGTCCCAGGGGTTTTCTTCATCTCCGGGTCACTTGGGCTTTTTGCCACTGGTGGAGGTGCCAGGCAGCCTATTTCCCTTGGGAGCTGGGCACCTGATGCCTCACACCATGCGGACGCCTTAGGACCCACATATCTTTCTTCACTGTTTTGTTACAGTTTTTTGTCAGATTTTTGCTATTTGTTTTTTCTTCTTTTTCTGTACTTTTAATCCTGCATATCCACTCCCCCACAACGCTACAACTTGCTCTATCTTTCTCAATGGGTTTTTATCAAGGCGGTTTTCCATTCACTTTACATTTTTACATTTTTATCTTTTTACCTTCACATGAGGCCTCATATTTCGGACTCTTAATATATCTTTGGGTTATTTCATCCCGGTACACAGGCGGCCTATACCATTCCAATATGGTGTACCTTCCGCTATAGGACTTGCTGGCTCTAGGCTCCAGAAGCAAACATCAGTTCCTCTTGCACATTTTATGTTTATACAGCGGGCAACCCGGCGAGTCTCCCCACGGCGATACTCACAGTGTTTTGCTTCGCTAGCACAGCGCTAAGCAGAGTTGCAAATTTACCTTTGGGATTGACGTTTGCTTTCTCCTTCCCATTGAAATTATTTCATATTTTACTGGTCGCTTCTTCTCTTTCTGTATTTACACTTCATAGCTTTTTGCCAGCAGTCTTGAGTTGGATTCCCCTTTGGATGATCGTGCAGGGAATCTTATGTTTGTGGTGCCTAACTATGAACACTATTATATCATTAACCTTTTTGTGTACGCATAACACATAACTGTGTACTGCCTTTTATGTATAAGGTTCCTGTGAGCTTATAATTAATATCACCCCTAGGTTGAATACCTTGAGGGGAAGTGATTTTTATACCAAGAATTTTTTTTTTCAGATTTAACATTTATGCCTTATCTATATTGTTCACATTAAACACATGTGTATTTTGCTATTTAATAGGACAAGTGAGTTTGTGCTCTGAGCAGTCTCTGCTCAGATATTTCTTTTCATTATGCTTCTTGGGCTTTGGAAGCAAGTCCATATTTACAAACGGCACCCCTTTTAATATTTGTATATGGCTTTAAGATATACATACATTTGAGTGCAGCCCCTTTCTTTGTTTTTATAACAATTTTTAGGAGACAGCTACTAATAAAATATATTGAAATAAAGATGTTTTCATAGTTATTAATATCATGGTAAATTCATGTTATTCCTTTTTATATAAAGAGAAAATAAATTGCCCCAAAAAAATCTTGGTACAAATTCTAATACTCTTGGACATCACCCCAATAGCTTTCGCCAGTAGTTGCTACCTGTTGGCCATTGATTACAAGTAGCTCCTGCTAATGTAAAGGTTGGAGACGGCTGTTCTAGAGTATACCTCAATATCAGTGTGCAGCGTTATTTTTTCACCCATGCTTCAAAAAAGTATGTAATGTTACCTTGCATGAAAAACTGAAATCATAAGCATACACCACACAATTAAATCAAAGCTGCGGCTGCGGTAGAGATCCTTCAAACCCATCGATACTTTAAACTAGTGTAATTTCTACCAATATGTAATTTAGCAATTGACATTTTTTCCCAGTGTCCTACTGGTAACTGTATCAGGTGCTGCTTCAATGATGTTGTGTGTGTGTGTGTGTGTGCGCGCACGCTTGCGTTTGCTTTGCATCCATTGTTTCTATTTTCTGATGAGCATTACACCACACCACTTTAAAAAGTCTGCCGTCCTCCACTCTTTTATCCTGTTCCTTCTCAGAGGCCTGCTGATGGTGTGGCTCATGATAGGTCAATTGTTATCCAAACTGGCCCATTGCCAGATTGAGTTTGGCCCCCCCTACTCTTCCACTTAACAGACCATACTAGTGATGCAGTGATTTTTATGAATGATTTCCTGATTCACAGTCCTTTCCTTATCAGATCGTACTTAGTATAGCAGTTACTATGGGTAGGCAAGAAAACCAGAGTTGATTTTTGTCAAACCTAATTTTGTAAAAAAAAAATATTTTTACATTTATAAAGCACACAAGACGGCCCTCAGGCATCGTGGCACTGTTACAATAGGGCTTACTTAGTGACAAGATAACAAGCATGCCAGAACTGTAGGTGTTGTTAGTTACATGATAGCACCCATGAGAGACAGTAGGTGTTCTAAGGAACAGTGAGCAATAATACAAGAAAGTACAAAGTTGTATTGACATTTCATGGTCTGAAGCTATAATACTCAAGGTTCTAAAGTTCCAGGGGAACGAGCTAAAACTCACGCTTACTTCGAATGGAAATATGGGAGGGTTGGTGTAGCAGGGTGAGCTGGTTGAAGAGCTTTGTTTTGAGTGATTTGCGGAAGGCAGCGTGGGAGGTCTCATTCCTTAGTGTTGTGGGCAGGGCTTTCCAACTTTTTGGTGCTGGAAATAGGAAGCTGGAGCCTCCGGCTTTAGCTCTTTTGAAGGTAGGAACGTTAAGCTGATTAGCGTGTTGTGAACGCTTAGTTCTGAAGGAGGAGGCTCAGACTAGTTTTTCTGATAGGTCTGGAGGAGCTGTGAGTGATAGCATTTGTGGGTTATAGGTAAGGTCTTGAAGAGTATACACTCTTTGACTGGGAGCCAGTGGGCATCCCCTCTTGGTTGGGAGATGTGCTCCCTTTAAGGAATGCTTAGAGTTGCTCTGAGGGCATTATTTTTAATGATTTGTAGCCTGTTGATGTTTTTGGCTGAGGGGCCTCCAAGCAGGATGTTACAATAGTCTAGTTTGGCCCCAATGGTAGCTCTGGCTATAGAGAGGCAGTTTCTCGAGGCTAAGTAGGGTTTGAAGGAATTTATGATTTTGGTAGTGAGTGCAGCAGAAAGATGCAATGGTGCTGACTTGGCGCGTCATAGAAAGAGGAGGGTCGATGTAAACCACCATGGTTTTGACTGCTGGTGAGACAGTGATAAGGGTGTTCTCTATGTTGAAGGACGTGTATTGATAGTCAAGTTTGTTTAGAATTTACTTGGGGCCTACCAGGAGGACTTCTGTTTTTTTCCCGTTGAGGCATAGTCCGTTAGCCGCCATCCAGGCTTGGATGGTGGCATAGGTTTTAGACAGTGTTTCAGCGTCTTTTTCATGAGAGCCAGTGAGAGGGAGGAGGACGTGTGTGCCATCGGCATAGTCTATGTACGCTATGCCGAGATTGCCCATGTTATTGAAAAGAGGTAGGGTGAAAATATTGTACAATGTGGCCGAGTTGTAGGAGCCCTGTGGGAGTCCGCAGTGGATGGTGGTTGGGGCAGCGCAAGTCTGATCTGAGAACACTTTCATGACTCTCCCTTTAAGCAAGGATCTGATCCAGGATGTGGCTTTGGGGTGAATTGGGCTACCTTCCTGAGTTGTCTGCAGAGGGTCTTGTGGTCGACAAGATCAAACGCTGGAGACAAATCAAGGAGCAGGAGCAGTGCAGGCTTGCCTTTGTCCATTATTTCCCCAAATTGGATCTTCAGATCCACTAAGGACGTCTCCGTCCCATGGCCTCGGTGGAAACCTGATTGCCTCTTTCCAAGAATACTATTCACTTCAAGGAAATGTTGGATTTGTAAATAAGCAGCTTTGTCTAAAATTGTTAACAGGAAAGGTACAGTGGTGATGGGTCTGTAGTTGTTAGGAGATTCAGGGTGCAGGGATTTTTTTTCAAAAGTGGGTGAACCCAGGCCTCTTTCAGGCAGGATGGAATGATGCCAGAAGCGAAAGAGGCATTAATGAAGGCTGTCCGAAATGGAGTTAGTGTGTCTGCGCAATCTTTGATAAGCGTGGCCGGGCAGACATCACCCTTGCAGTTCGATGGTTATATTTGTTTAAGGATGGCTAGTACTTCGGTCTCTGTTACTTCTCTGAATGAGAAGAAGATCTTTTCATTGGTGTCAGAGTTTTTTATTGGTGAAGTGGGCAAGTTGTCTTTGGGCTTTTTTTCTGTAGGAGGTCTATTTTATTGAGCATGGCTGATTGGATATTCGAGCACCAAGTTTCATCTTTCACAAGTTCTTGAGTGCTAGTGGTTGGGGTGGCACGTTCCTTGAATATGGCAAATAGTTCTTTTCACTCAGAATTGGCATTCGCAATTCTGGCGTTATAGGCTTTCGATTTGGCTGTGGTGATGGCTTTTTGTATTGGGAGGCAAGTATTTTGAAGGCCTATAACGTGGAATTTTGTGAGTCGGATTGCCACTTGGTGAATGCAGTGCGCTTAAGGGAGCGTAATTCTTGGAGATCAGCTGTGAACCAAGAGTTGGCATGTTTCTTCCCTTTTGCTTTCTTTCTCTCTAGCGGTGCAATGGCGAAAGGAGGATTGAGGGCCGGAACCTCTAGAAATTGAAGGATTCTGTCTCTGGTGAGGTTACGAGAGCATCTAGCTAATGCTGGTGGGCTAATGCTGGTGGGAAGGGGGTGTTAGGTTTGATGGTATTGGTGATGGAAGGGATGGAGAAGTGGATAAGGTGGTGGTCCGTCCAGGGGGATGGGTTGTTGGAGCTGAATTCTCCTGAGCAATTCTGGTCCGCTACCCAATCTAGAATACGTCCTTTGAAGTGGGTAGGGTTCTTAATTCGTTGCAGGAAACCCAGGTCAAGGAGTGCTTTGGCAAGGGATTTGGCTTGTTTATCCTTGGGATCATTGAAGCCTAGGTTGAAATCCCCCAGTAGGATGGATTTGGTAGTGGTTTTTAAGTTCTCACCTAGTAAATGGAGTATTTTTCCATGAAAGTCAAGTACTGGGCCTGGAGACCGGTAGATGACATGGATAGTAATTGTGCAGTTCGGGGAGAGGGATAGTGTTTCAGATAGGGCGTCTGCATTCCCACCTAACAGTGAGTTTATTTGTCTAACTGCAACAGATTCTTTTACTATGAGGGCAACTCCCCCTCCTTTAGTAAGCAATCTGTCCTGCCGCAGTAGTGTGTAGCATGGTGGGAGGGCTATGGAGATAGCTGGTCCTGCTGCTTTGTGTAGGCAGGTTTCGGTAATGGCAAAAGCATCCAGATCCAGGTTGGTAAGTAGGTCATGTATCTCTGTGGCATGGGCTGGGAGTGAGCATGCATTTATAAGGGCACATTGGAGTGAGATGCGAGGATGGTTTGCTTTGTTCATGCGTACACTGGGCGATGGAATCAGTGGGGGTCATTATGAGTTGGGCGGTAAGGGATTACCGGCACCGGTAAGGAGACCGGTGCCGGTAATCCTCTACCGCCCAATTCTGAGGTCCCTTAGTGGGAACCGTAAAGGATGTGTGGTCGTACCACACGTCCTTTACGGGTCCCGCTAAGGGACCAGGGCGCTAATAACGGGCTTGCTATTCGTGAGCCTGTTATTAGCGCCCTCCCCATTCCCATTGAGCCCTATGGGGTTTAAATGGGAATGGGGGATGGTTTGTTCAATGGGGACTTACCGGTCCCTCCATGGTTGTAGTGGACCGGTAAGTCCCCATTGAACAAGACCGTTGCCGGACAGCCATGGCACAAATAGCTTATTTGATAAAGACAATTTAACAACACAGTCGGTAGGTTAAAGAGGCAAAGCTGTAAAGTGTCTTTGCAGAGAAAGTAGAAACCACAAGGCGGGTGCACAATGAGGGTACGGCAGTGATTTAGAACATAGATTAGGTTGAAGACAAAGCAATTGCATGGTTTATAAGCGTGTGGCCAGGATCATATTCCAAAGTGGGTCAATCAGCGTTAACAACTAAAATAACCATGGCGCGTATTTTAACGCCAGTGAGACCGGGTTTAAATTGCACAGGGACAGATGGCGATACCACGTATATAGGTGGCATGCCCAACAGTAATTTTTAATCTTGTAGTTGCTTTGCTTTGGGGACAAGGTAGGAGTAGCGTTTTGTGGTGATCAAGTTCCATTATAGACCATAGATATTTGGTGCTGTCCACTTTAGGTGGCTGACGAAACTCAGAAGCGGTATAACCTGCTGAGTTGTTGAGACAAGGGGCCTCATTACAAGTTTGCTGGTCCGGTAATTATGGTACCGGTAAGCTTGCCGGTATCAAACGTTTACCGGACTGGCAAACTACGAGTTCTGCTCGTGGGTGCCTTCCCGCCCGCCAGCTCTGACCTGGTGGGCGTACCGGGAACCCGCAAGCAGAGCATGTTGGATGCACCGGCACCATTCAAGAAAGGTGCCGGTGCATCCGACCTCCCCATTCCCATTGAGACCTACGGGCCTCAATGGGAATGGGGAGCATTTTATTCCGGTGCCCGCGAATCGGCAAATACCGGGTCCGGCAAGGCCGTAATGACCCGGTAATTGCCCATTTGCGGGTGCCGGAACAAATGTGCAAGTTTGGTGGCAGCCTGCCAGTTTTACCGGCAAGGCTATTGCCAAACTTGTAATGAGGCCCAATGGGTCTAAGCTGTTGACTAATACATGAACATGGATAGCAAAGGAGTGATCAGGATTGTATTGGTGGCGATTGGGTGAAATCAAAAGATGGGACACCGGAGAGTACTCACAGTTGGTGATATGTGGTGGGAAGATCAGGTGGATAGCCAGAATGGTCAGCAACGTTCTGAGGTAGAGTGACTGGGGAACGGTACCAACGGCCCAGACAGGCAGAGACAGGCCCTTATGATGCAGCCCTTGAGGTGTGAGGCCGGCTTATGCCTGTCGATACTGCTGATTGGGTGAAATTGATGAGGTTGGCCAATCAGCGGCCTAGGCGAAACGAAGCAGGAAGGCCTCTCAATGCGGCGATGTTGGGGAGGTGGCCATTGTGAAGAATGCAAGAGGAACAGGAATGTGGTAAGGGTCATCAGAGACTCCTAGGCAGCAAGGGGGGAGCTGTAACAAAGGGGTGTGGCCTAACTGACGGGCCTGAAGAGTGCTGGGCATGACCTAAAGGGGGGCATGTGGCTTAGGCACTAAACAATATATCATGAGAACCTGCAAACGTGTATATTGGGTCTCCTGGGATGGTTGTAGGTAGTCTTGTTTATATCCAGTCTGCATCTTGTAAATAAATCTATCTTTAGTACCGTTTATAAATAAATTGCTTTCTCTAAAGGAATCACCCTTGCTCAAAATAAAACCAATTAATTCAGTGAGTAAAATGCTCTAATTCTGTTAATGCATCTCTTTTGAGAAAGGGGAGGGATGAAAGCCACCAATATGGGCCCTTCTCTCCTTTGCATAAATCAAAGAGCTTTCTGGCAACATGCAAATGAACATATATTTTTTGAATTCACAGATATATGTGTGTGAAAGTGATTCAAGCATGCAATCCTTCTGACCACACACATAATGCACATTGGACTTGGTGCTGATTTCATTTGCCACAACACCCACCCTAACAATAAATAGCTTGCAACCCATGAGCCATGTATGCTCATCTGGTTAGCTTCAGCATGTGTACGTGAGGCTTGGGTTGAGGTGTGAGTAGAGAACTAATTCCATTTTCCCTTAATGCTTTCCTTTCACTGCTTGTAAACGACGGAAACTCTCCCATTCGCAATGGCCCTAAATGTGCTCCTTTACACCTCTTAAATGTGCTCCTTTACACCTCTTGTAAATCGCTCGTCTGTTGCTGTGAATGATTCGTTCCCACGTTCAAATGTGTAACAACCCTAAATGCAGTTTCTTTCACTGCCTGTAAATCGCGCCTTCATTGCTGTACATTATTTGGTCCCACTTTCAAACGTGCTATTGCCCTAAATGTATTGATTTCACTGCTTGTAATCAGTCTGCTGTAAATTGCTCATTGATTAGAGACGTGTAAGGAGGTGTGGAGGAGGAATACCTTCTGGTGGTTGTCAATGGAAAGAACGAGGGATCCCCAGCTTGGAGGGTTTTTTTTGGAGACTGCCGGAGGTCTGCCCCTGCTAATCCTGACCCACTCAAAGCCCCGGGGGCTAGTCTTTTGCACTGTCAGTGTATGCAGAAACGCACGGTTGTCCTCAGCAGCTGGATGGCTGGGAAGATCCATGTTCGAGAACACGGGTGGGAGGCGGTGAAGGAGCAGAAAGGGTAGTGCTCGTTAACAGGGATGTAAAATGCAGAGTTGAATTCAGTAAAGGTTAGATCAATGGAGTGAACAAGTGAAGGAGAGAAGGCTTTCAGCGAGATGTTGACTTTGTCTGGAGTCAGGCTTGAATTTACAATGAGTGATAGATAATGGAAGGGTGTTGGAGAATGGTGGAGGAATAGAGATTGTGATGTTAATGACAGAGTAGTCACCAGGGAGAGGTGAGTAGAGCAGACCAGGGTGGAATATCAGAATATAAGATCAAGAGAGTTGGGAGTGGGTGGCAATGTTATGCATTCTGATTGGAGTTGTCAGAGAGAGTGGAATCAAGTTGGACGTTTGGGGCCTTACATCAAAGAAACAGCAGGATGACCTGCTGGGCGATGAGACTGTTTTACTTGCCGGGTAGGGCTCACTTATGATTAACGAACAAACTTTCCAAATTTTTCAAGCTGTAGTAGATTCTTTTTATTTTTTATTTTATTTTTTCATTTTTGTATATTCATTTTCAGATTGCCATGATTGATTGCTTTTATGACGACATTCTTGTAAATAACGGCCACAACATGCACATGTTTCGATTCACTTGGATCAACATCAAATGGCTCCTGATTTACGTGTCACCCGAACGCCTCCTGTGATGTGCTTACATTTTTTCTCAAATTCCAAGGTTTGGGGCCGTAGACATAATGAAGAGGTTGGGGTCAACCATTATGTAAGAATGGGCATCACCCCGAAGCGTTTCAGTAAGAGGCCAAGATCGGAGAAGAAGAGGTTGAGGGCACCTGGTGTGCATTAGATGAGGAGGCTAGTAAGGAGGGCAGAAGCAAACTGTCTGAACAAGATATGCTGAAAGGCAGACAGAGTGAAATCAGAGAGGGAAAGACTTGCTGATAGTATGTTCTTTCTAATCATGAGAACAACACCATTGTATTTTTTGGAGGCACAAGTGGAGTGAGATAAATATGCAAAGTCAAGCGGAAGTGATGTCGAGGTGGCACTGTCATGGGGGAAATCAAGGTTTCTGTAATAGCCATTGCCAAGAATTTGGGGCAATGGGAATTGAAATGATTAATGATATTGGGCTCTATCAGAGCTTTGGCGGTATCCCGGCGCTGGATCACGAGTAGCGGTGCAGCAGTAAGTTCCCATGCCAGATTGGGTCCATGGAGTTCGGGAGCATTAATACTGCCGGCAGTAATAGCGCTGGTGGTAATAGCACTAAAAATGTCTGAAAACGGGCAGAGAGCTGGATTTGTACCTCCAGCAAAAAGCTGGAGGTAAAACTCCAAACATTCCTCCCAACTCGAGATTGGGTGGACCCTTAAATGTGGCGTAATAGCATTACTGCCGCATTTAAGGGCTACCGCCCAAATCGTGATGAGGCCCACCATTTTTTCAGAGGGATTTGACATTCCAGAGACCCAGAATGAGGGCAGTAGGTTGGGCAGAAGTGGATGTAGTTGCTGGAGTAAACAAAGGGAGGCAGCTAAGGTAGCTAAGGTTAGAGTGGGTGGAATGTGGGAGGGAAGAGCCACCAGAGTTGCTTTTGGGCGGAGTGTGTGAATGAGTATGGGTAGACATGGGGAGGGGAGCAGAGGGTGCTGCAGCCTTGGGAGGAAGAGGGCGAGAGAGAGGGAAGGAACAGTAAGAGGAAAAAACAGGATTTGCAGATGCATGGCAGGCAGGGGGAGATCAGAGGGTTTTAGGCGACCAAGCACTGCAGGCTAAATACACACGGTTATAGGCACCCAAAAATGCAATTTAAATTTAAATAACAAAGTCATGGGCAACCATAAATGCAACCTAAAAGAAACACATGGTCCGAGGCGCCAACAAATTCAAATTTAAAAACAGGGTCCTACACCACCAAACACTGCAAGGTGTTTGGTCCTAGGCAACCAAAGAAAGGCAACCACAGGTGACCAAAAATGTTATTTAAAAAATAGGGTCCTAGGTGATGAAAAATGCAATTAAAAAAGAATCACCTTCCTAGACGGTCGAAAATGCAACTTTAAAAAGGGTCTTTTTAGGCGACCGAACACTGCAAGTTAAATACACAGGGTCCTAGATAACCACAAATGCAATTTAAAAAAACATAGTTTACCAGGTGACCAAATGAATGCAATTTAAAAGGTGCAGGTGATACATGCATTTGTGGTAGTTCATAAAAGTGATCACTCAGGTGTAGTATGCTTGACTCGCGTGGTAGTTCTGCGCTGATGTGAAAGTGGGTGGAGAGGGGTATAGTCCAGAATTAGTCCTCCGAAGACCTACCAGGGTCACACATAACTTGCTGTTGTCTTTGTAGACAATGAGGCATGCTCCTCTGGACCATTACTAGTTCTACTTCAAATCCAGCATCTCACACAGAGCATATCCACTTCCCCCTGGTAACTCCCCATAAGGAACCACCCAACTCTTACCCAGACAGAGACATAGGGCCTCATTACGAGTCCGGCGGTACAGTCCACTGATATTTCCGGACCGCCCGACCTGTAATGAGGCCCATAGAGTGAGACATAGACAGACAGTTAGAGAGACAGAGAGAGAGAGAGGGAGAGACAGAAATAGAGAGAGAGTGTGAGGAGGGAGAGAGAGAGAGAAAGAGACTGAGAGATAGAGTGAGAGAGAGATAGAGAGAGAGACAGACAGAGTTAGATGATGTTACACTACTAGTTATCATTTTGGGCATTTTCCGGATAGGCAGCAATTGCAGAAAAGTTAACTCTGACCAAAGAGTACTGACACATCAATTTATCTGGATGCAAAGGATGTGTCAGAATTGTTTCGACATACAAGGCTTTATGGCATTTGGAGGTATTAAACACAAAATATATTGGCCTCATTTCAGCAGTATGGTAAAATAAAAGAGCTGACACTTTTTGGGTGGACATAGAATTACCTCTGTATTTGGCACACCGCCGAATTCAGCGTTTGGAGGTAAAGTGGAGGATTTACCTCAGCTGGGGCTAAATTATCAACTTTACCTCCAAACCTCTGTGGAATTGTTGCAGCAGAATGACCACTCACAGTAATCGAGCAGATTTACTACTGAATTACCACCAAACTCGTATTGAAGCCTAATGTATTGGAATCCTGGGATGTTCTCGTTGATCAGTCAATAATCATCCAAGATTTATGAGATGCTCTGGCACAAAACAGAAATGTTTATAGATTAAAATGGTAGGTTGCAACCACCGACACTGGAAGGTTACGTGGTTCTGCTAAATCCAGCGGTCAAAGGTCAAAAAGGCAGACCCATGTCAGGCCACTTATAGTCATCAAAAACGATCTGGATTGGCAAGTCCTGGAGGAGTCAAACCCAAATTTATTCATCCAGATGGTAGTGTCACAGCTGGACAAAAAAGCCAGTAAAATACTAATATTGATCAACATATACTGGAATCCAGCAAATTTATCAAACGAAAACCTACCAGATAAAATAGCAGAATTAATTGATGAACAAAGAGAAAAATGGACTGATCCAATATTCATATTGGCAGGAGATCTAAATTGTTCATGCCTGAACAAGGACAATCAACCCGAATACGATGCAACAACTGCCTCAGCAAAGGAAAAAAGAGGAACAATGTGGAATCATATGGTACAATCAAGGGACTGTGTCGTTCTGAATGGAAAGGTGAAGGGGGACCAACCAGCAAAACCTACTTGGAAGGGAACACAATCAGTAGAGATCCTGGATTACATTTGGATTTCAAGCAACTTGTCAGATAACATCCAGACCTTGAAAGTAATCCCAACAGTAGAAAGTGACCACAATCTGTTAAAACTGACGTGCAAAAACATAAGCAATAACAAGATTGGAACCTACAACCAGAAGGTGGTCATAGACCAAAGAGGTACTAAATTAAGGATCAGACCAGAGAAAACAAGAGAACTAAACCATAACTTAAAACAAATGATCTTGACGCTTGAAAACGAACAAAGCCAAAAAAGGATTGACTACACCCCGCTTTTCAGAGCATTTGTTACAGAAAGGAAGCTTGGAAGTAACCATCAAACAACGACTCACCAACATCAGTATGACAGTCGCATATGAGAAAGGAAAAAAGCATTAAGGAGAGATATTAGACGACTAAAAAAGACCAAACACGACAACTGGAGTAAAGAGATACATAAGTTAAAACAAAAGTACAGAAACTGGTTACACTTACACAAGAAGACATTGCTAAACCAGGACGCAGAAAGAATGTTGGGGAAAATAAGATCTAAAAACACAGCTGAAATTTGGGCAATTATCAACGAAGCGGAGAAGCCTCAAGCAACAAGTCAAATGAACCCAATAAGTGCTTCATCATGGGTTAAGTATTATACACAGCTGCAAGGGGAAATTTACATCGACCCAAAGCGGAAATCAATGACAAACAAAAATGAGGCAGTAATAGATATCAGTATTGAGGAAATAGAAAACATCCTGAAAAAATTGAAAGACTCGAGAGCCCCAGGGCCCGACGGGCTCACGAATGTAATACTGAAAAGCAACATAGGTGAATGGGCCAAATTCCTTCAACTTCTATTCAACTACATATTAACAACAGAAAAAATCCCGGATTCCTGGCAAAAGGCAGTAGTGGTACCCATTTTCAAAAAGGGTCTCAGAACATCAGCAGACAACTACAGACCGATTGCATTACTGAACGTGGTGGGGAAGGTCTTTGCATCCACACTATTGAAAGCATTAAACCACTGGGTACAGCAAAGTGGACGTCGTGATCCTTGGCAATCGGGTTTTGTGAAGGGGAGAGGCACAGCACTCAACATTTTCCTGATTAACTTATTGAAAGCCAGAACACAAAGGAACAAAAACCAAGGAATCTACATCGCGTTTGTAGACTTGTCGAAAGCTTTCGACACCATAAAAAGAGCCAAACTATGGAAGAAAATGGAAAACTGGGAATGTCCTCAGTCACTGGTGGAGAACATCAAGGACTTGTACACGGATACAAGCATCAGAGTCAGACTGGATACAGCGGGTACACTAACAGACGAAATTCAGATAAAAATGGGCTTAAAGCAAGGATGCCCGCTGGCACCGGAACTGTACAACCTGTTCACGTCAGATCTGGAAGATTCATTTGAGTCCACCCACTCCTTTCCACCAAAAATAGCAGGAACGCCGATTGGGAGACTGCTTTACGCAGACGTTATCGTCCTGATGGACCAAACCCAAATCGGCTTGCAAAGACAACTTACATCATTACAGTCGTATGTGGACTCAAATGACCTGGTTATAAACCCAGAAAAATCAAGAATTCTGAAGTTAGGCCCAGGAGGTAATAAAGCCAGAGGGAAAAAACTAGGATGGTCTCTGAGAAACAAAAAAATCCTGGAAGTCGAAGCATTCACGTACTTAGGAGTCTGTAAAGACAACACGAAGAACAATACGCCAAGAATAGCTGGGCTAAAAAGAAAAGCAACCAATCTAGCTGCCCAAGGGAGAATTCTGCGTAAAAGATACTGCAGATTTACCTTATCACCTCTATAGCCTTTTATAGGATGAAAGTGGTGCCAATACTAACATATGGGGTAGAATCACCAATCCCCTTACAAGCTCAAACATGGTCAATCCTGGAGGGTCTGTTTTGGAGGAAAGCTTTACAGCTGCCTAAATCAGCCCCAATACAGCAGATAAGAAGAGAGCTGGCTTTGACATCACTCAAAACAATAGTGGTATGGAAAACACTAAGTTTCTATCGGAAATGTCTTGAGGAAAACACTACGGGTGGATTTGGGGTGTTGAAAAAAGCCCTAAAAGATCAATCCGATGTAATCCTAACAGACTGGCAAAAGTCATGTCGAGGGATCCTAGTGAACCTCAGCGAGTCAGAGGATGACTTATGGATTAACCCAGACAAAACTAAAAAGAAACTATACATGGCAGATTGGATCGAAACCCAAGAAGATAACTGTAAATATAAAGGTTACGAAGACTTCTGGGCCCAGCCACGAAAACTGAATCTGATCCCGAGCTATCTGACTTTATTCCCCAATTGGTACTTCCGAGACCTTTTCCTGAGATTCAGATTGAACATTTTACCAACAGGAGAAATATTTCAAAGAAGAAAAAGGCTGGACATCAGGGAAAGCTGTAGAATGTGCTAAAAAAAAGGAGAGATAGAATCTCTGAAACACCTCATACTACAGTGTACCGGTTTAAGGAAAGAGCGAGAGCAGTGCTTGGGGGACATCCTTAGAAGCTACACGACAAGGAATGTCGATGAGTGGTGGAGGACTCTTGTAGAAGGAGAAAAAATTAAAACGACATTAGCACTCATAAAATTAGTGATTTTAATCCTTAAGAAACCAGAGGAGATCAACAACATAACATAACATAAGATGCTACCAAGCAAGTGCTACCAAGCACTGCTACTAAGATACTGTATACCAAACGAAGAATCATGATGAAAGAACGGACATGCTCAGGTTAAAGGTTTCAAATAAGGAAACCACACAATCTGTTTAAATAAAAAATAAAAAAAAATGGTAGGAATTAGCTTTAATAGTGGAAGACATGGATGCAGGAAGACGTAGAAATTGCATGTTGTAAAGTTGCTTTTTAATTAATAGCCTTCTCCATGTAAGCTGGGTGTAAGTTTTCACCTACAAGTGTTTAGTTACAGGTAGTAGGCAGGTACATTGAAATATCCACTGGCACATCCACTCCGCAGCACCTCTGAGTCTAACTGACACTGGCGGAACATTCACCCAGATTCCAGGCATAACATTCCACATGACATCACGCAGACACACATGCACTCAGCAACGCTCAGACATTCTCTCACTCAAGCGTGGGGAGGAAACCAAGGTATGGAAGAACGTTGTCTCATCACACTGGTCGCTTTGACTCATGGATACAAAACATTCCTCCCACCACATTGACAATGACTCACTTTCAGCTGCTCAAGGGGAAGACACTCATTCCAGACAAGGAAAACATGGAGAGATGGTCGATAGGTGGAGGACTTCAATCCTCCAAAGAAAAAGCCCACCAATTCTGGAAAGGGCACCAGAAGGCAAAATCCCACTGCTGTCCTAGTGACAACAGGATGACGATGAGGAAAAAGAGAGCGGCTAGTGACCACTGCGCAGGGACCCAAGAGGAAAAATAGAACGTGTGCTACGCAGTTCAGAGATGAGGCTCTCCGGAAGATGAGAAGGGCTTTAGGTGCACCCAGAAAGATGGTGCTAATCAATGTGGGCACCTCTGAAATTGGGGCACTGTGGGGAAATCCCCAAGAGTAGAGCTACAGGGAAGAACCTGTCAGTTATGGGATCCTGCAGAAGGATGATTCCTGTCCCTTTAGGGGTGCTATAGGAGCAGCCCTGGTATGGCATAGGTATTTGAGTAGCCCCTGCTGCTAGAAGTAAGCGTAGCCCTAGTATGGTGGCAATGAGGGGGGGTCTCCTTGGAAATAACCCCAAAAAGCTGTGCCTGGCCTAATAGGCTCTCTAATAACAGTGAGTCCCTGTAATATTGGGGATATTATGAGAGTACCCTCAAAAGCTGGACTACAGAGCAGGAACTGCCTGATCAGGGGCTCTACAAACAGTTTTTCCCGACATATTGGGGATATCGTGTGGCTAGCTAGAAGTGGGTGCTAGGGAGAGGCCCTTTGAGAGAGAGAGAAGAGATGGTGCCTGAACACTAGGGATACAGTGATGGTAGCCTTCAGGGGGGTACTAGAATGTTAGGTCGCTGTCAATAAAAGGGTTCAGCGCACAAAGCAACATGGGCTGCTATGGTGGGGTAACAAGTGCATCTTATGGAATAACCCCTGTATGGAGCTCAAAACACGTGGCAGCAAAATTTAGCATAGATGTACAACAGGCCTAAAAACGAGAGAGTACTGAAATAAGCTGTTCATGGCATGGCTGTAATGCAGTATATGTCAAGGAAAAGTATACATTAAATGGCAAGGTTGAAAAGGCTGTGAGATGTGGAAAAGCTGAAATTGACAAAATGAGGCCAGGTGTTCACTTAAGTAACAGCAATGAATACCATGGTATTGTTCAGTTCAGGAGCCTAAAAGGCAGCACAGATTGGGCCCAAATTCAACCTTACCATGACAGTCACCAGTCCCAAGTAGCTGCAGCTTGAGTGGGGAAGTTTTTTTAGCCAAATTAAAATTGCGCCTGGTGTAATACAAGCATTAGATGAGGTGGGAAAGTGCTTGTCACTGTGAGGGAGCTGTAATGCATGCAAAAGCAAGGGGCAAGTGTCAACGAGAAGAAACATTGCTAAGGCGAATAACCCCAAAAGAAACCGATGATTGAAGAGAAGGTTAAATGTAGCCACTACCCCAATTTGGGCCTGTCAAGTGAGGGCTACATGCTGTCCCCTGAGGCAGGATCAAGGTGGCAAGTGTCAACAAGATGTCTTGCAGGCTCATTCTGGACCCAAATGGTTTAGACGCCAGGGCGACCCTTACAGAATGCACCCTTAAGCATGTCACATCTATGCCTGCTAGGGAATGACCTCTCAAACCCACCTGGCTACAGTCGATTTTGTGCGCATAATGAGCAGTTGAGACATGCCCGCAGGTCTCACCTCGCTCGTCCTAGCCTTATACTCATTGATACAATTGGCCACACACAATTTGGGCTGCTCCTGAAAATAGGTATATGAGATAGCCGATGAGTGACACTTAGTCCTTCTCACAATCGAGAAAGTTACTCTGTCCGGATAGAAGGTCTTCATGTCCACCTCGAGAGCCTTTGCATGTTCCACTCTTCTACAGGATAGTAGACACAGCAGCATAGCCAGATTACTTGAGAGCTGCTCGTCGGACAAATGTTTGTTCCAAAGCCTAATCCACAAATAGACACATAACTATGTTGAAGGCCCACAGTTGTATGTATTTATGGATGGGGGGCATACTAATCTTAACACCTCACAGCAATCTTACCATTGCTCGGTGTTCCCCTACTGGGGCCCCTTCCAACGGATCGTGATCTGCCGAGATGGCTGACCTGTAAACACTGACGGTTCTAAACGTTTTTCCTCCTCTCGCTAAAGAGGCCAACAAATTTAGCACCTGTACTAAAGGGGCAGAAACGGAATGAAGTCCGTGCTTATTGAACCATAGGCACTATCTCCCTCATGCCGCCTCATAGCTCCTAAGGGAAGAGGGGGCCCAAGACTGTTTGATAAATGCTGCAGCTGGTCCCAAAATGCCTGGCAGATGCCATCTGCACCCAATACCCTGCACGCTAGTAGAGGTAGCTGCCCTGTCTTCGTCAGAGGTTAATTCCCTGATGGGTCTGACAGTAGATCCTGCGTGGGAGGAAGTCCTGATCTTAACACCTGTGAGGTGTTAAGATCAGTATGCCCCCCATCCATAAATACTAGCGGGAAATTCAAAGAATGTTCCATCAGAACTGGAATCCATGCTTGAGCTACTATGACAGCTTCCCCCTCCTCTCACCTGATCTTTTCTAAAGTCCTGGCTAACATCATGAAGGGGGGAAAGGCGTAGTGTACTGTGCCTGACCATTCCTGAAGAAAAGCGTCCACACCCTGTGCCACCGGGACCATTCTCCACCTGAAGAACTTGGGTAACTATCTGTTCAATCTGGACACAAACAGGTAGCAGTCTAGCAGGCCCTAGAGGGCTGCTATCTGGGCGAACATTTCGCTGTGTAGCGTACAATAGCTGGAGTTGGGCCAGTAGCAGGAGTTCCAATCAGCCACCACGTTCTGCACTCAAGGGAGATACTCTGCTGTCACAGAGATCTTCCTGTCAAGATAATAAACCAGAAGTCCTTTGTTAGCTCTACTAGCATTTGCGACTGGGTACCTCCCAGATGGTTGATGTACCGAAATGTGGAAATATTGTCCTTTTCGAGGAAGAATGCAACACTCCACTCTGTCTTTCACAAAAGCTTTTATCGCAAATGAGCCTGCAAGCAGTTCCAGGCAATTGATGGGGAGGGACAGCTCCACCTGCGACCACTTGCCATCTGTTTCTACGTGGTCGCACCTTGCTCCCCACCTTACTTCCCAGACGTCTCTGAAGATAACTCGTTGGTTCCAGGCTTCCGTGCTCTTAAGGCACCATTCTAGTTCTAATCTCCACTCCTGATCCAGGGGAACCAACTGATGGTACCTTAGGCCCTCTGGCAGGTGCCGGATCTTCAGCCTCTTTAGAGCCCTGTAATGCAAGGGGCCGGGAAAGATGGCTTGGATGGAGACTGCTAACAGCACAACAATCCTCGCCAGAGCTCGTAAAGATATCACAGTATTTGCTAACCTTGTTCTCAATTCCTTCTTTATCGCTCTCATTTTGGGAGCTGGAAGCTCCAGGGTCGCTTTTGTGGGATCTACTACAAAACCCTGGAATTCCAAACGCCACCTGGGGACCAGTTCGGAATGTTCTTGATTTATCAGAACATCTAGAGACGCAAGGAGCTGGGACACTCACTGCGTCTGCTCGATGAGTACTTGCTTGTCGTTCGCCTGCATGAGGATTTCATCCAGATAAATAATCATTAAAATCCCTCTCTCTCGCAAGGCAGATGCCACTGGTCTCATGACTTTCGTGAACACCAGGGTGGTAAGGCGAGACCGAACGGCAGGCATTTGAACTCCCATACTTGCCCGTTCCACAGGATGCTCATATATCTGTGGTTCTGTGGTGCTTATGGTGATCGGGATCATTGGATAGGCATCCTTCAGAAATAATCTCACTAGACAGACACCTTTCGGGAAGATGTCTCAGAGAAGGTGCACTCTCTCCATCTTGAAGTGCCTGTAAACCAGCCACCCATTGAGCTCCTACAGGTTGATTACTGGCCTCACCTATTCTTTCCTGTGTACTAGGAACATGCTGCTTATGAAGGTTGCTGCTGCTCCGTCGCTGCGTTCTATCGTGCCCTTGCTTGCTAACTGGAGCAGTTCTCTCTCTATGAGATTGCCCTCCTCTTGAGCTTGCGCTAACTGTAGGGGCCTGCCTCGCTGTACTTGATCTGCTGTAAAATCCAGTGGAAACCCTGCCACTCTTTGTAGTAGCCATGCCTCGATGGAAAGCTTCAGCCCACATTCTAATCACAAAAGCGTCCTGTCTCCCACTGGAGGATAGAGTAACAAAGTTCTCACCTGATTGGGTTCCTGGGTGCCGGTAGTAGCCTCGCCCTCTGCGCCCTTGACTGCTGCAACCTTGCGCTGGGAAAAAGGTGTCTTGTTGGCATGGCACCCAACAGTGCGATCTTGGGGTCTGAGGCCTCTTCTGTGAGTGGAAACAACTGGATGCACAACCTCTGCTGTGGCCTGTCCCTACAAAAACCCTGATGGGGACGATCTTCTTAAAAGAGGTTTGTGCATTCTCGAGGGCTGTATACTTGCACACAAATCTTCTCATTTCTTTTTCGACAGCCTTGCCAAATAAAAGGCCTTGGGTGGCTTTGCTTGCCTCATAAGAGGCTAGGTCTCCTAGTTTTGAGTCTAATTTCAATAACAGACCCCTCCTTCTTTAGGACGATAGGGCACAGTTTGCGTTCCACAGAAGGAATACTGCCCTTTGAGCCCAGTTAGTTAGAGTATCAGGGTCCACTGGCTCGCCCATGTGTCTGGCCCTCTCAGCAAGATCCATGATCTTTGCTATGGGACCCGCCATGTCCATAACCTTTTCCTAGCAACCATTTCAGGGATGGTCCATGCCCCTCCTAAGGTCTCTAGTTGCTTTAGGTGTGAAGGTGCTCTTTTTAGAATCCAGTTCCAGGGTCTTTGCTACTTTTCCTGGTAAATGCAGACAGGGACACTCTGACCGCATCCGTAGTTTTACTTCTTTTTCGATCGGCTTGCGTAGACTCTGGGTCATGTATAATGTTACTCTTGGTGACGGTAGCCAGTCATTTGATCTTGGGTGTACAATTGATTCAGGGTCAAACATGTCTGTCAGTTCCTCTTTGGTTTCCTCCAAGTGCTTCTCTAGTTCCACTCTTTGACTTTTGTGAGGATTTGGCGCCTGACTCATCGGACTCTGGCAAGAAGTGCTCGTCCCCTATGTTGTGCACCCCTAGGGAAGGGGATTGGAGGCTTGGCACGGTCAAATGCTTCATGAAAGCATCTTTAAGCTTCTCAAATGCGTTGACAGCCTCAGGAAGCTTTCTTTTTCCTTCCTTCTCTGGACCCCGGAGAGTCAAAGAGGTCTTCCTCTTACGGATCTGGTCTCTCCCCTTAATCGCTGCCTCTCTGTGAGGTTAACTAGAGGACATGCTGTCATCAACTTCAGGGCCTTTCTTCTTAAGGCCATCCCCAATAAGGCACTCCAGGGCTTCTAGCCTTTTTTGGAGTGGGCGCACCCCTTGGGACACAACATTGATCAATGAATCTCCCAATGTATCTTCATCTAAAAACACCTGGTTCTGACTCCCCTCACTCCCGTCATCTGACTCCATCGTATTAGTCTCTTGCAAAATGCCTGGGTGTCTGGACTGGGCAAGCTGAAGGGCACGTCCTGTGAGACGAGGCGGTGATGAATCTATGGGGATTAAAGCAATGTCCACTCTCCACAGCCTTCTTTTCCTTTCAGGCTGTTTATTGCTCCTTGTCTGGAGTCAACAATGTGGGCCTGTGCTGTGCCTGGAGTGTGCACTATACTGTGCTGCCTTCTTCAACCTTACAGACTTTTACCTGTTCAATGTCTGCCTTTGGCTGCTAGCCCACTCAGCCTGCATGCTCGAAATCAGGAGTTCCAAGCATGCAGTGAAATTGCTCATTATGCAGGCTTAAAATGTAGGTTGTGGTTTTGAGGTGAGCTCGTTGTTGCGGTCGAATGTCCTGCTTCGTCACAAATATAACGGCTCCTACTCGATAGTGTAATCCGCTCTTCTTGCCCCAGGCGTGCGTTGCTGTGGTGAAGCTGGGAACCTGCTTTGCTTGGCCACATCGCATCAGGGGGGAGCGCAGTTGGGGGCCCTGAAGTGAGTAAGGTACTCATGGGACCAGCTGCACTTCCAAATGCTACAATGCCCGCCAACCCGGCTGATCTATCTTGTGCCTGCAATACGCTGCACACAAAATAATCCTCCCTTTAAGGAGGTACCCCAAGGGAAATATATACTGATACAATCTCTAATATACCCTTGAAAAGCTAGCGCTAGAAAGTGAGGCACTTAACTTCAGGAAGAGCAGAAAAAGAAGAGGAAAGGACCTGGGCAGGAAGTAGCTAATAGGGCCCAGAGACAAAATGGACATGGAACTATCAGGGACACTGGGGTTCCTGGGATGTGAAGTTTTTAAATATTGTTCTGTTTTTTGGTGTTGAAAACAAATGTTATTAAAGGAAATATGAAGATTTAAATCTGCTGGAAGAGTAGAGGAAAGGAAGTTGAAGCATAATTCTTGCCTCGGGTCTTGACATAGAATTCTGAAAACATAATTAATTTCATAATTCCTTATTCACTCTTAATACATTCTATAAAACAAGCAGGCCTTATTATGTGCATCTCTCAATTCCCATATTACATAATACACTACACCTTTCTAAATACTGCTTCTAACAATTTTATTATGGAAAAAATCAAGTAGAAATGTTCTCCAATCAAAAGTATAAGCCACCATTCCTCAGCCAATAAACTGCATCCATTAAAATTGTCTTTCCCAAGTAGCAAGTTTGCAAACGCGTTAGTTCTGTGCAAAAGAACAGAATATAATTTAACGTTTCAGTCTCCCAGTTTTTCCTACACCATCTCCAGGAGGTATCTTTCACTCCTTCTTTAATTCGAGTAGCTAATACTGCTTTTGTCAAAAACAAATTCAAAGGCAGTCGCATACTGAGTACGGAAATAACTACTTGGGTATTCTGCTAAATACCTAGGGGTTGTGTTATATGCCCTCACCACATTATTAAGGAGGTAATATTATTTATATTTTTTCCTTTCATCCTGTGTTTGAATACAGTCCCTTCGCCACAGCTTCAACTTTACAGACATTGGTTCTGACACCAGTGTTACTTCCAATGTCTAACACCCGCAATATGCATGTACAGGCCTGCTTCCACTGCTCACAGATCCACTCATCGCCATTTTCAGACTGACATATCAGTAATCGAAACACCGCAAGGGTGTCATCCATTACACATTTACGGAATAGAGATAGGTTTTTCCAAACATACCATGGCATAAAAGGATAGTAGGCCCAGTTCATGTCTAATGATTTGAGCTGGCAATTGGGAAGTGACAACATTCTTCTCCAGAATATGCCCTCGAATTTGGGTCATATATCAAAAGTAATGCAGAAAGACACCTCTGCACCGCAAGTCAGTATATAGATTACTCTTTGTTTATAGAAAGTCAATACAGGCAGTATGGAAAAAACACCATATCTCCTGTGTAGTTTGGCCCCCTGAGTAGCTATTTTTTTTTTACCTTAGCTCTTAATTCTAACTCTATTGGTTTTTCATTCACGTTAGAATGTATACATAGCCCCAAGTATATAAAAGAGCCTACCTTTCCACTATCTCTTGATTAAAGTACCACTTAAAATCCACTTCTCTTTTACCTCTTAGTGGTTGAAGTGTCATTATTCTGGATTTTGCCACATTTTAGTATCAACCCATTATATTTTACATAGGTCTGGAATTGATTAAGTTTACGCAGAAGGCCAATTAGAGTTTGGTCGATGAGAACTAGGTTGTCTGCATATAGCAGCCACCCCAACCCATTCCCATTGATGTTCGGGGGAAAGGATCAAGCTCCTTGCATTGTATCGCCCAAATCTGAAAAAAATAGGTTGAAAAGGGCTGAGGCCAAAGTCAGCTTCAAACCTTTATTTATCCGTATTTCTCTAGACAAGTGCCCCGATAGGTTTAATTTTACTCTTAATGAGGTGAAGGAATATCGGGCCTGAATAGCTACTGGGCATCCCACCCAGACATTCTTTCCCATAAGAGAACCCTGTCCTTGCTGTCAAATGCCTGTGCCAGGTCCATAAACACAAGATAAATAATCGAACATCCTCTCAAGGTTCTGTTTTTCACGATGTTAAGTAGAAACAAGTTTAGTCCTGTACCCACTCCTTTAACGAATCCCGTCTGAAAGATGTCATAATGTCTCGAGCTCTTGACCCACTTTGCCAATTGTTCTAATAGAAGAGTAGTGAATAATTTGCCCAGGACATCCAAAAGGGCAATAGGGTGGTAATATTTCAGAACCAACATATTGCCCCTTTTAAAAATAGGGACTATAATACATGATTTTCAGGACTTGGGAACTTCTCTTAATCTTGTCATTTGCTTCAATAATAATATCAGAAAGTCTGCCCACAATTCTGGTTCAGTTTAAAGCATAGCATTGGTCAGCCTGGTGGGGCCAGGAACCTGTGAGGTACTAGTCTTCTTGATTAGAGTAATAATATACTCTGCTTCATAGACAATGGACCATTGTTTGGTAATTGACTCATCAACCTCTTTTATGGGTTTGTTAGAGTCCCAAAAGAGGCCTTCAAAGTGTTGTACCCATGTTTCTTCCATTACAGCGTTCCTTTGCAAAGCTATTTGAGTAGTGATGTTATTTATTAACTGCCACACATCTCCCATTTTCCTCATGCAGATTACTCATAGAATATGTTTAACATCTTGTTGCAACATTGTAGCTTTATGCAGGCACGGCCAATTTCTCCACTTGTTTCCTTTTCCTCAGTGTTTCAGCTATACAAAAGTTGAAAGAGTTATTAATTCTACGAATATCACATGTTTCTTTTCTGCCACTATCTCTAAATCATAAACATGCTTGTGTTGAAAACCATACTTCTTCACCCACCCCAACTACGCTCCACAAAGCCATACATCAAAGATGGATAATTGAGTGCCAGATGACTATTGCTGGCATCCCCATTATTTAGATACACCTTTTAACTCTCTGTAAAATGGTCTATATCCTGCGCTATCATATGTAGACTATTCCTTCGCAGAGAAACCTCCAGATATTGATCATAAAAATCGTCCCTTGTATCATATTTGACAATCCAAGTCAATTTAAGTATATTATGATCACTAGTCACAGTTTGGAGAATCTCAAAATTCTTAATCGCCGTAATAAGCTTTTGAGACACGAATATATAGCCCATGATCCCAACTTGTAAACCCTTGGCCCATGTCGGATGACAGCGAATGTCTCCCTGCCTTTGGCCATTTAACATATGGAGTTCTAAAGATTCATCTCTCTGAGCCAATTAATACCTCTGTTTTTCTGATGGACTAACTAAGAGACCGAACAGCTTCCTTCAACACATTGCCTTTTTTATCAATACAGGATGCATTCTAATCGTCACAAATAAATATCTCAGCGTCTATCATATCAATGTAACAGTCATCAATTAAGCCAATAACACAATCCACAAAGTCCTTAGTACAAATGACAGCAGGATTCCAATACAGGTTTAAGATTGCTCCCTCAGTACAATCTACAGGTCTTCCAAGGTTCCATTTCACTTTGATAATTTGAACAAAAGGATTGGGGTTTCTGACTTCTAAAACTTCCAAACTCAACACATTTTTTATCGTAAACATTAAAACTGAGAAAGGGTTTCCCAATAAGCCCTTGGTAGCTGCATATGACCCTAATAAAGACCTGCTGGGAAACATTTTCCATGTGTGGCTCATGTCTAATATTTGTGTGCTTTGTGACATATGATGTCAAAAGTGTGATAAATAGAGCTAGACACAAGAGGCATAGCCCCATAGGAAGCCCTTCTATTATTGACTCCCTCTCTAAGTACAACCTATCCCTTGGTCTTCCTGTGTCAACCAACTATCCAGAAATTATGCCAGTCCAGATGGATGAGAAATGCGAGGCAAACCAAGGCAAAGAGGAGACCTGTAAATCAAGATAAGAAATTATTCAAAGAAGCCCAGGACTGTACTTTACCTGCCTTACTCTCAAAGGTTAGATGCTCACCAAATCTTTGCTACAAAATTACATCTATGAAATATTTTCTGCATACAACTATCATATTCATGGAAGGGAGAGAGCTATGCTCGAAACTGACATGCCTGTGGAAACGTCATGTGATTGCTGCAGGATCCCGTCTCCCCCACCAATATCTGGACCTCAAACCAAGATTACATGTGCCATGGTTTCTACTGACCACCCAGAAAACGTGGAAGCACCGTTGCTGAACTATTTAGAGAAACCCCTCCAGAAAAAATCAAGGTGATGCATTGGCCCCTTCTCCTGTGAAAATATAGGTTTGGGTCATAGAAACCTTTAACAAACTCTCTGAACCCAGAGACCTGGAGATCAGTGGTCCTGATTCCAGGATCATAGCAGCTTGAAAGAGGCTGACAACCGGCTTGAAGAAGCACTAAAGTTAGAGACTCTGCCACCAGAACTGGAAGTCATCCCAGTCCCGGCCTAACCACAGTGTGTGTGGAAATTACTCTGACACTGGCATCGATCTACTAGAGCATCTGGAGATAGAAGCCAAAGAGAACCTGGGAAAAGCAGAGAGCTGCAGAAGGACGAAACAGCTCCAACTCAATGTTTTCCGCTAGGACTGATATGTGGGCCTCATGAGGGGTGTCACTGCAAGAAGTCTAGGGATTCCAAAGTGCAATGCCATTTGTAAGAGGAGACAACAATCAGCTGCAAGCATCAACCAGAGAAAGCCTCTCAACCCAGAAGCGAGCACAGAACATTGATTCAGTGGAGTTCAAGTCACACTAGACCTCCATCCACTGGGGAATGTCTGAGGAGCTTAGGGATATAGACCCTGCTAAAACGGCGATCTGAAGGAAACCCTACCAATGATGAATCTATCTTGGGAAAACAAAGGCCTGTTATTCAGGCACCAAACACCTAAACCTGTACCCAGAGAAGAGTTACTCTGATTTTTGGCAGGATATGACCCTGACACATTTGAAGTTCAAAGGAAGACATCTGCAGGAAGTGCATCTGACCACAACCTTCCCAGGTTCCATCACAGAGACAAACTTCTAAGAAGATCCATCAGGGCAAGTGAAGAAGACCCAGGGAAGGATCCTGCAGAACAAGATGGAGGATCTTTCCAAAAATTCTCATACCAAAAGGATATTTTGATTTGGCTAAACTAAAGAAAATAAATCCTGGAAAAACTAAAGAAGACAGAGAGAGCAACATTTGACACAGGGGAGCAGATATAAATTGAGAGTTGCCAATAGACTCTATGGGGAGAGCAAACTCCACTACTGATGGGGACAAGGGTGCAGAGAAACCCCAAATAACACCAAAGGAGGAGCCCAAAGAAAGAAGGGCATATGTGAAGAAGACCTCTGTTTGACCTTACTGGCAGATGATGGGGTCGCCAATGGGGCTGTCTGCCGCCACATGCATGGGCGCGCAGGACCCTGGGATGGCATGAGAGGGATTCCCTGGATTTTCACGCCATGTCCCCCACTGGAAATGGCGGCTTGTCACATTGCTGCCTTCAAAGTTCCTGTCCTTTTAAATGAATTGATTATGAGGACAGAGTTCACGGATCCCACAGCGCATGACCATTCAGCTCCTCTTGCCCTGATCCAGAAATCATATTCAAAATCACAGGAAAAGAAGTGTGGTCTGATTGACAACAGAAATCTTGAATAGCTAATCAGACACCACAAAAGGTCTCCACACACATGCATCTAAGGGCTCTTGGGCTAAGGGAGTCCTCCCTGAGGTTGGGCCGAGGGAGTGGCAAGCAGATGGAGTATCACCCTTGGGGAGGGATTAACCAACCCCAAGTGCCTTATTAAAAATGTCAAGACATCCTCAGGTGCATTTCCCATTGGAAAATCTCCATACCAGCTACATAGGGAGATACACCTGTGTTCGTTTTGACCAAAGTGAGGTTGGAAGGCAGGCTTACGGCCATATTAAAGGAAAGGTCTGTGGCAGAAGGCTGTGAGAGTCCAGAAAAGAAATTCATTTGGAGACTCCTGATGAAGAGTGCAAAAGGAGCTGGTGCAGAGGACAGGGGCTCAGAAGAGAGACCCAGGAGGTTGGGTAAAAAAATACCTGGGGGGGGGCACAAATGAAATAGAAGGCTGAAGGCAAGCCCCTAAGAGCCCCTGGAGATAAAAATCAATGGGGTGGAGAGAGAAAGGCCCAAGAAGCTGAGGTGATAGACCCAAGTAGTTGGGGAGAGAAAGACTCAGGGGGCTGGAGGAGCAATCTAGAACTCTACAGATAGAGTTCCGGAAAAATGGGGCAAGGAAGACACAGTAAACTGGGGAGGGAGATATCCAAGAGGTTGAGAAGGGAGAGTGCCAGGGGGCTGGGAAGAGAGAGTTTCTGGAGGCTAGGGAGATAAATACATGTTAGAGAGAGACAGAGAGAGAGAGAGAGAGAGAGAGAGAGAGAACACGGAAGTAGGGGAAGTAAGACACAGGAAGCTGTAGTGAGAAATAACCAAGAGGTTGGAGAGAAAGAGAATGAGGAGGATGGTGAGACTCAGAAAGTCAGATGAGAGATTGCAAACTTAACTCTGGTTACAGAGGTGTTTAAAGAGCAGGTAGTGAGAGACGTTAAGGATTGGTGAGAGAGGCAAAGGAAGGGATGCTGAGAGGAATTGGGGGATGGGTAAAGAAGCCATCCCTTCGAATATAGGGGCCTTATGAGGAGGTGCCACCTAAAGAGAAGGTGGTGAACAGTTAGGAAACGATTGAAGGGTAGGGTAATCAGAGCGGAGAGGTGAAGCAGAGAATCACCAGGAGTAGCAGAAATCAGGACGAGGCAACAATTATAATGAGGAGAAAAGAAGGGAATATGGAGGATGAGCAGAAAGAGAAAAGATGCAAAGCCTTAGATGGTTGGAGGAATGAGCATGAACCAATGCTTTGATGAGGTGCAGGATAAGCATTAGAACAGAGGTAGAGAGAAGGGAGAAACAACTAAAGCCCTGTCTCTTGTTACATAATGTGGTGGGACATCAAGGAGGAGTGAAAGGTTGGTTTAGAAGGCTGTCGGACCAGGATCACGGTTGATGAAGGTGGTGAGAGGCCTAAAGAGGGCCTTATAAAGACCTTTGAGTGGCTTCTTGTCTACCTTTGGCTGTGTTTAGCTTCAGCATGACATCCACGAGAGAATCAACCACCAGTCTACGGATCAGACTTGAGACCAGGGAGGAGGACTCCCCAATGTACCCTTGCTCCACATGAACATCACGATTACGAGAGACTGTACTGTAGACTGCTACAACACGATTGTGAGAGTCATTTTCCTTAGAACTCTTTAAGCTTGATTTGGGACACAAAGCACATAACTCCTCCTTTATATTTTGTTATGTTAAGCAACTGGCAAAAACCAGGACCCGGCCCTCACAAGAACTAAAGAACGTTTGCTTTGGCCCTTTGTATACTTTCCCAAGAGATCTTTTCAGTTACTTTGGCACACAGCCTTCATAATTGAGTTACTTTTTGTGCACATTCCTTACCCTAAAAGCTTGTCCTTAAAAACCTAACAAAGACTTATTTGCAAACATATTCCGTGTTTGGCTCATATCTGGGCTTATTGACAAAACCTATTTCAGCATTATGCAGCAAATATCTTTTGTTTGCAAAATGCAGTAGTGCATGCACTTGTGTTGCTGCCTGACAGGGTGGCAGCGGATGAGATTCAGTACAGTAAATCTTGGGCAGCAGTGGAAGACCATCAGATTGTATCAAATCAAGGGCAGAAAGAATAGAAACATACTCTAGAGACGCAGGATAACATTTCTCACCTCCGCCCAGTTCTATTGAGTCGGGAAATAATGGGCAAGATCGAAATTATGCTTTGGCCCATAAGGACCGAGCTGCAACAGATGTTTATGGACACAGTAAATGCCAGGGAAGACAATGCCACGGACAGGAAGCAGAGAGGGTTGGATGAAGTAGACACTTGGAGGACATGTTTCATGATATTCTATTAAAGTAACATTTTAAGGCCTATCTTTCCCTATCACTATGTCACAAACTATGTTACAAACTAAAATGCTCATTTTTCAGTCATGAATGTCTAAAGAAAACATGTCTGCTGTCCAATACTAAGGCAACTGACCCTATCCCTTTACAAAGTAACCTAGGTGAGGAAAATTACTCCCTTCCCCTGAGGGTACTTCTATTACCCCTCTGGACAATTCTTCCTTAATACTTAATCTTCAAATAGTCTCTTGTGATTACTGGAACCCTCTGTTATTCTTTAATTGCTCTAGTGACTGTTCCTGCCTCCTTTGGAGTCACTTTCGATGACCTTTTGTATGATATATCTTCTTGGGTTTTGATTTTAGCGTGTCTTTGGAAATTATTATTTTCACTCCTGGGCAATTATAGTTCAGTTTGTTCTATTCTACTTAACTTTGCATAACATTCAATTGCTAGTGTTCCTCTGAACTCTGGGTCACAATACTCCTTTGCTTTTATACAACATTTCTCTTGTGTCAAACATTGAGGTTCCGTCCCCTTTCCTGAGGGTATTATTATCTTGTGTTTATCTCTCGCTTCATTTAGATTTTTAGCAATTCGTTCTCCTGTGTCATAATTAAGGCTTTCGGTTTTATGGTATTTATTTTTCTGCATTTCCATCTGTATTTATCCATATATATTTTTTTGCCTTTTTTCTGCATTCATCCACATTTATTTTTTGTCACATAAAAAGATAAATCGTAACCAGTATTTTTCTGCATTTATTCTAATAATAAAATTCATTTATTAAAGCACACATGCAGCCATATAGATAAGAAATGCTAGCACCGTTTTTTCTATAACAACAAACATTTGCTTCTGTGACTGCTGCTGTCTTCAGATATATGCTGTCAGCAATTTGAAGAACTGTAATGCAATTTTTATACTTTTACACTCACCATGCTGCCAATCTGCAATGTGATTGGCTGGCGATGTATGAGTGACATCATAGAGAACTTTTTTTGTATATTTTTATAAATAAATACAGACAGATTGATTTTCTGTCTGTATTTATGTGTCAAAATAAGTAAAAACAAAACTGGAAGCATTAGTTATAATGCTTTAAGTTTTTAATTCATACATTTAAAGTTTAAGTTAATCTCTTGATTTATACTGAGACGAGTCGTTGGTGTACAAAAATGGTTCCTTCTGGGCCTCCTGTTCTACCCGTTCTCCACGTTACCGTCATCTGGGAAGGAGAACCTCTTTGGGAGCCCTTACATTGGGCATCTTATTTCTTGTACCAACGCACCGTCGGTTTCCTTTGGTCTGTATTTTCTCCTTCCTCCCAGCGTATCGGTCTCTCTGTGTCTGACCGGACACCTGGCTGCTTTCTGCATGCAGTGGTGTTGCCGCAGGTTTGTGGACTGGCTATCCACATGCCATGGATCCCTTGTGGTCTCACTACCACCTTCACCTGAGCTCCTGCTCTGTCGGCTTCTCTGTCTCTGGAATCACCATGCTTTGGGTGTCCCGTCCTTCACTTTTGTGAAAGTATCAGACTTGTGGGCTTCTTCGTTTTGGCTCACTCCCCCCTCTCTCTCTCCACAGGTGTTACGCTGCTCTGGGCCTTACAGTGCCAGCATATGCTCTCATCTCTCTCTCCAGGTATCACGCTGCTCGGGGCCTTTCTGTGCCTGAAAACGTTCTCCTCTCGCGCTCCTGGTGTTACACAGCCTGGGGCCTTCCTGTGTCTGCGTAGGTTCTTCTCTCTCTATTACTCATTGAGCACACGTTATTTAACATACTTGTCCTAGTGAATTGGCCATTTTGGTTTAAAGGGACATGTTCTCATTCCACGTTACCATAGCATCTCTTAAGTGTTTCTTTGTCCCAGTCTTGAAAGTTACGAAGTCTCTGATATGTTAAAGCATCCCAGGTAAACCATGGTGTGTATAGCTTGAGGGAGTTCCTCATGGGAACAGGAGTCCTTGTCCCCTAAGGGGGAGTCTCTACCGGTGGGGTCCCAGTTGCCTCTACCCATAGGGTGGGTATTGCGGAACAGGCTACCCTCCCTGCCTCAGACGGGGGCACCCGCCTAGGGAGAAAGGGTAAATTCCCTCGCTTGGTCACAAAACACAGTGTCAAGTCATCGAGTGAAGCTTTAAGATGCCTGTGTAAATTATCTTTTAACATCCACTTACAGATCTCAAAGTACTAGTGCAAGACCTAAGGCCATGGAAGTCTTCCCACCACTATCAACACGCAGAGCCTTCACACAGTACACAAAGGAGACCTGCAGCTCAAGCTGAGCATTGGCAACTTTTCAGTCCCCAACACCTACATCTTGTTGCCTGCATATTGTGAAAACAAACTGTGTGCTGCGGGAAGGCTGGGACCAACCTGGGTACCACACCTCTGCTTCCCCACATGAGGTTGCACTGCACGCATGTTTAAGAAGAAATCATATGACCTAAAGGGTAGACCTTCCCTAACCAGCTGTCACATAGAATACTGCCACCAGCCTGTACCATAACCCTGGAAAATCATGCTGCCATACAATCACTGGCAAGCTCTACTACCACAACCCCAGCAGTACATATAAAAAGAATGAGGGGTTATTATCAGCGACCACGCCTTGAGCCATCCCTGTACCACTGTGGCATTTAAATGTGAACATACAGATTGGAGATTATAGGAGGGCATGTGCCACTTCAATACCAACCTTTCAGGTGAAGGCGGTGATGCAGATGACTGGCGGTGGCAGCTGGGAATCTTTATGAGAGTTTTGGAGAAATTGAAAATTATTTTTAAAAGGCCTCTTGGGAGTACATACGTCTCTTGCTCTCCTGCTGAGCCCATACTGAACCAAACGTGGACTTTGTCTGGGGGGGACTTATCATTTTACAGTGTGCAAGGGCGTGGATTAAGTGTTGGTTGTCACAGACATTTTGTAAAGTTATATCGGAAAGGTTTATGCCTATGTAAGAACTTTACAGCATCAGGTGTTATTATAATATGAAAGAAAGTGTTTTGTGCCTTTGGCAAAGACAATTGGTTGACGGATACTAGCTCGATTCAACCTATAGCTAAAACAATTGTTCACTCTGTTCATGAATAGCTCGGAAATATGACAGGAGTTAGCTATCTAATCTCAACAGTAAATATGTATTTAGAACATACTGTTCTTATGAGCCGATTCCTTACCTCAACCTTGCTTCCTTTTTTGTTATTACATAGGTGACTCATAATCTGCTTAATACTTGATGAATTGCATCTGTAAGAAAACGTGGCTTGCAGGCAAGGTGGTAGGAGCAGACAGGTATTTCTGTTTTTGAGGCTAGAGTTTACCAGAAAGCACTCTTCATTTTTTGCTCTTCTGTCCCTGATACCGTTGATTTAGGCTTGAATGGTTGGTGCCTATGATTAAAGCTGCCAGGTGTCAGAATTGTAGTGAAGCTTTTTACTTTTTTTTTTTTTTAATATGTTCATTTTAAACCAAGGCATGAAAACAAATACAGTTATAAATCAATTCAACAGCTCAATCGAATTCTTTTTTCCCTCTCCACCACCACGTGAATGCCGGCTCGGATCAAAGTTTCAGGAATTTGAGATTTCCCCTCCTGCTTTATCCTTTGTCCCCCTCCTCCGGAAAATTCCCACTATTTAGGATCCTCCTAGCCTGTTGGGGTTTGTAGGTGAGGGCTGGAAATTTTAGATCATAGTCAAGGAATGGGCCCCAAATGTTCTGGAAGCGATGGAGAAGCCCTGCCTTAGCAACTGTTATCTTCTCTGCGAAAGGAATGTCCCATAATTTGACCCACCAGAGGGTCAGGAGTGGGCCTTCCTTGGATTTCCAGGAGCGGACGATCGCTATTCTTCCTGCTAGGAAGCATTGGGACAACAACTTAGCTTTGGATCCCGACCTTGGGTAGATTCCAGGAACCGGGGCGCCTAGCAGGATAGGTTCAGGCTCTAGTGGAAGCGCCATTTGAGTAATTCCCTCAATAGCAGTTTCCAGAATTGTTGGGCTTTTGGGCATGTCCATCACATATGAAGGAAGGACCCCGGGTGTCCGCATTGTCTCCAGCATGCCGAGTCAAGAGTCTGGTTCATGTGGTGGGGGGGTAGTACCAGCGCAGCAGGATTTTGTAGGCGCACTCCCTGTTAGTGACGCAGGCTGATGATGAGTGGGCCCGAATCCATATATCCACTCAGGTCTGATCCTCTATAGGGTGTCCTAGGTTTGCCCTCAATTGTGCCATGCATCGTGTTTTGGAGGTGAGAAAATCCCCCTGGAAAAGTCTATATAGGGTGGAGATCTTACTTCGGGTCGGGAGATCCATAAGGGTCAGCTCCAGTTCTGTGGGAGGGCGGGTTTGCGGGTGGGAGCACCAATGGCGAAGCTGGATGTAGAAGAACCTGTCTTTCTCCTGGAGCTGAAAGGCGTCCTTGCATTGTTCGAAAGTGCGAGGATCCACCCCCCCCCCACAAACAGTTGTCCCAGAGACTCCAGGCCCCCTGAGATCCTGTTTCTGAAGTTCTGGGGGTTTGTTCCAGGCGAGAAAGTTGGGTTATGAAATACCGGCGATGAGGGGCTCAGTTCTCTAGGAATCCCCTTTTTCTTTAGGGCTCTGTCCCAGATGTCTATGCTATGCCTAGTAGCTAGCAGTAATCTCTCCCCTGTCAGCCGCATTGGGGGTGGAATGTGTGGAAGAAAGCGTAGAGGGAGGGATAGGCGGGATTGTTCAAGCTCCACCCATCTAGGTCGACCAGAGGATACCCGCCACGCTTGGGTACATGCTAATTGCGCTGCCATCTGGTATCCCTGCAGGTCGGGTACCCCCATCCCACCAAGTCTTGCATTACCTAGCATTGTTTTTGGGGGGATCCTGGATTTCTTCCCTCTCCATGTAAATCGTAGCATATTCTTCTGGAGGTCCCGGAAGGCCGGCTGGTAGAATAGGAACTGGGAGTGACGAGCAGGCATATAGAAATCTGAGGAGGAGATTCATTTTGCAGGCAGTGATGAGGCCCATTAGTGAGATTTCCTGGGATTTCCAGCGCTTCAGGTCATCTTCCAGTTCTTTAAAAAGAGGGGGAAAATGTACCCGATAAACTTCTTTTGGATTCGCTGGGATTTGGACCCCCAGGTAAGGGATTGCCTTCCCCTTCTACTGAATGGGGCTCAGCAGGATCAACGCGTCTGTTTCGGTCGGGGTTAGGCCTATCTCCAAAGCCGTAGACTTATTAAAGTTGATAGAAAAGCCAGTGACTCTTCCGTAGTTATCTATCTCAGCAAGGTCATGTTTCAGTGAGGTACAGGGCTCAGAGATGGTAAGCAGGACATCGTCTGCGTATAGGGCAAGTTTATGTTGTGAGGGGCCAACTTGGAGCCCCTTGATGATCTTGTTTAGTCTGATCCTTGGGGTGAAGGGTTATAATCAGGGCAAACAGGAGCGGGGATAGAGGGCATCCCTGCCTGGTCCCGCTGGTCAAAAAGATCAGGCGGAGAGGGTGCCGTTGATCCTCAGGAGAGTTTTTGGTGATTTGTAATTTGCTAATACAATGGCTCGGAACTCTAGTCCAACCCCAAAGGCTTCCAGGGTGAGTTCCATAAAGGTCCAGTCCACCTTGTTAAATGCTTTGGTGGCGTTGAGGGCCAGGAGTGCTAGGCCCTGAGAGTCCCGGGTGGCCAGGTCTTCCAGGTCCAGTGTTCTGCGGATGTTGTCGCCTGTGGCTCTGTTTCTGATAAACCCGGTCTGGGTGGATTATGTCAGGCAGGATGTGGGAAAGGCGCGTCGCAAGAATCTTGGAGTAGATGTTGGCATCAATGTTCAGCAGGGCGATTGGCCTGTTCCCCGGGCCCCCCCCCCGTTTGGGTAGAAGGACAGTGATGGGCTCTTGCATGGAGGGGGTTACCCTGCCCGTTTCCCTGAAGGAATTGAAGAGATTCACCAATGGCGTCAATAGTTGGTGTCTGAAGTTCTTGTAGAATTTGGTGGAATATCCGTCAGCTCGGGTTTTAAGAGATTTTGTGGCCTCCTCTACCTCTTCACCTGAGATCGGCGCATCCAGGATGTCTCGGGCTAAGACCTTCAGCTGGGGGAAGGCGGCTTTCCGCAGGTATTCTGTTTGTTCCTTCAGGCTTTGCGGTGGTGTGGACATTACTTGTGTCAGGTTATTCATTGCCAGTTGTAGTTTCTCCAGTTTTGAATATAGTATCTTGCCCTGCGGGTCTCGTAGTCCAATAATTGTGTTTCTCCTTTTTATTTTGGCGAGTTTGGCCACTAGTAATTTGTTTGCTTTATTATTCTTTACATAGTAAAATTGTTTGGCTTTTGCTAGTAATTGCGCAGTGTGTTCAGCATAGTGGGCCTCGATTTTTTTCTGTGCAGTCCGGAGGGCGCGTTGTGTTTTGGGGGACCAGCCCTTTTTTTTATGAGTGTCTTCTGCTTTCCAGAGTTCTTCTTCAAGGGATAGGCGAGTTTGCCGCCTGTTCCTATGGTATGCCACTCCTTGAGCTATTAGTTCTCCCCGAATGACCGCCTTAATAGCATCCCAGGTATTCGCCAGGGAGGTGTCTTCATTAGGGTTCTCTTTAAAGAAGTTCTTGATTGAAGTTGCTATAGCATCCCTTATCGGAATTTTGTTAAGTATCAGATCATACAGTGACCATTTGCGTTTGGCGGTGGGGGTTGTGGTCATGAATGCGGATCTCCAGGGTTACTGGGGCATGATCGGATGGAGTCCTCGATCCAATGGATACCTCATTGGTATAGGCGAGCAACTGCGGAGATGTCAAGAGGAGGTCGATTCTTGAAAATGTTCTGTTGACATAGGAGTAAAAGGAATAATCTGTCTCTGAGGGGTGCAACACCCGCCACGAGTCCACCACCTCTAGGGTCCTAAATAGGCGTAGCAATCCGAGGGATAGAGTGACATCTCCAGAGGAGGATGGGTGTGATTCGTCCTTTGCCTGGTCCGGGACTCCATTGAAATCTCCTCCCATTACGATTTGACCCTCTGCAAAGGGTGCCAGGGTGGTGCTTAGAGCTTCATAGAATGCGATTTGTCCCATATTGGGGGCATATACCGAAGTGAAGGTATATAGTTAGCCCAACAGAAGGCATTTCACTGCTACGAATCGCCCCTCTGGACAGAGTTTTGTTTCCAGAATGTGGGGGTTTAACCCTTTCCTAAAGAGAACCGCTGTACCCCCTTTCTTGGTGCCACCTGAGGCGATAAGTTGCTTCGGGAATTGTTGTGAGCGCAGGTGCCCGAAGTCCGCTGGTAGTAAGTGTGTTTCCTGAAGCAGGCCCACTGCTGCCTCTTCATCTTGGAGCTTCTGTAGGATTGATTTACGTTTGGGGGGGGGTTTAACCCCCTGACATTAAGAGAGATGAATCTCAGGGTGCAGTGTTCCTGTGGGGGAGAGGTTGCTGTTGGGATCAGGCGGGGGCAGTGGGGTGGATATGAATCAGCCATGGATTGAAAGAGATTGAGGCTGTTTAGCATCCTGCTCTTGGGATTTGTGCCCATGCCTCCAACAGTGGGTCTGGGTGTTAACTGATGGGGCGGCCAGCTTTGTGGGTCTGGCGCCACCCCAGGCCAACTGGGCCAGGTAACCATAGTCAGCCAACATGGCTAAACTATGGTCAAACTGTGTATGATGTTCCAAGGACTTGTGGATGGATTGTACCTCAGAAATGGGCAGGATCCGTGGGGGGGGGAGACCACTGCCACGAACGTGGTGACGGTTCCTATGTTTCTTTGTAGGTGGCGTTCTGTCGAAAGAGGTCTGGATCTAGAGGAGAAACAGAGCTGCACTGAGTACGATTACAGGCAAGCAGAGGCTGTAGGGTTCATCATTTAGATTATCAGCTTCCAGTCTCCTCGCCTATGTACCCTCATTTAGTATTAAGTTATCTCTTTCTCCTGTCTCTTGGGACTCTCGTCCATAGAGTCTGCTTCTCTTTCGGAGGGGGCGTAGGGTCTCCACCCACGGAGGTTTCAGGAGCCTTAGGGGAGAAGGTCCCGGGCGAAGTTGGGTGCATGATTTGTTCGGCATCCTCGAGGTGGATAATTCTCCTTAAAGTGCATTTATAGGTGAACTGTAACGCTGTTGGAAAGAGCCATCTATAACGGACTTGCTGGATTTGAAGAAGAGAGTCAGGGATCAGAGGAATCTTCTTTTTTGCAGCGTGAGAAGGGAGAAATCCTGGTATATTTGGAGGGGAGAGCCCTGGAAGGTCAGCTTGTCCCATGTGCAGCGGATTGATGAGATGGCCTCTTTCGTGGTGAAAAAGTGTACCCTGGTGATAACATCAGGGGGGGGGGGAATCCGATACCAAACCGCGGCGTGGGCGCAATCTATGGGTGCGATCCAGCAAGAGTTGAGACTTGGCCAAGTGTGGGAGCAAGGACTGAAAAATGTCCCCCACGTATTCCGTTAGGTTTTGATCTGGAATCGAGGCAGGAATGCCCCGAATTAGTAGGTTATTGATTCTGGGTCGATTTTCCAAGTCCTCTTGCTTAAATTCCAGGATTTCGCATTTGTCCAATAGGGCTCTAATGTTGGATTTCGCCCAGGGCCGTAGTGTGATCTTGGGTTTGGTCCTCGACTTCCCCCAATCTTTGCTCTGCTTCCGACACCCTCTGGTCAGTGTGCTCTAGTTTTGTAGAAAGTTCAGTCATGCAAGACCTAAACTCAGATTTGATATCAGCCATAAAGCCCAGTAGGTCGCTTCTGGTTGCAAGGGTCCCCTTGTCTTCCGTGGTTATCTGTGGAGCGGAGTTGGGGGAGTCCTGTTTCTTCCCCTTGTCCGACGATAGCAGCATTGTGGCTATGTCTGTGTTCTTGTTGGACTTGGTTTTGCTTGGCCAGAGTATCTGCGCTCATGAAGTGGGAGGTGTGAAGACCCCTTAACAGGATAAGGTGGATGAGTGGGAATTCGTGAAGCCTGAGAGGCCAGAGCAACGCATCATGGCCCGAGGGGGTAGTGGAATGGCTAGTGAGGTGGGAAGGTCCCCACCCCTACGTGTCGCTGGTTAGGCTGGATAGCCCATCCGGGCCAGCTGAGAGGAGAGTGGAGTTGAAGAGTAGGCCGGGGCACCCTAGGAGATCCTTAAGCGGAGGGGGGGAAGAGGGAGCCCACATCCAGCTTTTTACTTTTTTTAAAAACTGGATTAGCATTCAAATGTGTTAAGGCTGGCACATTCTTTATCAATGGCTTTGAAACAAAGACCGGATAGAATTTTGGGGTAAAAAAGCTTGAAAAAAAACAAAAGATCTTCCACCTGAAATGTGAAAGTAGGATAGTCCATTTGAACCAAGTCAGACATTCCACAATGCCAACTAGTAGCCATAACCTCCAGTTCTGAGCCACTTCAGCAAGGCATTGTGGGTATAGGCTTGCAAAATGTCTGTCACAGGTTGATAAAGCTATGAATAAAGTAGCACTGCCCTGTATAAAGTAGGCTACTCCTGTGACTTGTTGCTGACATGGAGCACTTCCTGGCAAAACTTGAAACAGATTCAAATGGGATATCACTTAATTGTTTTAGACTTCACAAACTGCCAGTTTGCAAAACTTTTGACCTGCAAGGTATAATTGACAGCATTGTGACCTATGCAGAGAGACCAGTTTTCTGCTTTTTATAAATAAATTGTATTGTCTATAAATAAATACAGATAGAGGGCAGATGTATTTCTGTCTGTGTTTATGTGTGAAAATCAGTAAAAACAGAAAACAGGGAGCCTTACCTTTAAAGAATGAATAATGATGCTCGTGGAGCTCTGAAAGTACTGGGAAAACATAGTTATTTGGCTCTTGAGAATTGCAAGGCTGCAATGGAGTTGTGTCGCTAAGTTTTTATTGCACTGGGTGAGTAACCAGGTTGGGCCAAAAACAGATAAGTCTTCTTAATCACGGACATGTGACCCATGTACAGGCCACAAACTACATGACGTGATTGTGCATTGGGACACCATGCCTTCTCCAGTCAAGAAATAGGAGTTTGCAGACTAATCATAATTTGTAACAGGAGGTTGCCGTTTGCCAATAGGTTACCTGTGCATGGCACGCTTTGAGAGGAAACTTTGCAGGACAAGTAGAATTCTGGAAGAAACTGAAGGTGGTGGTCACACAGTGGCTAAGTCCCTGTCCGATGTAACTGAGCTTTGTGGCAGATGGCAATTGCTTCCAGCCAGATCACTAGGTCAGGCAGCATTCATGACACTGTATCTGATCTTGACATAATAGACAAACAAAGTAAACCAGTAGAACACACTCTAAAAGGAGTTATGGTTGAGGAGGGGTTGCCAACAAAGGGAAGCGATGGGTACAAGGGGCCAGTGTCAATCAGGGCCAGGGAAAACCAGAAAGAACAGGCCATTCAATCAGATTCCTTTTTACCCCCAATCACCATATTACAGTATAAAAGGTAGCCAGATTCCACTAACGTAGTTGGGGTGGGGAAGATGTTCCTGAGAGCTGGTGGTACTGTCACAGAGAAGAGTTGGAGCGAGGTTGAAGGTGTAGGGAGCTAGAAGAAAAGAAAAGAAGTGTTGGAGGAGGAGAAGCAAGAGCAGAAGCAGGACTGAACAAGGAGGAGAGAAAGGGAGAGGTTGGAGCAGGAGGGTTAGCAAGAGCAGGTGAAGGAGGAGGGGGCAAAAGCTAGAGTGTAAGGAGCCAGAGAGTCACCTGGGGCATAGCCAAGGACCAGGAGGGGATCAGCTCTAGACGATCACGGTCACCCAGTACCCAGTGAGAGTATTTAGGCCAGGGAAGAAGGTATACTGAGTACCTGGGGACAGCGGCTGGTTGGGACCACTCAAGGAGTACTAGGAAGTGCACTATCCTATTTCAGGGTGATACTAGAAAGACAGATGGGGTTCAGGCCTGCAGGGTAGTGAGAAGGCCATCAACATAACACTGAGACCTTCCTATCATGACTAACTCTCGTAATGGGGAACACCTACACCAATTTGTCCCTTGCAAGGACAGCCACACCAACGAGAAACCTGTAGGGTCAGAGGGAAAACTATACACCTGCTCATTCCATGACTTGTACCAGGCAGGCACAGCAAGGATCACCCCTAATGCAGGAGGGGGGGGGCTACATGCCTGCCCGCTCCACTGGTTGTCCCGGGTGGGACAGCCAAGCCTAAAGGAGACCCCTACAGTAGGAGTGGGAATTATGCATTTGCCCATTCCAGACCCCTTAGGATAGAAGGGCTCCAATGCCCACTGGAGGCCAGCTACTGTCCCAGAAGGTGATGTGGGGAAGAAAAAGACGTCAACTATGTCCAGGTTCTCTGAGGACCAGACCTGAACATGACATAAGAAGGGTGCTGGCATCCTACAACTCCTGAAGACTGTGAGCGACTTTTATAGACACTGTTCTGGGCTGATCGATCATGAACTCTGCTATGTGGAGTAGGTCCAAGAAATTCCTCTTTTAGAATAGGCAATTTACTGTTTTTGTTTCAACCATCCTGACATCCGTTGGATAGAGAAAGCTTTCTGCTTATATTATATTGAACAGCCTTAGATCCCACAGGAGGTTTTCTGAACTATACGTGAGATGCAGCTTGCCTGGGGGTCCAGGTTGGTGGGCTTTCAAATGATGGGACCTGGACAGGGAGACTGTGGGGTGGGGGAAGCCTTTATAATTTGGTTATTTGGTTGATTAATACTTTGCTGCCCAGAGGGCTATATCTGTTTTGTTATTCCTCAAGAGAAACAAACTCATTGTGTGTATAAATAAAGACCAGGTAAGAAATGTTTAAACTCTGGTTTCTCGGTGGTATGTGCCCCTTCTTTGTGATTTATGGTGTCATGCATGGTATAGGTAATCCACTACAGAGTGCGCCCCAGAAAGAGCACTGCCTCCCCAAAGGAGGTTTGCCTAGCAGCAGCTGCTAAGCTACCTTAGGAACAGGAGTGTGTCTATCTATCTGTACCCTCGAACTAGAAGAGTGACATGCATCCAATGGAGGGAAGGAAAGGACTGGACAAGTGGATCACATCTGCCAACTTCCTATGTAGGAGACCCTCTTTGGTTAATGGAAAGGACCCCCTTGATACTGATTCTATTAAAATCGACCTCATGTTTATCCACTAGCCCAGAGTAGCTGCCATGATGATACCAAACACTCAAGGGTTGACCAACCGCAGATTGGAGTCAGGAGGAAGTACCTGAATACCTAGATTGATTTTACATCAACTAAGAAAACAGGCCTTGACTTCGACTCAGTAAGTCTTCCTGGGAAAATGGGTATGACATCTTCAGTGCTGATGACTCGGGAATCCCTAGGAAGCAGAAGGCACCAATAGAGATTGACTTGTGGGTTGAAATACCATAACAGTGGTGTTGATTTCTCACATCAGTTATACCTACCCTTGGCAAGCAATATAACATCTCCACCATGTTGGCGCCTACACTGTTTTCTGTCCATCCCATCCAAATTCAAAGAGGGGATAACATAGCATCACTCCTCTGTGACAGCTTGTGGATTACGGAGAGAGACTGGGTGCTGAGTCTGAGACAAAGGAGAAACCTGATATAGCATGATTGTGTCCCTGAGGGAGAAGACACGGGCAGGCCACGAAAGCCTAACAGAATGTCCCCATCTCAGGGAAGTTCCACTTTGAATTTCCTGTCTCTGGGAGGAGGAAAATATCAAGAGAGAAGGCATTCATCGATACCCATGAAAGAGAGCGACAGAGAGGAACCCCTTGCCCAATGAAGACAATGGAGAAGACCATACCTCAGTCTGACCCTGATATCACCTTGGAATGTCAAATCACACGGGCCATACAGTCATGAGCGAAAACAAAAGGTGGGAAGGCACCCCAAGAAGGACAAAAGAAAGGGAAACACCTCCCTGGCCTCCCTTCACAGTGTTTACATAGCCATGGGCCCGGTAGTCCTAGACTTCCTCAAACAAGTTGGCTAACCAGCTTTTAGAGCAAGAGAGGTGGCGGAGTTGTAGTGGCCCAGTTCAAAGATGGAGGAGGGACTTAAGGGGAACCAGAATCACTAGGTGGCCTATGAGGACTTAAACCAGGAAGGCAAAGAAGAGCTGCTATTAGTAGATATGCTGACCAAAGGAATAAGGGATCCAGAGTATACGATTCTGTATGGGCAGGAGGTGTACCAACAGAGCTCCTAATGGATTCAGGCCGCTGGAGGATGATGATAAAACCCATCCTGGTCCTGCCTCACCAGCTCTAGACATGCATTTACAAATATAAGAACCAACCCTATGTATTTAAGCTACAGGAGAGAAATCCCTTTTCCGTGGAGAAGAAAAAGAAGAGGGAACTAGAAATCTAAGGGAACCAGAAAGAAGGGAAGGAGGTATATGATAAAGTCACTAAGGCCATACCAGTCTGGGAGAGAGGTGGGCTCTGGATACCAGTGGGAACCACCCCCTCTCTGATGTATCCTCTAGAGGGGAAATATAGTGGATGCACCACAGATTCCCCAATCCCTCTGCCACTCCCAAATGCAGGACAGACGACCCTAGGGCACAGGTGGCTCCAAAAGATAGCTGATGGAGTATGCATAGCCAAATTGAAAAACTGACATACACAAACTCAAGAAACTGAGAAGAGGCAGAATCATCTGGCACCTAAGGTCTGCAAGTCCATGCATGGAGTGATAGTGCCAGTGTGGCAAGTGCCCAGGGAACAAGTCCTGCATGCCTAACAGTCCGGACTCCAAAGGCAGAGACAGCAATACAAAATCGCGAACCTTACTATTCAGTTAACAATACACAATCACTGACAGGAAAGCCAGAAAGTGAACTAAACCAGTAGAAACTTTCCACCACCTGTAGCTGAGGATGGGGGTGGCCAGTTGCTCAGAAGGGGAACGGTTGGGCAGAAGGCTCCAGGGACAATCAGGGTCACAGAAAACCAGGAAGGAATAGGGCAGCTAACCAGAGCACTTATTGGCCCAACCACCCTATTGCCCATAAAAGGCAGGCAGATTCCACTAGGTTCGTGGGGGAGATGGCAACATCCCTCAGAGCTGGTTTTACTGAGACAGAGTGAAACTCTGAAGAGTTTTGTGGAAGTGGAGAAGAGTGTAAGGAGGAAAGAAAGGGAGAAGTTGGAGGAGAGAGGTGGTGGAGCAGTAAGGGATGGGGTTAAGAGAAAGAACAGGTGGAGGAGGGAAAGAACTTGAGTGTAAGGACTCAAAGAGTCCCCTGTGGGTAGAGCTAGAAACTTTGAGGAGGTTAGCTCCAGGCGTACACCCTGATCGTGTGTATCCAGCAGGAGAAACCATGCCAGGCTTGAAGGCCTGCTGAGTACCTGGTGGCAGCAGCTGATTGGGATTAATTAGAGAATGTCAAGAAGGTTGCAGAAGCAAGTCAGAGACATTATCACCCATTACAAGTGATTCCAGAAAGTAATAGTTCATACTACTGCGGCAGTGAGCAAACTATACACACAACCCTGGGTCACCAGAGCTAGTATGCAGGCAGGGAGAGAGAACATTCTATCCAGACACCCCACGTAGGAAAGGGGAATGTGTCTATAAGTGTCACTTGGAGGGACTCCTAAGCTAAGAAGACCCCCCTAGGATAGGATGGCCAACTATGCATCTGCCCACACTCGAGACTTCTGAGGACACGAAGTTGCTAGGTACCACACAAGGTCATCTACCATCCCAGGATGTATGTGGCCAAGACACAGACACCAAACTATGGCCCGGGTCTTGGACAGCCAGACCTCAGCACAACAAAAGAAGTGCTCCAGGACCCTGCAACTCCTGAGGACTACGAGTGCAATTTGTGGACACTGTCTTGGCGTTTGCCCTTACACAGCATACTGTCTAGAGATAGTTTAGGCAGAGCAGGATGAAGCTTTTTCCTGAAGGTCTAAAGGCTGTTTTTGTGCTGCAAGTCATGAGCGAGTTCTACAGGCAGGCGCCTCCAGCTCTGATGGAATGTTTCTTCAGGTGCTTCTTCTTCTGGGGTCATCTTTTTGGCAGCAGAGGACCTTAGCTTTATTGAGCGCAGGTTTCTTTTGTAGAGATTCACCCATTACGCTGAGGCCTTGCCATGGACAAAACCGCTAACACTTTTTGAGATTGAGTAATGTCAGTTCTATGGCCTATGGGGTCAGTTGCATGGTTCGCAGGAGCAACTTCATGGTTTGTTTGGGGTTCTATCCTGGACTTTTGCAGGAGATACACAGAGGAGCCAGAAGGCATAACTGATTGTAGAGGGCATTTGTTGGTTATCGCAATGATATGCCATGAGTTATTTCCAGACTTTTTATGATTGTATTTGAACTAATTTACTGATCCTACTGTGTGAGGCAGAATTCAGTAAGAATTAATAAAAATACAATTCTGCATCTTGGTTGATTAAACAAATATGATTTTGTTTTCCTCAATACCCTCAAAACAATGCATTGTTTCCAAAATATACCCTTCATTGACTAAAAGTGTCTACAAGTGTTGGAAATCGCATTACTTTTTTGGGGAAACGATATTGAGAGGAGGACCTCCTCACGCTCAAGTTGTCTATATTTAATGGACTTGATTCACAGAGCGTTTTCCTGTGAGATTGCACCATTGTAAAACGCTTCTGTGAATCAGGGCCAATGTGTTACTTCTACAATAAAACGGTTCCAAGAGAGACGCTGCCTAAACTGTCTCTTGAACATCCCAAAGTTGCTAAAAGCAGTGGAAAGCGGTGATTTAAAATACACGAGTCACTCCTTTTTGTTTTCTTTTATGGAGGGTAGTAAAAGCCTCCTTTATAATGATTTGTCTAAAATGTATTTTGTTTTCACAAACAACTCGGCCACAGTGTGGTTTTAAAAATGCACTGGCGGTCAGTCTCAGTCTTGTCCTACGCCCTTTAATAATTGTTTCCCTGAAATCTCTCTAGAACTTCAGGGAGCGGATCTCCCGTGATGCCCTGACCTTCATGGTTTCCATAGCCGTGACCCGGGGACAAAGGTCTGTTTCCGCTCAGAAAACCTGTCTATGTCATTGCATTCACACAGTTCTGCTCTCACCTCCCTTTACTAGCAGAGTCAATGTTATGTGTATTTAGCTAGCACAGCACTGACATAGCTCGCCACCACTAATAAACGTTTAGACAGGCTTTGCTAGTACCCCTGTTACGTATAGTAGCCAGATATACGTTTTACAAAAATGGACCCTGTTTGTAAGAGCAACGCTGCTGGTCGGCTCTTATTCCTGGCACCTGCTTGTACTTTTCTTTCCCCTTATGCACATGGCTGCCTTTAACTCCCCTTTATCTCACATTTATGTTTGCCATAGACTTTGGATTTAGGGGTTTGACTCTAGTTTGACCTATTGACCTGGAGGTCAGCAGTTAAGCTGTCTTTTCTCTTCCACTCGGCTTTCAACCTCCGTCCATAAAGAACAAAAGTCAATTTCTATTGACCACGGTGGTGAGCTGGGGCACCCAAAGCCATCCCCCAAACCTGGCAAGGCCAGAGGGAGATGGTACTCAACTGCGTTTTGAACATTTTTTAAAAACAGAAGACAAAAAGCAGTGTGTGTGTGTGTGTGATCACATGATTGGATATTTTAAGGTATAGGAAAATAAGTTTCGCAACAAAGCCTGACCACAATATTTCCAGTCAATCCAAATTCATGGCACTGAGCCTCAGAATAGTATTTGCCTTTATTTTCCTTATCCCATTAGAGGTGCACTTCATGAACTGGGATTGGTCACAAAAGCTGCACAGGATTCAGCCCTGGTGCTAGAGTCTGGCTGTTATGCGCACATGGAGAAGCAAAGCATATTCTCAAAGTGTGCAACCAAGAGTGTTTGTGAAGGGAGAGGTTGGACCACACTGCTAGTGCTACATTTAGATCTGGCGTGCTCAAGTGGGAACTTTAAACCATCCATGCCGCCGTGCTGTTAAGATCACTGAGCGTCCTGCAAACCGCTGTTTGTCCCCCCCAACTTTCATGGCACACCATTTTGTCCCCATTCATTTGGCTGGGGCACCTTTTCTTCAGATGTCATGCCCCCCCCCTAACATTTTCAGCAAAGTTACTCCACTGTCAAACAGGAGGGGATATAAAAGGTTATAAAGCTGTACAATGTAAAAATTGACTTTTTCAAGAAAAAGCGTATCAGTGACATATGATGAGTCAGAAATAACCTGAACACGAAACGCCTGCACCGTTTCGACAAATATATTTGAGAATAGGTAAGGCTCTGGTTGCTTGTTTTAGTTCTATTTGGTGACCGCACTTGGGAGGGGGGAGTGTGTACGTCTGTGTGACTGAGTGTGTTTGTGTGAGTCCTTTCTCCAACCATCTCTACTGATTTTCTCCCTCCCTTACACCACACGCAGTTTTGCATGCATCGCCAAGTGCATTACCCTCTGATCACCTGGCCTCACCCTCCACCTCTCTGCTGCTGTGTAGTGCAGACACGCATCCAAACCCGAGGACCCAGCACGTGACCATAAGCGACAGCACTGTGCCAGTTGCCTCCAAGTGAGGCCATTTCTAATGTTTTGTAACTTAACTCATTTAAGAGGTTTACCTACGATGAGTTAAGAAAATCACAGCCAGTTTCTAAATTCACAATTCTATGGAATGCTGGTGAGGCAACTGAACCTGGCATTGTGTAATCCATGTTTCCCCATTACTAGTATCGCAGCTTTGAACCCACCCTTGGCAAATAACTGCTCAGTGATTGGTGACCAAAGTGTAAGAGGCGTGCTGTGGAATGCTGTCACCCACCAAACAAACCGCGGCCTCTATTTGGACACGTCTGCACTATATACCAGTCTCTTAAATTTGAAGTGATAAATGAAAGTGGAAGAGAGAATTTAAGTCAACTATGATTGAGCAGTTAATTGAAAATATGAAAGACAGTAGGATGCAACTTCCAGGGATGTCTACTTGGTGGTACTCCGGCCTTTGTGGCTTGTTAGCTGAAATTACCAATTCTACTTTCACATTAGAGCGAGCAGGGATTTCCTTGCATTTGACACTGATAGTCTTAGGTAAGCATGCCTCAGGGCCCTAGTGCTCCAATCACGAGGTTGTTAAAGGAATGGTGCGGTCAGAAATAATATTGTCCTGAGGGTTCGGGCATGTGTTTTTAACCATACGTTGATCGATCGTACAAACATTACAATGACAGCAAAACGTGTATATATTTGTTTCATCCTTGGCAGCTGTCTGTCGGTCTTGGGCTGAAAAAGTCATGCAGGGATCAAAAATGAAGATTTGATAAGCAAGAGCTAAAAGCAGCTCCTGGATAGCAAGCATTAATCAGTGACCAGGAGCTACCACTGGAGAACCAGGAGCTAGTACATTGCATCCCGCAAATCTAACGTTCACATGAGATGCAAACATATCACTTTGTCCATTATTCATGACCCCTTATGCTTACAAATGTCACTTAGATGTGTCCTAATGATTATTTATTGATTGTCCCAAATTCACAGAGTTAAATACACATAGGTGTGTTTGTATGGCCAAAGTAGCTCCAGGTAGCTGTTGGTGTCAAGCTAAGCAGGCTTTTCTAGGCCACAAGCAGGAGCTAAATAGCTCCTATTTCCCCTCAATTTCGAACCCTGGCCATGTATACAATAAATACAATACAGTTATCACACATGGCCGGTATGCAAATCAGTCTTGTTCCTGCCACCAACGTGAGTAGTCTGGTCTCAACTGTTCCCATGCAGAGAGGAAGTGACCTAGCAGTTAGGACTGCACTGTACCTTTTGGCGATTGCCTTCTGTAAAGTTGCATTCATGCTAAAACAAGCATTGACAATGCTACTATTTTTGGAATTTGAAGTTGTTTATTGCATTTTACATTTATAAGTAAGAATGAAGTAAATACGTGTGTTCTCTACTTACCTCATAATTCCAAACATGTCTGCAAGTTATTTTTGTAGGTACATACCATTAATTATATACTTTATACAACACCTCTCTTCACTGTGATGCATCAGAGCCATTTAACAATGTCTATTATTAAGGTTATGTGCTAGTAAACACTAACTTACAGATATGTGTGGAACATTTAAAGTAAACATGGTGATTTCAGGGGTTAGCCCGAGTGGTGGAGCAGGGGCGAGCTAAGGCGGGAGGGTGCAGGGTGACATTGGACAGGAGGCAGGGGTAGCATGGAAGGCACTGGGAGCTAGGGTTGGTGTGGGTACGCTGGGTTTAAGTAGGGAGGGTTGGTGGTAGGTGTGGGCAGAGATGGGTAAGGTAGTGTGTGGGCTGAGAGGGGTGATGTACAGTGAGTGGGTGGGAGAGTGAGCTAGGGTAAAGGTAGAGGGGTTTGGTGAGGGTAGAGGGGGGTGATTGGGTGAATAGATAGGGGACAGAAAGAGGGTGAGATGATGTCTTTTTTAAAAAGAACAAAGGGAATGTTATCACTGCCTTTCTCAAGCGTTTACACAAAACATTACATGCAACAAACACCATTAACCCTCCATAAGTAGCATTTTCTGTAAAGTCTTGAATTGACGCGATTCACGGTTTGAGGGCCACTTTTTTTTTTTAGGTGCCCAGGGCTATTGCTTGTCCCAGTCCCACCCTGATGGTAGTTTATTTGGGGGGGGCTGCAAGTGCAAATACACTCTGACTAGTTTTTCAATCAATGTGGTATATGGTTTTAAAACAAAATCCAGCATATACCACATCCTGCTTTGTCAAAAAATAAAATCCAATGCCAGTTTAGCATATCCGCAATTCATACACATTGCTCACATGCCAGGTCACAGAATGCAGCCAAGGACAAGTAAGCCAAAGCCTACTCTGTTCATTACCCTTAAACGTTATTATGTCAAAATAATTGGCAGGATTGAACAAATGAACTGTGCAAATCATGTGATAAAGTTATATGCAGAAAAGTGTAAATAACAGGGCTACAATAACATTCAGTTTTATAGTGATGACTTTAAGCCTACAGGAACCATATAACATGCAACGATACAACATTTTGTGCAGAAAGAGTACGGTTGTACCAACGAGTGACTTATTCATAATGGATTGCACCTGCCAACTTGCTCTCTTTTAAGAAGGATGCAGACTGAAAGTGAGCAGCTCAAAGGATCGCTGCCTCTCCCTGCAGTAATCATGTTGTGTTATTCTGGTGCATAACCAATGGGCCATGCCTGGCTTGCACGTGCAACTCTCTCAGACATACTGGAATTTTTCATGCATTAGAGAATTACTTGTACATTGTATGTTGCAAAAACATTACTCACGAATTGCACCATTTCAGTACAGTATTTAAAGGATGGAAATCCCCTGCCAGAATATGAACATATGCATACAGATTCTCCACAGATCTCTGTAGATCTCTCAGATTGTTTACTTAGCCAAAGGGGATCACCCCTATTAATTGTTCTCCTATCCCATGTTTCTCCTCAAAGGTCTCTGCCTGTATTCACCACCCTGTTTTTATATTGGTTTGTTACTTAGTAACTAGGTTTAAGCTATATGAATCCTATACAAATCAAAATATAAACCTGCAAACCACTGCTCACTTTCCCCACCTAATTACTTAATTCCTACTATTGTCTCGTAAAACATGGATGAAAACAAAACTCTCACATTGTGTGTTTTTAGGTCCTGGTATTGGTAGACATATCACTTTACATTTCTGTTTAGTTTTATAAATGTAAGTGGACAAGCACCAGAATGCAGTGCCACTAGTAGTTTTCCATGTTTACTTAAATGTAAAATTGCTGTTAGCGCTTGAATTCCTCTTTTGGGACATCCATAGAGGTGAGAGCTCCTCCATATACCAGAAAATATGAAAAAAGAATTCACAGTTTTACCATAACCAACACGAAATGCTATATGTAACTTTTATACACACACACACACACACAGACGTGCCCCCCCCCAGCTGTAGCTTTATTTCCCCATTCACATTGAAAGCCTACAATTACCAGCATGCAAAGTCATGCTAACTGAAATAAATCTGAAGAAACACAGTGAGACTGAAACAATCACAGCCCAAGCTTTATACATGGCATGCAGATGTATGCACCTTTCGAATTGGCCATCATTTGCACCTCTTAGTGACAATGGTCATAATACACATTCCCCATGTATTTGTGTTAATAATAGTTAGCCCCATGTTGGGACGCTGCCCGAGCCCTTCAAACCAAGCTGCAGCCCCTCCTCTCACTATGCACACAACTTTTGACGTTTGCTTTACAGGAAGAGGAGTGGGAGGGGTCAGGGGAAAAGGTCCAGGGATCGCAGACACCAAAATAAATGCACAGTGCTCATTTTGGGGTCTGATGGAAAGAGCTACTGGGAAGCCTAAGGCGAGGTACCAGTAGTTCACGATTTACTGGTTCGAGACCCTAGGTCTAGAGGGTCTGGCGGTTGCACAAAATCACACCAAAATACAGAGCTCACCTGTTATTTATCTCACAGGTGTGGTAAAAACCACTGAAACAAAGAAAAATGAAAAAACTTCCCCAAATACCCATACCACAAAACCTCAAATTTGCAATCATGCGAGATTCTTTTATATTATAAATAATTATGTCACCACCTTGCCTTTGTTTTCAGGGTAAACAGCATAGTACACAAAAACATTTTGTGAGTATCCTTACACAGTTTGATTCTCTCAAATGAAATAGCTACTGCTGCTTTAGCATTCCACACCATGTCACAAATATAGAGGATAACTCATGTTTCATAAAATGGGTCATTTTTGCAGAACACTGTTCACTTAACTGCCAGCTGTTCAGCCGGCACCCATTACTTCGAGGAAGTGGCTCTAGATGTCTAGTGAATTGATGTATCCTTTGGAATAACCTACGAATATACTTAACCCAGCTCTAGATAAACATTTAAAGAGCGGCTGTACTCTGGATTTTGACTATCCATTTCTTTCAGGAAAGGTCTTGCGGAAGACATGTCTATCTGGTTTAACTCGATTTGAATGGATACTCTGAGATATACCCACCTAGAATTAATTTTATTTTAGGAAATGAGCATTGCGTATCCACCCCCAGCTGCCTCATATCATCTGTGCTATTACCAGCACCTTATTACTCCCAGAGGCTCAATCATCACCTCTTGAGGGGCAGCGCTGTTCTGTAATAATTAGAAGTGTTACTTAGCCAATGATGCTATTGGGTACTGAAATCTGGGATTAAAAAAACAAAGATCCGGAATCAACTTGTGGCATGTACAACACTGTTTCTGCAGTTTCCAATTTGGAGTATTTACTGAAAGAAAAAAAATACTTAAAAGTTTGATTATCAAAATATTAGTAATTGCACTAAAACCTATACATATATGCAATAATGGGAATTAGAAAAAGAAAATACGTTTAAAAAAATAATTTGAATTGTTTATAATAAAAAATAGAATGCATCTTTAACAGCATAGACATAGAAGACATGCTGTCTGTTTGATAAAGACAGATGCTAAAATGCACAACAGATTTTCATTACATATATATGGCATACATGCCAACCTTCTCCATATGTAGGTGGGAGACTCACGATTTTTCAATGAAAAATATTACTATTTTCAGTTTCTCTCGCCTAAAATAAATATAACCCCAATGCCTTCCTATGGGAAAATTCAGTTCTCATGATTTCTCTGATGAAATCTTCCAGACAGGTGCTTCAGAATGTTGGCATTTATGATCTGGCTCTACACAATACCACTGGTGGTGTGGTCATGGAATATGTTGCATTTCAGATAAAACAAATAAGATTTAGTTCCAAAAGCATACTAGTAGAATTCCGGGTACCCAGTTTCTTGATCGAAAATGCTGCCTTTTGTCAGAGGTGTTTTCCATTATCACTGCCCTCTGGGTTAGCCAAACAACATGCAGGATTTGTTTTGTCATTTATATATATATATATGTGTGTGTGATCCCCTTTTAGGCAGTGATTGTCTACCACTGATTCTGATGCCTGGTTCCGTATACATGACCTGTTTCATTTGACTTTTTTGTTTGGTATTTGAAATGTAGACAAAGCAGCATGGGCATTGGATAATATAAACAATTTCCCTCGAATCACAACTGTCATCGTTTCTTAGAAAATAATTTGCCAGCATTTTAATGGTTTACAGAGTAGCTCTTCATAATGGTTCTTCAATGAATACAATTTAAAAATAGGTTTGGGTTTTCAGAGGCTATAAAGAATTTAGTAATTCCTAAGTGGCGTGTTTGGCTTTAACAAGCATATCTTGATTGTATTATAAAATATGCATTTACTTGACCCTCTGGTCTTTTCACTTTTAAGTTGGCATATTTTATTGTCTCACTAATTTTGTTTAGTTGTATTGAAACATTGAATATCTCTGGACTGTCTTCAGGGATGGGTGGCTTAGGATTACTGTAGCATTTTTACATCTTTCTAGCATGCAGTCGTGCAACTGTTTGCATACTAAGCAGGTCAGAAATGTAGACCTTTCTGCAGCCATGATCTCCACTACACAACCAACAGATCGATGTAGAAATGCTGGTGTGTTTATGCTGGCGGTAAACACACTGGTGGTGGCATCCGTGTGTTTCCTCTCTGGACCCCTTTCCCCACCTTCCCCACCATCTATGCCCATTCCCATTGCCCCCATGTGTGGGAGGTAGGGGTGTCAATGCTACCACTGGTATGTTTACCACTGGCATTCTAGTGCCATAATAAAGCCTCAGAACATATTACTAGCATACACGTTCACTGACACCAGAATAAAACAATCATCTTACATGTAGTTAGGTATTTTTAGATGAAGACACATCCTTTCAGCAGATCACTATATTAGTAATTGAAAGCAGCGTTATGCCTTCCCTCCTAATTCGTCTTCTGAACAGGAGCTTCAATTCACCTAAATGACAGAGAAAGAAGTGAAAACGCACATGATGAAATCACAAGAAGTGCTCTCAAGTCTTTTTATTGTATTTTTATTATACAATAACTTTGAGTGTGCAGGGGATGCAGTAATTTCCATAACTCGCAACCTGCATCCACATCTACATCAGTACCATGGTCTTATTTAGGCAAAAAACGACAAGCAGAAGCATCAAGAAATCTAAGGTCCCGAAACAAACAAAACAACAGCTAGTAATCAATCTGTCATCCAAACAGTTGTCCAAAAATCAACTGGAAGTGCTAAACCTAGGTTTATCCTTTACCCCAACACAGAACACTACACATCTTGAAGAACACATTAATCTATATGGACTGATTACAAAAATGAGGCTCCAAGTCTTTTTTGACATACAACCTTCTATAGAGAGACCACCTAACAGTGATTACTTGGAGATCAAACCCAAAAGCACATTTGATCCACCGATCCAGAATACAGCACTCAAATTATTTGAATCCCATATGCTCAGTCAACTGAAGAAGATTGACTACAACAAAATCAGCAGATACAATATTAGGAAGCACCAGAGCAAAATCATCAAAGATCTAGCAGATGATCACACTCTCACGCTAAAACCGGTTGATTAAGGGGGAGCAATAGTCATTATGCACACAACGTTCTACAATTCCCAATGTCTTGCACTCCTGAATGATACAGATACCTTCATACCCATAGATGAAGGCCCTACTGAAAGGATCATGATTATGATAGAAATCACACTAGAGAAAGCCTGAGACAATGGTTGGATCACTGAGAAAACCAAAAGATTCCTACTCAAAACAAATCCCATTACACTCGTGTTTTATGGGCTTTCGAAAATTCACAAACAACTTGAAAATCCACCACTCATACGATAGTCGCAGGAACAGATAGTTTTTTTGACCCTTTGGTGATCTATGTTGATCAAGTTCTCCAACCAATTGTACAACAGACAAACACTTACCTAAGGGACACCACTCACTTTCTCAATACACTACAAAACATCGGCGACCTCCAAGAAAGTGATCTTCTGGTAACCTTTGACATCCAGAGCCTCTATACCTCAATCCCCCATAATGGAGTTCTAGAGGCACTGGAATGGGCATTACATAAGGAAAATGACTGCATAGCTTCAAAACATTTTGTATTGGAATGGACTAAAATCATATTACTTAACAACTTCTTCAGATTTAACCGACAGTTGTTTCTGCAATCATTAGGCACCGCTATGGGCTTGGCAATGGCCCCGGCCTATGCCAGTCTATTCATGCATCACTTAGAAACACAATTCATAACCACTCATGCAGAGTGGGCCCCAAATAAGTTACATGGAGATACATCGAGAATGTTTCTGTAATTTGGAGAGGCAACAAAGAAAACTAGACAATTTCTTGATCTATATCATCTCAGTGAATTACAGGATTAAGTTCACAATGGACATAGGGACACACAAGATACACTATTTAGATGTTGCATTAGAACTTAACAGATGTGAATAACAGTCTACACTACTCCAATCATTACCCGAAGCACCTTAGAGACAGTGGGCCTCCTTACAAGTATGGCGGTCCGGATACAACGGCACTGGTAAGTTTACCAGTGCCGTTGCATTCGGACCGCCATACTACGAGTTGGGCACTCGCAAGCACAACTCGTTGGATGCACCGGCACCATTATGAACGGTGCATCCGAACACCCCATTCCCATTTGAGCCCTATAGGGGAGTTCCATATTACGGGCACCCGGCAATGGGAACAGACCGGGTCCGCCAATGTCGGAATCCTTACGTTAGTCCCCATTGGCGAGTGCCGGTAAAATCACAAGTTTGGCGGCAGCCGCACAGTTTTTAATGGCACAGCTACTGCCAAACTCGCAATGAGGCCCAATTTGCCCTACAGTCAATTTTTCCGAGCAAAACATATTACCTCACAAGATTCTGCTTTGATGCTAGAAATGCACAAAAGGGCCCTGAAGTATACAGAGAGAGGATACCCAGAAAAAGTCATAACAGCAGCAAGGGACAGATCCGTCCAAACTTCCTGAGAACACTTATTAAGAAAGAAAGTTAAGGACAAGGAGATCCCATTTCTGTACATGCTCAAATACTGGAGCCAAACCCACCAAATCACACGTCTCATCAAGAAGACCTGGAGAATAATACAACTGGACCCTCAACTACAAAACTTTTCCCAGAACCTCCACTTATTGTCTACAAAAGAGGCAAAAACCTAAGAGATCAACTGCTGAAGGCAACAGGGACCAGAGACAGAAGATGCTACAAACCAAAAAACTGGGAAATTTTGCCTGTTTACATTGCAGCAATTGCAATAATATAATTAAAGGGGATTACGTCAGACACCCACAAACAGGCGCAAAAATTAAACTAAGACATTTCGCCACTTGCGACACAAAGACAGTAATTTATGCACTAAGCTGCCAATGTGGAATTTATTATGTGGGGCAAACGGGTCGCAAGATGAAAGAAAGGTGTAATGAACACAAAGCAACATCAGGACGAATAACACACGCTCCCCAGTGTCCAGACATTCCACAGAAAAGACACACAATTGCCCAGTTGAGATACTTAATACTTGAAGTAGTACCAAGAGGAAGTGACCACGCCAGGAGGCTAGATCAAAGAGAGGTCTACTGGATCAACAAACTGGACAGAATGAGGCCATACGGAATGAATGAGGAGTTCCACCTAGGGGCATTCCTATGAATTGAATATCCATGTAACACACATATGCACACAAACCAGATCCCCAAAGGGCCCTTCCCTGATCACAGGATGACACTCACTACAGGTGATAGGACCCCCTTGAGAACCTAATAGTTCATTTATGAAATAAGCAATTTGCTTGAAACAGCAACAGCAATTTAGGCGAAATAATATATGTGGACATTTCTTTGGTCTTGATCAAATGAGTTCCCATGGGACTGCAAAAAGGGAATATCAGTTAATGATTGACACACATAATGTGATTATAACAAGGTATGCAAACCTGTAATAGAAAGTGAACTGTATGTTTGATTTGCCGTCAAGAATGGTTTTATACTGCATTAGAAATTGAGGTACTATATATTGCATAAGAAGCGGAGGCTAAACTGCCCACAACATACATCTACCATACACTGGGAAGTGAGGTAGTAAATTGCCATGCTCCAATTGGAAGAGAAAACGGTATTTAAAGGAACTGCAAGATGTTTTGATGAAATAATGAATAGTGATATGGTTACAATACTACCATACTAGTAGACTGTGTGCATGGGTGCCCCTGGCCCACATATACCTGAGTCTAAGACCGCATGATTAATAACTGCAAAGCATTTGACTTTTGCTACATTTCTGAATCGCGGCCGCCGTGCAGTGATGTCATTTGTTTACATGTGATGTCACTGCACAGATGTGCGGAAGCGTCACAGAATCTCCTTTTAGTGAACAGATCTGGCGTGCACAGACCGCCATTACCCCAGGAACACATGCATAGAGGCAGCACTGAAATCGAGAGGTGAGTCACGTTCGCATTAGACACCGTAGTGATTACGTAATTAAAAACAGCAAAAGCTAACTTGCTGTACACAGCTGACCTTGCATGTGTTTTTTCGCATTATTTAGATCGCTGAAAACTACCAGCGGAGAGAGATACAATTGCCACTTAGATCCATGCCAAGTGCGGATTACCCTGATCCACAATCCAAGGACAATTTACCCATTGAGGTAAGATCGCAAATTAATGGCACTGATACACAAAAATTCTAATGTGCATTAGAAACGGAACAACATATTGGACATAATATTGCATTGTACCGACCTTGAGGACAGAGTCGTACTATAACCCAAAACCCGCCTGAGCAGCGCAGCATCTACTTCCGTGATTTGGGGAATATTTACCTTTTGAGGTAAGCAAGACACATCATGCCTGCATTAAACTAGTTAAATATAGTGTAAACGGAACATCACTTTTTCTGTATCATTTTACCATATAGATCCTGGTGATTAATCGAGCTGCTACCCAGAAAACGCCAGAATACGTTCTTATGATCACAGTACAAGATTGAAACATTGCTGTACATGAAATTAAACACCCATCCAGCAGGTAGGCTTTTAGAACATCGTGAGCAGTATACTTGATGCATAGCAATAATATCTAGCCCTAAAGTACTATCTACACCATCTTAATTAACCAGGCCATATCGCCAGTAGGAACAGGCAGTCTTGAACCTACCAAATCTCCACCAAATACCCCAGTCAGGGGGCACCAAGGGGCACCCATGAGAGGTAGGGCACCTCAAAATAATATATGTGGACTATGTATTACAATTTTGCTTAGAGAAAGAACCTTGACTAATACAAACCTTTGTATTACCTTTTACTATGTAGGTTTGGCTGAATGAATTAGAAGACTCTTACAGATTACGATTACTAGCTAAGCTTTTTGCTCCTGAAGAAGGGAACTAGAGTCCCGAAACGCGTTGAGCTTATTTTTAACTATGTGTCATACCAAATAGATCGACATGTATGCAACAGACAATATGCATTGAATATTGTGGAAAATATTTGTCTGAAATGTTGATTCTTTGTTTGCTGTTTGTTGATTTGTGTAAACTGAAATATATATATATATATATATATATAGTGTTGATCATGAGAACATTTCTGAATACAATCTAGAATGGAAATTGAACAAAAGGCTGTATGGTAATTACTTCAGTATAAACAGCATTAGTGATGGGTCCACTTGTTAAGCATTATTTTTCAAAAGAATATTTTTGTATATGAATTTGTAAACACTACCAATCAACTAATGTCTGTCGTTTGACAATAACTTTGAGTGTGCAGGGGACGCAAGTGTTCCACAGCTCGTGGACACCGTTTTCCCTTGTTCTCCAGCCTATTGCAACCTAGTGTCAGGAATGCGTTAAACTCCTCTGCACCTCACTAGTACTGTTGAACCAACTTAAGATACTTTTATAACATTAGGTGTGGGCCTGTGTTACTTTCCTTTTCCTGTTTGTTAATTTTGTACCTAAAGGAATGCCTCAGTACCTACATTTGTTTATTGAATAAACTTGCTTCTTTTACAAGTTTGCCTACATTGTCTTGTTCCATTGCCCACTCATCACCATTGGCCTTTGAACAATCACACCTGGCAAATGGGCTTAGGGTGTTTCTTTAATGTTAATGCAATTTGTTGAACCATCTCTGTTTAACGCTATAAAATAATGCAGAATATTTTAGGATTATGCCTCTAGACCAATGTGTGACTCGTTCTGCATCTCCTAAACCTAAGCCTGTGTTGGTATGGCTCTGGGTGGCAGAGTCGATTTGTCTTATTCTCAATTTTTGTCCCCAACATACACTCTGCACACAGACACTTCGCAGCTCTGACCCCTTTCTAAGACAGCCCTCTATTACTATATACCTAGAGCTTACCTCGGGAGAGATTATGAACTTAACAATATGGTTTTTCAGCCCCACAACACATAGGAACTCTTGAGCACATCTCAAGGTCATCACGTACCCATAACATGGCTTAAAACAATTCCAAACACACAGTGCCATATTTCAATCATTTCAAAGAGGGTACTTAAGGACAGTTTTCAAACCTCCCCCTGTCCTAACTTTCCTAGTCTATACCCAATAGCCAATCATTCTTGGTTTTATCTCTGCCTTCTATTGCGTGCTTAAGGCCCTCTGATCGGTTATTTCCCCCTCTTTGTCCTCTTCTACTTACCTTTTCCTTCTTCGTCCCACAGACCACAATCTGGCCAGCTCCCTTGGTGGGGTCACAGTTCCTCCTTGCCCCACCAAGATTTGTCATTTTAAGACCACTACAGTGTTGACGTGTGCAGTATAAAATACACTGAATATGGCATAGAAAAACATGATGAAAATCATAACTACTGACTCTAGGGAACGCATTAGCAATATCTGTTTAGATGAGACCCATACTTTACATAACTGAAACAGGTTGTAGCTTAAACACAATATGTCGCTAAGGAATTTGGCACACAGATGAGCCATTGTGAACAGACTTTATTGCAGTAAAATGGAGCAACTTTTGAGGCAAACACCAGAAGTAGGTGGCGCTCTTTCTTTGGCCTGGTTGCCAACACTGGGACAATGGTGGCAACATTGGAAGAACAACTTCTAGAGGGAGCAGGAATCCTGAAATGGCTGGACTAGCAATGTTGTCAGTCACCATGATCCGGGGTTCGTAGGCGACCTTCCAGATTGAGAAGACAGCTGAAGTGTGGCTGGGGTTTCCAGCAAGTTACATTTGGAGGCAAATGCTTACTACTGATCAAATATTTGCAAAGCCTGAATGCAAGCAGAGGAGAAGGGAGCACAAAGAAGATGCCAGAGGGGTAAGTATATGCAAGAATGATAACAGGTAAAGGCTGAGAGGTGCTAGACACTCACACATTGCATCCAGACAGCAAAATTCTTCTCTGACCTAATTCATTCTTCTATCACTTTTCTGTCAGTCCATGCCACCATATATGTAGTGCGGTAGGAGCACACTCTTAACCTAGGCTCACCTTAAGAAAGTTGAAGGTTTATAAAAATTGCTTTTCTGTTCAGTTCATAAGAAGGGTAAGTGGGTCTGCTGATAATGGCACTCATGGGCACCTGGCTAGGATTCCCCTAGAAGAGCTCTGGCCTGGAGACACTTGTCCCATCTTCACAAATGCTCCAGATATTCAAACCTCCCCCAAAATATTTTCTATGAATTATGCTTACTGAGTTACTCTCAGGTTCACCAATACTTTCATATATCTGCAGGGTAGATCATGTCTGCCATTGGACCATCTCTGAATGATACATCCAAAGTCACTTGCAGCACCTGGAAGTAGGCAGAAAAGTAATTGTGATCATTTGTCGACAAACACACACTTTTAGAGCAGTATGGTGAAAGCAACATAGTTACTCAAGGTAGGGGTTTTGTGGACTTGCCTGGGTTGTGAGACATCAATCATAGCCCCTTACAGCACTTTTACATGCCGTTTAAATTATCTGTTATACATTACTCCTTTGGGAATGCAAAAAACTACATTAACTGGTTGATTAGGGCAACATAGGTCACATTGTACCACAGGGTTCAATATTGTCTCCCTTGCTCTTTAACATGTATATGTTCCCCCTGGCCTTGGTCATATAGAAATATGGTTTTGAATGTCAACAATAGGCAGATGACATGCAGATCCTGATTGATCTTCATGGAAGGTCTAGTAGAGGCAGGGAGGTGACAGATTGTTTAGGTGGAATGCAGTGATGGATGCAAGATGGTTAAATGGCAATAAGACAGACGTCCTGTTGCTAGACAGTGCAACAGAACCATCTATTCCATTTCCCTGGCTATCTTATTCTGGGAGACCGCCAGGACCAGTGGAAGCGGTTTGAAATCTTGGTGTTTTGTACGATAGTCAATTGACTTATGACCCACAGGTGGATGCTATAGTGAAGGGGCTCATTTTCATTCATACAATATTGATAGGTGCAGGCTTCTTTTAGATATAGATCATCTAAAAGTCTTAGTCCTTGCAGTAGTTCTCTCAGGAGTGCAGTATTGTTTGTCAATCTATTTTAGTATTTATAAAAAACAAACCGCTAAATGACATGCAATACAAGATAGAGGTATTCGCACTGTCTTTGGAATGAAAAAATTTGACCATATTTCCTAGGCTCGTCAAGAGCTTGGCTGGTTACAAAATGATGATTTGGTCCAAGAACGGTCCTCACTTTAATCAGAAAAAAAGTGAACGGAGTTGCGCCTGAATATCTATCTTATATGGTTCAATCGTATCAGCCAATGCGTTCACTCAGATACAATTCCAAGAATCTATTGGTGGTGGCAAGTTTCCACGAAGTATCTCTGGGTGGTGGTAAGTGCTTGTCAGTCCTGGGTTGCCATTTCTGAAACAACGGACTAATTCAAATCAAGACCACTACGACATAAAGTGGTATTAAAGGTCGTTCGAAAAAACGTTTTGGGTCCTTTAAAATACCATAAATACCAGGTGATTGTGATATAATGCTGTATAATCTACCATGTTGAGTGTGTTGTCTTTTGTGTTATTATATTTTCTTTGTTTGATGGTTGTTGTTTGTAAAGGTGCCTTGAAACTAGTTTTACTAGTACTTCTTTGCGTTTGCTAAATAAACTACTACTACTACTTGCATTCTATCATAGCTGAAGACGATTCTCCATAGCAAACTGCCTGAGGGTTCCTGTCACTGAATTGAGTTTCTGTGTTCCCCAACTACTCATGATGCTATCAGACCTAATGAAAATTGGCCGGGCATGGCCATGCAACGAGGCGAAGCACCAGCAGGATCATCCTCAAGCAAATGTTTGCTCTAATGTATTTCTGTGGCATTGCCAGACGTGAAAAGAAGGGAGTGAAGAGGATCTTCAATCGTCTTACTTTGCTCCTGCCACCAAGTCAACCAGACCTCTGGGGCAAACATTCAGTGGCTGACAGTGCCTGGGCTGAACAATCTTTTCATTTATGTCTCTGAGTTGGACGGTCTGGGGCACAATCCGGAGGTCTACCAAAACACATGATGTTATCCAGTATGTGACTGTCTGTAATCACAAAAACCTTCTGTTTCTAGGCCCCGCATGGTTCCTCAGTAATTCAAACACACAGGGATGCTAGCCCAGTTAATGGTCTCTTAATCCTTAATTGCAAGCCGAGACAGCCAGGAAGCAGACAAAGGATTCCTACAGGGGCGTCCTTTCACCAAAATGCCTGGTGTAGCGGAAGTGACATCACACGACCCTTGACCTCTGATGACATCACAAGAAGTGATGTCATTTGACCACACCCCCAAGTGATATCACGGGAAGTGATGGACACAACGTTTCACCCCTTTACAAAACAGGAAGAGGTATCATATAGCATTGTTTCTAAGTACACTGCGAAAAATATGGATACGATTTCACTGTAAAGATATACATTTCATACAAGAATGGATCACCATATGTATCGTTAACATCAGTGACTATAAAGCCATATTACCAAATTACTCTGAATGCAAGGAGACATCCAAGGCCAAACGATAAAGTGTGTTATAATATAGCACTTATGATTAAGAACTTCATATAGAACAAATGTACATACAATATCATCCAACCTGTGTTGGTACTCATTTATCAACCTCAGCAGGATGAAACGCTGAGTTGACCTTGCCAGGAGTCAAACCTGCAACCTGCAGATCCACACACATTGCAGCACCGAGTGCTCAACCCACTGAGCTATCGTACCATCTATAGTTATCAGAAAACCAGCCATAACAGAAACAAAGAGCCACATACTGCTGGACACAAGCCAGGGGTCTCAATATAAAATATATATATATATTTTTTTAGGGGTAGCAAGGCAGACCACAGGGGTAGCCGGTGCGACCCCTGGTGATCCCTAAATGACGTCCCTGGATTCCTAAATTCTGATTGCTCCTTTAGCGCCAGGAAATGAGCTTGAACCAATACCTGTGTTCTGGAATTGCCTCCAGATAACTGCCCTATAACATTCTATGCAAAAATGGAATGAAGAACTTTAATAAATAATTGCACTTTGGTCTAATTCGTATGAACCATTTGCTGACAACGATCTGGACCTTAAGAGGAGAATACCTGTCACTGATATTGTCCTTCATACAGAGATGACTAATAGCTGGCAGATAGCCATTACCAAATTATTTTCTATTTCCAACACTTCTAAAATAAATGCTGGCGAAAGATGGAAATTCAGAGATACTTCCCCAAGCCCCAGCAACCTTACTATTAATATTTTTCACAATGTCACCACAAGGTTTAAAGCTAGTAACATATGTGTATGTGTACAGGAGAGTCTAGACTCTCAGTTTATTCACTGAGGCATCTCTATTAATAAATTAAAAGAGACGAGCTGGTTAACCCTTCTCCATGAAAGAGATGTGTTTTTCTCATGGTGGTATGCAGGGCTTTCAGGCTGGCTTTGTCTAAAATTAAGTGGTTATTCCCGGAATGTCTTAAGGTTATCTGGATTCACAAAATAGCAACAACATTCCATTGGATTTGATCATAAGAAGTGGCAAATATAGCCCATGTCAGACAGCAACAGTCACGCTTGTTAGGAGCAATCTTACTTTTGGCCTCCATCATGTTATGTTATGTTATGTTATGTTATGTTACTTTGCATTTATATAGCGCCTTATGTACGAATTGTATGGTCTCAAGGCGCTGGTAGGTTGAACGACCTCGGGAACCGAAGTTCAAGTCATTAGAGAGAGTGGAGAGAGCCAAAGGTGCGTGTGAGCACCGGATATGTGTGCAGCTGGTGTGGCATTCGTGTAATAGCTGCTTCATAGCGGTAGGTGTGGTGGTTGAGAGATCAAGAGTATGTGTTCGTTCTGGCAGGTTTTATCCAGACCGGTTCTGGCTGCGTTAGGCCTGAGGAGAACGCCTGGCTGGAGGGTGTGAAGCCAGCAGTGTTTAGTTAGAGTGATGTGGAGTATGAGGCCAATGTTGGTATGAGAACAGCTATAACGAATGGTGTCATAGTATCTCTGTTCTAGTTGAATGGTGGTGTAAGGAAGAGGGTAAGCATGGTGATGTGATATGATGGTTTACATGCTTTTTCAAACGTTCCATGCACTCCAAACCATTCCATGTATGTTGCGCACTTCTATGTGCTCCAGTCAGTTTCAGGCACTCCAGTCCGCTCCATGCACTCCAGTCCGCTCCATGCACTCCAATCTGTTCCACGCACTCCAAACTGTTCCACGCACTCCAGTCCGTTCCATGCATTTCAGTCCGTTTCATGCACTCCAATCCGTTCCATGCACTCGGATCTGTTCCATTTACTCCGATCATTTCCGTGAATTCTAAGTTGTTTTATGCACCCCATCCACATATTTCACTGTACCTTCCACATATTTCACCCGTACCTTTCACATATTACACCAGTACCTTCCACATATTACACCAGTACCTTCCACATACTTCATCCATTCCATCCACATACATCCCCATTCCACCCACATACGTCCCCATTCCATCCATATACGTCCCCATTCCATCCACATACGTCCCCCTTTCCTTCCACAAACTTCATCTGCTCCATCCGCTCTACACACTCGTCCGCTCGAGGCACTCGTCCGCTCCACGCATTCATCCGTTCCATGCTCTCGCCCGCTCAACGACTTCGCCCGCTCAACACACTCGCCCGCTCCTGCACTCGCCCGCTCGATGCAGTCACCCGATGTACGCACTCACCCGCTTTACACACTCACCCGCTCTTACACACTCGTCCCCTCTACACACTCGTCCGTCCGCTCTGCACACTCGTCCGTTCTGGGCACTCGTCCGTTCTGCGCACTCGTCCGCTCTGCGCACCCATCCGCTCTACACATGCATCCGCTCTACGCACCCATTCGCTCTACGCAATCATCCGCTCTTATGCACTCATCTGCTCTTACACACTCGTCCACTCTACACACTCGTCCGCTCTACCCAGTCGTCCGCTCTACCCAGTCGTCCGTTCTACCCAGTCGTCCGCTCTACACATTAGTCTGTTCTAAGCATCCTTCCACTTTGCGCACTCATCTGCTCTACACACCCATCCGCTCAATGCATGCCCCGACTCAACGTGCTCATCAGCTCTACTCACACCTCCGCTCTATGCACCCATCTGCTCTATGCACCCATCCGCTCAACGCACACATCCGCTCCACGCACCCATTTGCTATACGCACCCATTCGCTCTACGCACCCATCCGCTCCACACACTCATCCGTTCCACGTAATCATCCGCTCTATGCACTCATCCTTTCCATGCACTCATCTGCTCAACACAGTCCTTCGCTCTATACACTCATCCGCTCTATACACTCATCTGCTCTATACACTCATCCGTTCAATACACTCATCCGGTCTACACATTCATCTGCTCTGTGCACTCCTGCGCTCTACGCACTCCTCTGCTCAATACAGTCATCTGCTCTACACACTCGTCCGTTCTATACACTTGTTTGCTCTATGCAATCGTCTGCTCTAAGCACCCTTCCACTCTACGCATTCGTCCGCTCTACACACTCATCCTCTCTACACACCCATCTGCTCTACATGCCCCTCTGCTCTGCACACTCATCTGCTCTACACACTTACGCTCAATGCATTCATCAGTTCCACGCGCTCATCCGCTCCACGCACTCATCCGCTCCACGTACTCATCCCCTCTATGCACTCGACCATTCCATACACTCATCTGCTTTATGCACTCATCTGCTCTCCACAGTCCTTCGCTCTATACACTCATCCGCTCTGTACACTCATCCGCTCTATACACTCATCTGCTCTATACACTATCCGCTCTATACACTCATCCGCTCTATACACTCATCCGCTCTACACTCTCATCCGCTCTACACACTCATCTGCTCAACGCATTCATCTGCTCAACGCATTCATCCGCCTAGCGCATTCATCCTGCTCACGCGCTTCATCCAGTATGCCGATTTCATCCGCTGCACTCACTGCGTTCATTCATCATGCATTATCGGTTGAGGCCATGTCACTTGGCATACGTACTGGATCCGTTCTGTGCTCTCTGTTTCATGCACTACATCCGTCTCATGTACTTGAATTGTCTATTCTGTACTTTCCATTTATGCCTTGCACTCATACATTCCATGCCACCTGTCTGTGTACTCATCAGTCTCGTGTATTCATCTTTCCATCCTCTTCTCTTTATTCATTTCGTCCATTTTGTTCATTTTGACCATTGCAATCATTACATCCATTTCATTAATTTAGACCGCATTGCTGTTTTCGAACAATTTATTCTTTTTATCCACTTCACTGCTTTGATCTACTTTACTCATTATATTTCGTTTGTCCTTTTTGTTTATATTAGCGGTTATTATTTGTCGATTTCTCGCTTGGATCTGGATGTTGTATTGTTATTTGTCTTATTGTTGTTCAAGATCTAGTAGTTTGTTGAGTTGGTGTCATTGAGATGTTGTTATTCAGTTTGAGTTAGTTTGAGTACAGGGTTGGTTTTAGGGGAAGAGGCAAGTTGTCAGTAATTTGCGGAAAGACATTAGATCTTCAGTTAGTCGGATGTGCGGTGGGAGTGCATTCCACAGCGTGGGGGCCAAGGCTGAGAATGATGATCCGCCTAACATGACTGAGTTTGTTTTAGGTATGACTAGGAGGCCGGCTGAGCTTGATCTTAGAGTACGTGGGAGGTGATAGGGTTTCAGCTTGTCTTGAAGATATTGAGGACCGCTTTTATGCAGTGCTCGGTGAGAAATGCATAAGGTTTTGAAGGTCACCCTTCGGCGCACCGGGAGCCAGTGCAAAGTTTTGAGGGCTGGGGAGACATGGTCTCTCGGGCCGAGTGCTAGTAGCAGTTTGGCTGCTGCGTTTTGTGCTCTTTATAGTTTATTCAGTTGGTAAGTGTGGACTCTGAGATAGAGGGGGTTAGCGTAGTCCAGTCTTGATATAACAATTGATTGGACCGCGCAGAGTCTGTTGGGAAAGGAGAGGTATGGAAAGATGCACCTAAGAGTTTTAAGGTGGTAGTGGCAGGACTTTGAGACGTTGTTGACTTGGCACGAGAGGTCAGAGTCAAGGGTGCATCCAAGTTTTCTTTTACTGAATTAGAGGGAGTCGGTGAGTTGCCCATGGCAGATGGCCATGGTAGTGAGTGTGGAAGAAGTTTGGTGTTGCCACATACCATGATTTTGGTTTTGGAGGGGTTTAACAAGAGGTGGTTTCTGGTCATCCAGAGCTCTATGTCTAGGAGGCAGGAGGCAAGGTCAGGTTGGCAGTTGGGTTTTGAGTTCAGGAGTTTTAGAATTAGTTGAGTGTCATCAGCGTAGTTGTAACATAGGATGTTGTGTGAACGAATTATCGGTGGGAGGGTGATTAAGTAGAGATTGAACATGAGGGCAGATAGGCAGGCACCTTGTGGAACTCCCATGTCGACCGGTCGGGATTGCGAGGAATAGGTGGAGAGTTGCGTTAGTTGGTACTTATCTTTGAGGAATAAAGCTATCCATTTGAGAGCACTCAAAAATGTTTCAAGACCCCGGGTATTGGTGTTCTGCAGCATAGGAAAGTTGCAGGACGTCAACAGATGGCCCAAATTCAAGGTGGTCTTGAGGCTAGTTGGTCCCAACAGCGAACGGGAGGCAGTCCTTGGCGGATCCTCCCTGTAAAGTTGAAAACGGGGTCAGGAAAGCTGCAGGGCTTCACCGGTACGTCTGCAGTTGTTGAAGGTGCTGCTGGCGTCTGCTTGTCTTCTGCTTCAGAATTCCAGTGGTCAGCTACCTGTAGTCCAAAAATCCTCGCCTTATATGCTGGAACCCATTCATTGACTCCTATGGAGCCTTCAATCAATTGGGGGTTGGCTGTCCTGCAGGACAGCCAGCCGCCCAGTTTTAACTGGTCTCAGCCAGCACACCAACAAAGAACAGTGACGTTTTGGGACCCTCCCTCACTTTCTGCATTGCCAGACAGACTGGAGCTTGGGCGGGCTTCACAGGAGAAGCCCACCAAAGACAAAATTCACAAGGGACACACCCCCACCTGGAATGAATGAGAATTCAGAAGGAACTTGCAAATGAAAAATTGTTAAAGGGCTATTTTGAGAAAAGGGTCACCCATGGGTGCTGTACTCCTGCTGAGAAATCAGCCTACTAGTAACCTGCACAAAAAGGTAGAACAAGTGCACCCTGCCACCAGTCATTTAAATGTGTTAGTTACTTTAAGAAAAAGTTACAGGAGTAGTGGAAATGGAGTTACAATGTAAATCACCCACCCGCCCCCCTCCGCACCGCACCTAAGGTGGTATGTGCTGGTCCCACAAAAGAAAAAAGTTAAGTAAGCTAAAAGTTACCATACTACTCTTTGGAACTGTAGTTTACACAAGAAAATAAAGGAGGCGATTGCAAGGGACTCCTCAGTGTCACTGCACAGATGGTGCTGTGTCTCACAAAGGTAAATCACAGATGTTGGCACTGAAATATATGGAGGAAAGCATACGCCACAAAAGCAGTAATTTTAGATTAGCAGTGAGAGCAAAAGAATGAGTGAGTGGTACAAAGTTCCACTCACACAGGAGAATAAATAAAAAAATACTAGAGACCAGCAAAAAGTGCTGCAGGTCTCAGGTTAAAGGTAATTAGGACAGAAAGTGAACATTCTCCCCAAAATGTGCCTTATCCTGGCCTGCCTACTGTTGGCAACTGGACCACCAGTGTCCCCCTTCTGCCTTGGAGATCACTCATGTCCTAGAATAAGGGAGGACTTCTAAAGTAGAAGGTCTCCATATAGAAAATAGAACTAGTGTTGCAAAGTACTTTCTTGCTGATGTGTGAGTGCTGTAACTGATTAATCTCTGAAATACAACGTTCTTACTTACATGTGAATAGATTGCTGCCATTATGAAAAGTAACTCTGGGCAAAGTGAATATTTCGCCTGTGCGCCACTCTACTATCTGACGAAAACGTATTTGATTCTCATTTTAATTCTTGCTGCAACCGACTAACTGTTGCTAATATTCACTTTTAGTCAGCCAGGGGATCGAACATAAGTGGTTGTAACCAGTTAGTAAAGTGGTGCTCTAAGAAGCAAGTAAACAGGTAATGGTAATATTTCACATTTATTTATGGTTCTAAATTTAAGGAGAAGGTGTTGTTAAGTACATAAAACGTACCTACCTTTGAATTGTGTCCCACTATTCTAGAAAGTAAGAGTTCGTATTACTGTATTATTCCTGAAACTGAATAAGTAAGAGTATTACCAATCAGGGTTTCCTCCCTTTGAATAGCATCTGCCATTCTAAATATTCAATACAGAGTTCTTACTTATTTATGACGTGCATACCGCCATTCTGAAAAGTAATTCACAAGTTCTATTCTTAGGACAGTTTTTCTGAGGTCCAACTAAGGACCTAGTAAAACTATTCAAATGAAACAGTACAAGACACCACTGTTTGTATAAGGTTGTACCAACTGAGTTCATTCTAGCATAGCCAGAGAAGTCAGGCTCATCCTAGGGGGGATAGAGGACAGCAGAATCAGTACAAATGAAATTGCAATACAAATGGGCCAAAGAAAGAAGGGGCCAAAGAAAGACTGAAACACTATGTATTGTAAAAATAAATGGTTTATTTAAATACAATTAGGCCCAGGTAAATCTTGGGGGAATGAGTACTATCACATTATATATAACCACAATTATAAAAAATAACCATGCTGGAAGTTACACAGACCAAAGAATAACCTAATTTTGAACACCTAACAGGAGTTCTTAGGAAGTCAAACCAATAGTTCGTTTTTAGATTACTTTCAGTAAGGAATATAGGGATAGTAGACCCGTGACGCTCAGCAAGAAATCACTTAGTAAACCACCTGGACAATATACTTTTTGTGAATAGTGGAACACTTCTACGAACAGTAAAACACCTATAACTGATTGAGGATAACAGTTAGTCTAGGGAAGTTGGACATTGGGATGGAATATTCAATTATAGTTGCTTTTCAATTCACAGATGAAAGAAGGCAATAACCAACTTATTTATTTTAGGATAACAGTTATGCTCAAAGTAAGTAAAACCTATACACTTTTACAGCAACTTAAAGGCAGGTATAAACCGTAGACTGTTTTTGTGAAAACAGACCAGGGAAAGCAAAACCCAGTGTTACCCTTTATGAATGACAGTCATTCTAGGAAGGTAAAACCTAATGCAGACTTATTCTGTACAGGCTAACAGCAAATCAGGGGAACCTGTTAGCCAGTTGGTGACACTCATACATTCACCATAACAGGAATAGTGAAGTGAAACCAACAGCATTACTTTTGGGACAAGCACAAGCAAATCACAGGTAAGGAAATTACATCTACTTTCTGTTAGAATGGCGAAATGTTTCATATAATTTTCAGAATGGCAAAATATTTCTATGGTAAGTAAAACAACCTTAAATATACACACTTCAGAATTGCAGACCATTTCTAAGGTACGTAATAACTTATGTAACTGTACACTCACAGAATTACAGTTACCAATCAACTTTGTTTGCAAGTAAGTAACTTTTAAACATGTATTGTCTTTTCTAGACAAAAGGTCCAATCCTTGGAAGTCTTCCCCTTATTAGGGCTAAGAAAAGAGAAGGAACATCCCAAAGTCTACAATTGTATCATCGTCAGGTGGGCCTCAAGAAATATACCTCAAAATGGCTTCATGACAACCTGGTAGCAGGGTAGTAAAATGTGTACTTTGCTCCTGTGCCTTATCTTCTTTAAAAGCGTTGAAGCCGAATGTGTGTTTGTACTCAATAAAACACTTGTTTTAAACTAACCATGCCTGTCCCTTGATTATTGCGAATCCACTGGCAATGCCCGACTGCCCTCCCTTCTCCCGAGTCGCAGTCCAGATGGTATATCACTCTTCCAGTGCCTTAGACAATCTTCAATGCTCTTTAGTGCCACAAGCTGCCCCATTGGGCTGACAGAGGCCGATTTAAAGGAAAATCAATGCAGTGCCTTTAGCATCAAAATGCATTAACCTTAAACAGGCAAAGGAACCTCTCACCCTTGGGTGGCTCTTGAGCTGTCACACAGAGTATTTATTGCCTCTGTACTTAACACTCAATCTTTTTGATACACCTTGTATTTTTCCTTCTCACTCATCCCTGTAAGCGCCAGATCTCTGGGAGAGATCATATTTGTTTCCCACACACTATTAAGGGAACTGGTTCCAGCCTGAATGAGGTTTCAAATCTCAGGGATAGATAGCGGAAGGCTAAGGTGAACTGCTGCAAACACAGGGCAAGGCTCAGCCGCATCCAGGTTGCTTTGTGGAATTTACCAGCTGGCCTTGGGAAAACACATGAGACATTTACTGGTTGCTCTCTTACTCGCTTCCACTGTGTTATCTTGTATCAGGGATGACTGATGTATGCCAAGTCAGCACCATAGTAGTCTCAGAGAACCTAGGCTTGTCTGGAAATGGGCCATATTGCGCCACCACCAGGGCTGACCAAACTGTAGCGTGTGAAGGATAAAAGTATCGGGAAAGATAAGAAGATGGAAGAGAGCAAATAGGTGCTACAGAAAAAAGGGAGGCTGAAGTACAGTAAGGGAAACTATTTTGTGATAGCATCAGTGCATGGCGGTCCTGGTAGGAGGACCATAGATCTGTACTGCAGAAAAACAAGTGTTCTATTGCATTTAGGATAAATTGCACAGTTTTGAGGCTTTTATGGAGAACATGATGTTTTAATGAATGAGGGGGCTTGAGATGTGCTTGGGTGAACCATTGCAGTTGGGCGTATGCTTTCCTGCTTTCCATGTTTGGATTTGGAAACATAGTGTTGTGACTCCTCCCTACTTAGCAGGAAATTAGCACAGAGAACTCCAGAGCATATTCTCATTTCTCTCTCTCTCTCTTTTCTCTCTCTTGCAGGGCATACCTCTTATTTGTACCCCTCCCTGGAAGTCTTTCAAAGACGGCAACCTTCTCCATATTGCCACTCTCAACTCTCGCTCAGCTGTCAAACACTCCTCTGACATCTGCTGCCTCCTTGGAGAACTTGACCTCGATGTCCTCGGTCTCACTGAGACATGGTTCACGGCAAGCTCTGCACAAGCTTTGACACTGTCCTCCCTGATGGCTACAAGGTCATCTCCGCGCCCAGGTATAATTGTTCCAGTGGTGGGGGGGGGGGTGTAGCCCTGATCTTCCCCGAGTGGATTTCTGCCTTTGTCATTTCTACGCAGGCCTACTCCTCTTTCGAATGGCTAGTCTGCAGGCTCTCTCTCTCTCCTAGCCATTCCCTCACTGTGGCTACCATCTATTGGCCACCTGGTCAGATCTCCTCCTTCCTCTCTGAGTGGGCGGATCTCTGCTCTTCCCTCCTGGTCTCAACCACTCAACTCCTCCTTCTTGGAGACTTTACCATCCACCTGGATGCTTCCTGTCCCTCCTCTGGACTCTTTCGTGACCTCCGACTCTCTCTCACTCTCGATCCTCCCCTCTGGCCCGACTCACTCTGCAGGGCACACTCTGGATGTTATGATCTCTACAGACCTTCCCCTTTCTATACCTCTCACCACTCCTCTCTCCTGGAGTGATGGCTTTCTCCTTTCCTCCCAGCTCACTCTCTCCACCCCTCAGGCCAAGCCAACTCCGGCACTGCCACCTACCTTCTCGGTTATCTGACCAATGAAGCGTGCATCAGTTGAGGCTTTTGCTGCCACTTTCTCACCCCCCACCCCCTCCTTCGGCTGACTCACACCCTGACGCAGCCCTTTCTAAGCCTCACTCTGCTTTATCTGATACTCTTGATGTTCTTGCCCCTGTCATGAGGCTCCGCTTTAAGCCCAAAACTAAGTGCAACTCCTGGTACGATTTAGACCTCGTCACCCTTAAACGCAAGTGCAGGGTGGCTGAGAGGAAATGGTGTGCTTCCTGTACATCCTCTGACAAACTGGCTTGCGGCCTGCTCCAAAGGCATTACTGTCTCTCTGTCCACACCAAGAAGAGAGCCCTCATCCAAGCCTGTGTCTCTGCGGCATCCAACAACGCAGCCAAACTCTTTAAAATCTGCAAGGAGCTGGCCAATCCTGCTGCAGTCTCTACCTCTCCTGTCCCCTCCCAGGCCCTCTGCACGGCCCTGGCTTCTCATTAGATCTCTAAAACTCAGGACCTCCTGTCCTCTCTCTCTACCTATCCCTCTCTTCCCTCTACCCCTCCCCTGTCTTCCTCTGGCCCTTCTGTGGCCACCTCTCCTCCCCCCTTCTCTGCCTTTCCCCTGTTCCCCCCACATGCGGTTTCTAGACAAGTCCGATCTATGAAAGTCTCGTCTAAACAGGTTCTCCCCTGTTCCTCTAAAACCATCAAGGACCATATTGACACCGTGGCTCCTGCTTTGGCCGACTGCTGCAACCACTCCTTCGCCACTGGAGTCTTCCCATGCCCCCTGATGCACTCACTTGTGCACCCTCTTCTCAAGAAATCCTCAGCCAACCCCTCCTGCCCTGCTAACTACCACCCAATCGCCATCACTCCTTTCCTGGGCAAACTCCTGGAAAAGCTGGCCATCTCCCAGCTTAATCTTCACACTGAATTGGTTGGCTGTCTCCATGACCATCAGTCTGGCTTCAGAGCTGCCAGAAGCATGGCTACTGCTCTCCTGAACATTCGTGAAGACCTGCTCTCCAACCTTGACTCCAATACCCTGTTTCCTCATCTTACTTGATCTCTCTTCTGCCTTTGACACAGTCAGCCAAGCCATCCTGCTCAACCATCTCCATGATAAACTGGGTATCACTGATCAGGCCCTGGCTTGGCTGATCTCTTTCCACTCCAATCGACCCTCCCAGGTCCAACATGGGTCCTTCCTCTCTTCTATCTCTACCACTACCTGTGGTGTTCCCCAGGGGTCTAACCTCTCTCCCTGGCTGTTCAACCAATACCTGGTACTTCTTGCCCACAGCATTGCCGCTCTGTGCCCCAACTTTCAGTGCTATGTGGACAACATTCGGCTCCTTTTCAGGCTCCCTTCTACCACCTCTTCTCCTTCTCTCATCTCAGACTGTCTGTCTGCTATCCAGGAGTGGTGTGCCGCCAATGATCTTTGCCTTAATGCCAGTAAGACTGAGATTCTCCTCATCAGCACACCTGCTCCCTCCTTTCCGGTCGTCTCTGGCCGGCCTCTCTTGGCCCTCTTCTTTCTCCCACCTGTGAGGCTAAGAACCTTGGGGTCATCTTTGACTCCACTCTCTTCTTCTCTCCTCAAATCTCTGACGTCTCTAAGAAGTCACACTACCAGCTGCACCTCCTCAGAGGTATTCTTCCTTTCCTCTCCTTCCCCCAGAAGCTCAGTCTCCAGAGCTCTGGTTCTCTCTAGGCTGGACTACAGCAACAGCCTCTTTCTAAATCTGCCTGCTTCTACTCTCCGCCTTCTGCAACTCTTCAAGAACAAGACTTGTCCTTGGCCTTAAGCCCAGGGATCGTATCTCTCCAGGACTGAAATGTCTGCTCTGGCTCCCAGTGGCTGCAAGGATGAAGTCCAAAACCCTCTGCATTGTCCACATTGACTTCTGGGGCCTGGGCCTCAATACCTCCAACTCTCTCTTCCTAAATATCTTCCTTTCCGAGCTCTTCGCTCATCCGCCTCCAACTCCCTCAGGGCCAGTCGCTTCTCCAAGCAACGAGTTGGTGGTAGATCCCTTTCTTCTGCTGCGGCCTCCCTCTGGAACAGCCTCCATGAAACTTGAGGAGAACCAGCTCTGAAAGCACCTCAAGACCTTCCTCTTCGCTTCTGCTTTCTTTCCTCCTCTCCCCGGCTAAACTCCTGAATGAAACTGCACTGGTCACCTGGCTACCCTCTGATCTCAGACCCAGGTCCCCTCCCCCGCCAGCTGCACACCTGCACTGCCGCCCAGGCAACCTTTGCACTTGGGGTGGTTTCTGTATCCCTTGACACCTTGTACCCTTGTAGCCCTTGACACTTGATGTCTGCACTTGCCACACTTTTTACCTATTGTTTTTATTTATTTTATTTATTCTTCACTGTTAATCCTATGTATTGCACTGCCGCCTACCCCTTCCCCCCGCAGTTTTCCTTTCCCCCTCCCCTGAACTTGCGCGATTGCAATGTCACCTGGCCTAGTAAGATCATTGTCTTTGTCCTCCCTCTCTCCCCCTCCCTTGCCTTGTCGTGGCTTGAAAAACGTGTGTATAGGCGCGTTATAAATACCATATATCATATCAACCTTTGCTCTTTTCTTCAATACCTTTCTCGTCCTGGGGCCCTCCAATGGGTTGGGCGACCGCAGCCAGCTTCTAGAACTTGCACTGACACTAAACTCTCTGGAATGTTCAAAAGTACTGATGCCTCAATCCCACTTGGGGCAGTAAGCAGGTGGGTAATACAGTATACTCTATGCCTTAAAGCAACCTTGACCCTTGTTTTTTGTGTCGAATTTGTAGATTTCAATGACAAATCTACAAACTCCTGCAGCGGATTACTTGCTGTAAACATATGGTACACAACATACCTAATGGCCTCCCAAAGTGCAGATATGCATACGTCTGTGGTTGGTGGGTTGACCCAGAATTTGATATTTCCATGTAGATAATTGAGCTCCAGTATTGAGTGAGAAATTAACGGTGTATGGAAAGCCAAGCTACTAAAGTGCTTCCTTTTGGAGTGTCAAACTCAAAATCAATTAAAAAGCGTTTGTATCTATGCAGTGATGCACCCACTGCTCCAGGTGAGAGTTCACAGGATTGTCATAGGAGTAGAACATGTTTACGCCCTGTTAGCAGAAGTCTTTACAAAAAGATAGCCCTCATTACTCTTGTATACTCTAGTACAGGATAGTTACATAAAAGTGAGTTAGATCCCCACACAGCTACCTGTACTGCCTCTACACATTGTTACATATATCTAGGCCCTGTCAACATTGCTGAATCATTTCAAATTCTATTCTTTTTTGTCTCCTTATCTTCTCTGCTACAGCTCTTTCTTCATCTAGCCAGCCTTTTCAAATATTCCTAAATGTGTCCTCTATCCCTCTCACTACATATGTCACCTTTCAAACAGCAGGCATGCATTAACCCATTTTATCTTTTCATCCCTAGCAATTTGGGCTGAGCTACTACCATTGGTGGCAGTACCTGACTGATTTGCATATGGCTGGACCCTTTTTGAAATGGCGCAGACAGGCTAAAACACGGTGGTGTGGAAGGTTGCCCAGGGCAACGCCAGTGGTTCAGATTCATTCAAAACCTTCCAACCATCACTTTTGTGGTTATAGATTGTCTCACTAAGTGAGAGAGGTATGTCCAGACGTGGGTCCCTTGCTCGCTGCGCCATAGGGAACCAAGCTGCACCTCACTGAGGAGGCCCAACAAGGCTGAAACATGTCTGCGGTTGTTATGTTTCCATGTAGAGTGGACCTGGCCTAGCAGTTCGGGCTGGGATGCTACCATTGGTGGCAGTACCCGACTGATTTGCATATGGCTAGACCCCTTTTGCAATGACGCATACAGGCTAAAAAACGGTGGTGTGGAAGGTTGCCCAGAGGTATGCCAGTGGTGCAGATTCATTGACAACCTTCCACCCATCACTTTTGTGGTTATATGAGAGTTCACAGGAGTAGAACATGTTTACGCCGTGTTAGCAGAAGTCTTTACAAAAAGATAGCACTCATTACTCTTAACTGTATAGCCTAGTACACAATAGTTACATAGAAGTGAGTTAAATGCCCACACAGCTACCTGTACTCTATCTACACATTGTTACATATACCTTGGCCCTATCAACATCTGTACTCTATCTACACATTGTTACATATACCTTGGCCCTGTCAACATTTCGGAATCATTTCAAATTCTATTCTTTTTTGTCTCCTTCTCTTCTCTGCTCCAGCTCTTTCTTCATCTAGCCAGCCTTTTCAAATATTCCTAAATTTGTCCTCTACCCGGCTCACTACATGTTGCTTTTCAGAGGGCAAGCATGCATTTACCATTTTTATCTTTACAACCATTTTTTTCAGACCCCCCACTCTTTCCCTATATCACAACGTTGCTATTTCCATTGTTGTGCTCACCCTGGTTTGTAATGGTGGCTGCTATAAGCCACGCCTTCTAATCCAAACGTTATTGTTGTTGTTGAATCTATAAACTACTTTCTATGAAATATGCCTGAAATTCTTGTTTAACTTTATTTCGAAAACACCTGTCATTCCGGGCACTTTCTTTGCATTTGTAACGCAGACCATCGGCTAATTTCTCACTGTCGTAAACCTAATTCATGCATGGTATAGTCTAATTCATGCATGGTATAGTTTAATTCATGCATAATATAGTCTAATTCATGCATAATATAGTCTAATTCATGCATGGTATAGTCTAATTCATGCATAATATAGTCTAATTCATGCATGGTATAGTTTAATTCATGCATAATATAGTCTAATTCATGCATGGTATAGTCTAATTCATGCATGGTATAGTCTAATTCCTAACTTCTCTTGGCTCTGAATGTAAGTGTATCTACTGGGAGAGAGGCAGAGAACAGGGTGGGCCTTTCTGCAGACAACCTGGAAACTCGTATATAGGTAACAAACACAACCACTCAACCATGCTATTCTCTCGGCCCCCTTAAAACAACAGCTACCAAAAAGCAACATATACTGCTGCTACACCTCCGTAGCACTCATGCAGAACACATGGACACAATACCACACTTCTCCACCCGTACAATTCCCAAAAGACCCATTGAATAAGCTGAGATCATGAAGAAAGGTTAGCGAGAAAAGCATGGGGAGGAAGAAAGTGATAAATAGCATAATACCACTCTACCACATCCAGGCACACTATCCACTGTCTAGCCACTGCGTGTTGGACTCTAGCCTACCGTGCAGGGAAAGCCAATAAGACAAGACAAACCCCAAAAAAAGCAGAGGGGAAAGCAGACAACAACATGCAGTACAAAGGGACTCAACTGACCATGAGGCAAATCGACAAATTCGACTGATACGCATCAAGCATCCAGGTAAAAGCCAGGTTATAGCCACTATGCTCCCAATGACCCCAGCCAATCCAACCAACTACCTAACTACACTTAATATGGCACTGCAACACACAGTGCAGTTGCTATGAGAAACTCCATGTACAGATAAACGATGCACCATGAGGTGAAAATGCCACACCCTTTTACAGCAACTTCTACCTCACAAGAACCAGAGGCAACCAATGTATCTCACCACAAACGGCAACCCACCTGTGATAAACGGTGTAGACTGAGGCAAGCCAATCCTTCTCAATTCATGGGGCAACCAATCCTGCCATGCCACACACACATGCACTCTAATCCCCTCAGCCATTTGGTGAGGCAGAAATCCAACTGCATGCATTTAGAGTGAACTTTCAGAACACACCAGCCATTTCAGGAGGCCCAGTTACAACGCAGCGCACAATACATTACCCGTAAACATGATACTGGACATGTTCTAGAACCCACCTGGACATTCCAGCCCCCCTGACAGCGTTTAATTCATAGAATACGAACAAGCACTCATAAACAAATCCAAGTATGTTGAACCTAAACATGTATGTAACAAATCAACATATGAACAGAACTTTACAAAAACAGATTTAACCAGCATCTCTCCCCTTGGGGTGATAATTATTTCTTCACTTACACTACAGCCCAATTTATGAATGAAACGAATCAAAACAGGGGTTAGAACTCAGAATACACTTTGGTATTTTGTACCAGAATTTCACAAATTGGACAGTGCTAGCGGTTTTAATTTAATATTTTAATACCCATTTTTGCAGTATAGCATGATAGGTGATTGGGTTAATAATATTTACTTTACAAAAACCTTTAGAATGTAATGATCCCTTTGGAAGAAAAAGATGTGACAGCATAGGAGGAGTTAGCAAACGATGATAACATGACAACAGAGGAATAAACAACAGGACCACTCCACCCACAGCATGGTGTTCTATATTAAAAGGTCAGTTACATATACCCTAGCCTTTCTGGTGACGAGAAGGGCATCTGATAGTGAAGATGACGATAGAGTAGGTACCGTCTCTGTGTGGTAGGTGATTCAGTGCTTGTGTGGTAGAGTGGTTTTGTTTTTTTATTTTGTTAAATGAGTGTGTAGTTGCTAGTGGGCAATTTGTTATTCTTATAGAATTGCCGTTTTTGGTCGCTCAAAGCTCATGAGATGACATATTGCCCCAGTTTCACTCACTGGGTCGCGGTCTTCAACAATTGACCATCATCTTGCACTTCGTCGCACACGTGGGCACAGATGGGGACTATTAGCTGCTCAAGACAGATGTAACACTGCGGGAAAATAATCTGGGTGCAAAAGTAACCGTGTTACGAAATACTTGGATAACCCTGTGCAACAATAGAAAACAAATTAGGCAGGTACCATGGGATCATGCTATGGTAGGTCCAGCTGTATAGTTTGATCTGTTACCACCAAGCTGTTCTTATTTGGGGTGAGATACCCATCATGCACTTGAAGAGATTTGTGTTCATTTGACTAATATTACTAAAACCTACTTGACAAAACCGAGTAAAATATTAAAAAAGATACATCTTTCCTTTGATACATGGTTTGAACAAGAATGCAGGGCCAGCAAAAGAATGTCCTTTGAAAGATGCTTTACAAAATCGTAATGTAGGTGATCTGGAATCTATAACGCTTCTTTGCAGGAGCTACAAGATCCTTATAAAGAGAAGGAAAACAAGAAAAAGATTTGGCACTGAAACAATGGGAATCACTAAAACAACCCATAGTAGAGCTTGCTAGCAAATAGCAACAAAAGGGGACTTGCATAAACAGGTTTTCCCAGACACCCACCTATGGGAAGAGGTATGGAAGGAGTAGTTAATAATAAACCTTTCTTGGGCTGTGATGATACTTTGGCAGCTGTGAATATTGTGGCGCAGATAATTGCACGCCCCTTAAACATTTCTCACACTGAGGTACTTCTAGCCCTCAATACTCAACATCTAGTAAGAGGTCTGGGGTATGATAACATTCTGTTGATGTGTATAAGTTGGAACCAGTTATTTGGGTGCAATTTTGTGTAAACTCCACAAAACCACGAGCTCTAATAGTGACATTTCCAGCAACAGGACAGGTGCGAAAATGATCCCACTGTTCAAGATAGGGGATTGTAACACACCTTCAAAGTACTACCCCATATTGTTAATTGATGCTGTGGCAGAACTAATATAGTAAAGTTCTTTCACAACACCTTTAAAATTGGGCCATACATAATGGAGCCTTGCCAGATGTTCAAGCAGGGTTTTTGTCTGTTGCAAGCACTATGTACCAATTGTTTGATCTTTACTTATTCCACGAAAATGGGATTCTTTTTAAACCACCATTTTACTTTATGTTTGCGGCTCTGCGTACGGCTCCCGGGACCATTCTCTGTGCTATTTTATGGAAAAGTCGAGCAGAACAAGAAGTACCACATCGTTTGCTGTCAGCAATTAGCAAGTTATATAGTAGTAATTGTGCACATGTCCACTTTGGATTGCGGGTTCGACTTTACCATTTATAGTGACTAGTGTTTTTAGGAAGAGGTGCGTTCTAGCACCTTTGACAGGGTCATTACCCTGTCAAGTGATGAAGGCAGGGACCCTCATCAATCTGGGGCAAAAGGCTCACTAAGACAAAAGCCAGAACCAGCCTGCCAACCAGCCTGCCAAAGATATGTGAAGTGGGAGTTGGGAGGCCACATCCCCAAAAATGCCCCATGTGCCAAAAATGTCATCCATGTTATCACTCTTTGTCTCCCAATGCTTCCCAATATCATCACTGTCCACCATTCTTTATTTTCTATTTCAGAACCACAACTCCAAAAATCCTTTTAGAAGCAGCCAAGTCCAGATTCAAACGAAAGGAGAAACAGCAGCACAGCTAAAAAGACGACCCTTGAGCCTTCACCAGAACCAGTGAGCGTCAAATACAGCAGACAAGCTCAGGACTAACCAAAACAGGAAGAAATCGAATTTCCAGACCCACAGCATGGCCACAGCATGGCAGTCCAACAGCAGGAGAAAGATGGGAGACGCCTTTTAAAACCATACTGGAAAAAGGGGAGGGCCTTTGAGGGTTTTTAAACTCTCTTACCTGGATGCTGGGGAGAAGACAGGCACCAATTGGTGCAAAGTGTCAGGTGAGTACGGCAGCCAATGGGAAAAGAGGGAGAGATAGAACCACCTGCCTTACTCTATACAGGCATACAGCAGGAGAGGCAGAATGTTGGTTGTTCATGTGTGGTCACTGGAGGAAGTGAACGTGGACCGAGAGAACAGCCACAGGATGGACAGGGAGCACTTAATAAAGGCGAGGTCTTTGTGGGAAAACGTGGTACCAGTTGTGTGTAGTACAGTGTAGTGTGGGAAGTGGGGAGGGGGTTTATAGATGTTGTGAGAGGGATACAGATAGTGTGGGAGAGAGCGGTTGGGGAGGGTGGTAGTAGAAGTTAGAATGAGTGGGAGTTGAGAGTATCAGATAGGGGTGTCAGAGTCGGGTGTGATTAGTGAGAGTGAGTGTAGTGGAAGGGTGAGCAGAGCACCATATCCCCGAGTGTGGAGAATAGAGAGTAGTAGTCATGTGGAGATTGTCATAGAATGAAGAAGAGCAGAAGTAGTGTGGAGGGAGTCGTAGCAGTAGGACGGACTGAGGAATAACATCAAAGGGTGGAGGCGAGGAATAGAAGGGCGGAAGTCAATGGATGGAAGTGAAGAGAGGCGAGAGTAGTAGCAGTAAGAGCAGTGGTGGCAGTAGTGAGGAGAGGAAGGTAGTGATGTGGGAGAGGGAGAGCAGTAGTTCAAAGAAATTCAGTAGTGTGGAGAGTGGTAGAAATGAAGGTAGGAACATTGGAAGGCAGAGGTAGGTGGTAGTAGAGAGAAACATTGGGGAGAGAGAAGATGGTGCTAGGAGAGAAGGTGAGTGGAGTTGGACGGAGGAGAGTAGAGGGCGGTAGAGAGTAGGAAAGGGACAGCAGAGCTTGAAGATCAAATGTGTAGGGCTTAGTTTGAAAGTCCCAGAGGGACCTTAGATAGACAGTCTTTCAGGGAACCATCAGTAGTCCAAGCCAGATACTAGGCAGTAGGGGTCAACGGTACTGCTAACCAGAGGTTACAGATGCCTGTGTTAGGGAGGACATCCCACGGGCGAGAGAGAGGGTGGGGGGCAGCCCTAGCACCACTTCCCAAATCCCTTTTCGAGCTGGTGCCTTTCAATAAACTACCTGCCTATTTTTCTATGCTCGATGATCTCTGCACTAAAGAAAGGACAGTCAACATACCTTTTTCTGTAATTCTTAATAATATAAGTGAATCTTCCGGGCGACTCTAAATTGTTCAACCCATCTGTGACACATCCAGTGCTTAATTTGTGGGGATGTTTGCCAGGGGTCAGCCCAAGCATTTATTTTTTAACCCTGGCACTTACTGTCTCAGACTCACTTTAATTATGAAGTGGTGATAGTCAGTGCATCCATCAACCACAATGAGCACCTGCGAGCTGTAGCGTAACCCTCAAATATGTTGACACTGTGGGGAGCAGCTATGGGTGGTGGCAAAAGTGGTGGGCAACTGCCCACCTGCAGTGTCACAGGAATGATAGAGAATGTTTGGGCCCTAGCATTTATTTTATTTTACAAATTAAGGACTAGACACACCCATGCTGGTCACACTATATTAATGGTTTAACTGATGGTATTCAAGAAATACATTCAGAGGCACTAAAGTTTGATAGAGAGCAGGCTGGTGTACTGCTCCATGTTGATGATGTGGTGCTGATATCTAAGACCCCCGCTGGGTTGCGGCTAGAATATGACACTTTTGATAGAATGTGTACTAGAATCTGATTGGAGATTAACGCAGCAAAAAACTAATCTTTAGTTTGGCATCCAAAGGATGTCAAAAATGTTCAGACTCGGCTGAGATTACCTTATATAGAAAGGGTTGTTTGCTTCAATTACGTGTCCGTGTCAGTGCAGATTTGTGAAAATGGCTTATACTCAGCTCAGGTAGACAAGAGGGCCCTCATCCTGGCCAAACAAGTGGGATTTATTCAAGCTTTAATGCAACACGAGAGGAAGGGTATCAGACCATGTTTGGAAATTAACTGTGTCAGAGCCCTAGAAGTAGCTAAATATGGAGCTGAGCTTTGAGGTATAGGGAAGTTAGACATTATAGAAAACAGTGAAAATGCATTTCTCAAATCGTTGCCAACTCTCCTACGTAGCAGACCGAATATCCCACTCCATCGGGAGTGACTGCATATGAGGTCATGCTTGAACCAATATTATGTTGGCTGAGCATTTGGAGTAATCCCTCACATATGGTCTACTGAAGGGGCCCTAGAAGATGCCCCATCCCAGGTTCGAGATTTTTCTTTGCCATGGGTAACATCTGTTTGGCAAACTATACTGCACCGTAATAAGGAAGATCCTTGGCTTAAGCCAGCAGTCTGCAACATGCTGCTTCTCATGTTTTGGATTACGTCCCCCATGATGCCTCACCATTGATTATGCTGGCTAGGGATGATGGTAGTTGCAGTCCAACACATCAATAGAGCCAAATACGTCCGACCGCTGGTTTAAGCGTAGAATAAAACCACTCCCCAATAGCAATCGCGTTATCTTTACTTAACGATAGTCTGCTGTACTACTACCCAGACACAAAATACATTTGGGGTTGTGAATCCTATCTGATTTTAATGGAACATTCTTTCGCCAAATTAGTGTTCTTGAAATTCCAGCTAGAAGTATTACCTGTTGCTAGCTTCGCATCCAAATGGGTTGGCAGTACAGGGGAGTTTTGTAGATATTGTGAGAATCAGAGAAGACGTTCAACATCTTATATTTTTTGACCTGCTTATTGAGCCGTGAGAAAGGCCTTGCTCTATCCCTTATTTGTATGTGACAACATCTGTATGTTACAATCTGATTGCCAGCTATGCTAAATAACTGGTTATCCTGCACTTACAGAGGGAATCGCCACCTATTTAGCCTACATGTGGGCAAAATAAATAGCCTTCTGAGGCATGGCATTTGGAGGGTCATATGTAAGTATATGCTTTTAACCAAGTAATTTTGTTTTTAGGATTTTATAGAATAGTGAAACTAAGGTGGTCATGCTCTGCATTTAAATTGTGAACTTATCTTATTACTTGTAGCAAATAACTAGCACTCTATGTTATTCCCAGACGAACTCCAAGAGCTTAACATAGCATCACAAGATCTTTCACTGTTTATATACATATATATATGCATCATGCATGCCTATTGCAGGAACATGATTTTAACTATTGTTGTTTTAGAATGTTTTATTTTTTTACCATTTATTTTATTTATTTATTCACATTTATTTAAAGCGCAAGTCAGCCCGGCGGCATCCTGGCACTGTTACATGAAGACATAATCTGGTTACAATGGAAGGAAGATGGTTACAAAGCAATTTTTATTACAGGGCACATTTCGTAGCATACATATGGGAACAAGTGTAGGTGAAGGAGGGAGGATGTTAGTTGAATAGTGTAGTTTTGAGGGATTTGCGAAAGGAGTACAGCAAAGGTTCTGCTCTTAGTGAGTTGGGGAGGACATTCCAGAGCTTAGGTGCTATGTGTGGGAAGCCAATGCCGAAGCCAATGCCGAAGCCAATGCCGAAGCCAATGCCGCCGGCAATGTTGTAAATATGTCACGTTTTGTTTTTACACTGTTTTTGAAGGGCATACTGCCTGAAATAAATTTGAATTTGATTTGAATAAAAGCAAATAAAACAGGGGTTAAAATTCATAACACATGGAGCCATCTTGTAGCAAAATGTTCAGAAATTGGACAGCATGTGCCAGTGGTTTTATTCAATATTTTATTAAAATATATTAATCAACACATTTTTCCAGTATTTTGTGATAGGTGATTGGTTACATAATAATTACATTTCTTAAACCTGCAGAACATAAGGATCGCCTGGAAGAAAATAAAAACTCTTTGGTTGATGCGACAGCAAAGGAGGGGTTAGCACACGATAATAACATGACAAAAGAGCAGTAAAACACCAGTACCACCACTGCACCCCACAGCAATAATACAAAGACATGACGACATGGACCAGGCAGTGTGCTAAGGTTTATGCATTAAAAAGTCTGCTTCACATACCATGGCCTTTCTGAGGGGTGAGAAGGTGCATCTGGCAGTATCAGGGCTGATAGCTCCTGTCTCCGTTGGTGATTCAGTGACAATTGTGCCTGCGTGACGGGGGCTAGGGGGTCTTTTTTTAAATGTTGTTAAACGAATATATAGTTGCTAGTGGGTGATTTATAGGAAGCTAATTTTGGAGCACACAAAGCTCATGAGATGGGAGACTCCTCCAGTGTCACTGATTGGGGAGGAGTCTTACACCATGGATCATTGACTTACGCTTGGTCGGTCTCAGGGACCTAACTTTAATAACGTTTCACTTATCAGAATCCTTATTTTTCTGTTCATATGGTAACTGCTGGTGCAAACCCCTTTGCTGTGCTACTCCTGTGCACTCCGGAGCCCTGTGTGAGGCAGCATTTCATGTACAAGTGAATAAGTGCAATGACGCAAGGGCATGCTCTGGTGCAAGAGGGCCCTTTATAATACAAGGCTGACCTGACCTATCCCCTTGCTCTGAAATGCTTCCAATTTACCAAAAGTGTTTAATACTTAAAATAATCTGGTACTTAAAGTGAATGTGTTTAGCACCAAGAGACCGTTGGGAACAGCCAACGTTTAAGTGGTGTAGCCCTTGGGTGCAGGCAATGCCGGAAAATAGGGGCATGGAAGACCAATTTATGTGCCTGAGCCACATGCGAAGGAAGCTAAGCAGGGCTAAGTATTACTAATATGAGTCATGTAGTCATTAAAACTCAACACATACATACGATTACTGAAGGAGACATTCAATTGCAAACTTACTTGATGTATCCGTTCTCAATATACATGGGCCTTTGACTACACTGCACTCCGCTACTGGCTGGTCTACTGTTGAATAAGGGAGTAAAGCACAGCACTGGAGTACAGCGATGCCACTATTTGTGTGTGGGGTTTGGGTGAGGGTATCTCATCTATGTAAAGGTATACAAGTCTGCTTTGTGTTTTTATGGCATGGATTAAGGGATCTGGTGGCAGCGAAAGTGCTTCCTGGTCTGTTCCTCCATTCAGAGCAAAAACACTCTTAAGGGAACCTCTCTGTTGCAAACTAGGCTTGACACTCTGTGGCAGCAGTCCTCTCTCTGCGGATACGAACAGAGAAACACCTCTCCCGTGGTATGGCAATGCCCAGTAGTATGTTATTCCCTTTACTTTATAAACGTTTTGCTCGATGCCTTGACCTAACGAGCTTCCAAATACCCCACCAAAAGGGTAAATCTGGTATTTAAATGCACCGGTTGATAGTTTTTCCTGATACACATTTCTAATGTGCCGTTTATAGCACTTCTTAATGTTAATGTTCCCTCAGAGCAGCCTTTGCATTTTTTTTTTCCAATGCTTGCACCCTATCTCTCTTGGGAAGCAAATGATTTTGCTGGGATATCCTCAGAGAGAAAATAAGTTATGTGTCTTTTTGGTGAGTACCATCTGCATTGCAGAAAAGCTCGGACTTGGTTTTCAGATCCCCGAATTAAAGACTCGAGCATGGGTTAGCGGCTCGCTGCGCTTGACCACCATTGCCGCCACTGCTGTGGTGCAGGATGCTTGGCTGTGCTACAGCACCTCGTATGTTATGATGGTCACGTCAGGAGCTTTGAAGCGATCAGCCTGCATCCATGTCACACGGGAGCCCATTCCACACAGCTAAAGCATAACTCCTTGAATTAGTATGCATGCTCTGGTCTCCTTGCTGAGTCATTCAACGTAAATATTTGCATAGACCTTGCAAAGCCCTTTATTAAGATTCTTACTGTAAGGCTTCCAAAAGACAAACAAGTGACCGTCTACATTTGCAAAGTCACAACTATTTTCTTTGTCAATGCGGTTTGTAGTGTTGGCATATTAAGACCCCCACACTTTCCAATAGTGTCATGCCCTTTTCTAGGGCTTTGACACATTGGGCCTCATTACACGGATGGCGGTAAGGATTTACCGGTACCAGTAAAATACTGGTACCGGTAAATCCTTACCGCCTTACTACGAGGTCCCTTTGCGGGTTGGGGGATTTAACGCCTGCTTTTTGCAGGCGTTAAAAACCAACCCGCAAAGGGACCCAGGGAGCTAATTACGGTACCGCAATTTGCGGTACCGTAATTAGCGCCTTCCCCATTCCCATTATGCCCTATGGGGCAAAAATGGGAATGGGGAAGGGCAGTGGTGGAAGGGGGAATTACCGCCCCGCCAACCTTGGAATGGGGCGGTAATTCCCCTTTCTGCCATAGGCGGTGCCGGTATTTTACCGCCATGAACCATGGCGCTAATAGCGCCATGGTTCTCCGCCATCCGTGTAATGAGGCCCATTGACTTATTAAATAGTTAAATCCAGTCAGATTTTTCGAGATGTCCTCAATGAACATATATATAAGCAACATTTACATGGAATGAGTTGACATGGAGATCTTGTGCATATGTTTTGTCATTCTGAACACCTGACCAGAGTTTATTTTCTGATTAATTAACGAGCCAAGAGAAATCCTATGCTCCAGTCCTCAACAGTCAATGCATTTTCAATTTTTGTACAACAAAACCGAGCCCACCATTTTAACTGTGTTCTTTTCAATGTTTATATTTTATTACTTCTCTATGTTTAGTTTAATTCGGCTACATATTTTATTTTACTATTAAATAATGTCGACAGCTCAATTTTCCTTTGCTGTTCACTCCCGATCCACGGGCAATCTTGGGGTATGTAGAGCACAGCCAATTACTCCCCATTTTGTAAATATTTTCGAAATGGGAAATCTTGTGCCATCCACATTCGCTGAACTTTCTAGAGGTTCTAGATATTTTCATAGTCCTTTCCTGTAGAATGCGATCCCCTGCTCATTGCTGTCATCAGCAATTTGTCAAATATTCTAGAATTGAGATAAAAACAACTGAGTGTATTTTAGCTGGACCCTGCCTTGTTTGTAAGGAAAGACTTGTAATTCTTCACCATGATTAATTGGCCAGAAACCCATGTTGGTTTTGGTTTGGAATTTTCATTTTCCATGTCTCCATCTTATTCTGGTGTGTTTGCATTAGATCTAGAATTATATTTGCATCGGTAAATCGGATAACGCAGCAAATATGCAAATAAACAGCTGTCATGTATTCATCTTTCAAATGTCCGATCAGGTGGGATCTTGACAATTCAGGAAGATAGTGGATGACTTCTGTAAAATTATTTGTCCCTTAAGGAGGCTAGGCCTGCCATTGCAGGAATCCCTCACACGCGGGCCTACAGCTCACATCAAAATGTTCAAGCTCAACCTTCATCTAAAAGTCTAAAAGTATGTGTGTGTTCCAGATCGATGACTCTATACCCAAACACCTTATTCTGGTGGATTTAAAATAATGCAAGTTAAAAAAATCGACTTGCCATTGAGAGTAGAACAGGCCATTTCAGGTAAAAAAGACAACCCTGCAGTTCAGATTCATGATACTATGGGTATGCAAATTAACAGAAAAGTTGAATTAAGCTCCATATGAGATCGTTGTTATTGTCTTATAGGGAAGAGCTACATATAAATAAAAACAAAACATAATACTTGGGAAACAGACATATTTACAACCAGCTCAGAGCTGGTGTTGATAAGCAACTGTGATGGGTTCAGACTTCATGTTGTACAGGTATTTAACACCCTATCCTATGTATGCTGTTGTAAGACATGATAAATGCATCCCTTCATTCACATTCTGCACACTTGCAAGTGGGTGTGACTAAGCCACACCGACACGCCTGCTTCATTAAATGACTGAGGCATCACCCACAACTTTTATTTTTGTGTTACAATAAGAACCCCCACCAAAGAGGATTTAAAATACTTCACAGCAGAGCAATAAGTACAGTAACATTTAAAAGGCCGGTGTAGAGATAAACAACAGAATAAATACCAAACAACACAGAAACATTGAGGCTTGCCTCGATTCCTACACACAAAGGGTAGACTGGGTGAGAATCAAATTTTCAGAAGGAGGGAATTCTTTATTCTATTTTTTAATGGCTTTGTGCACATTTCTTTTTGCATTGAGGATGAGGCTCAAACTGAAAAAGGGGGAACTGTAAAACTCCCTGCAGCAGAATAATGGATAGTTTTATATTTCCTCGTTGCAATATGCAGAGACGCTCCACTTGCAGTCCTACAATGTTTTCTTTGAAAACTGCTGAATGCAAACATAAAGGATCTTTTATACAGCCCCAATATCCCTTAGCTTCTTGTTTTGGACACAGTCTAAGAAATTGTCCTAATGAGCCTAATTGGTGAGGTGATGTTTGTGATGGGCAGTACACCAATGCCCAAGGAGGCATATCAAACTCCTCCAGTATGGTATTGTTTATTTATAAAGCACCTATACAAGTGTTTCAAAGCACTCAAGGAGGGTGGGAACATGGGGAAAATACAACAGTCGCCCAGAGCCCTTGAAATTCAGAGATGATAATAATCTGCACAGGCAGAGTAAGTGCGTATAATACATTTAAAAGTTGACACAGCAAATAGGCCTGATGGCAATTCTGCAGTTTTACCAGTGCAATTAGGGGGTCAAGACAAGGGAGAACAGAGAGACGATCTTCAGGCATGATGCATTTGGATCATGCAAGTGCACACACGGTCCCAGGGAGGGGGAGGTCTAAGTGCACCCGGTCTGTGGAGACTGAGGTAAGTGCAGCGAGAGCCACTCTCTTGGGTTATTTCTCAAGTGCAGTGAAGGTGGGTGGGGTGTAGGTCCCTGAGTCCAGTGCGAGAGTGGACTGGCAGGGGATCCAGGGACATGTGAGACTCTGAGGTACACCAGGTGGCCAGTCAGCAAGCTGTAAGGAAGAGGAGGAAGAGAGGGAAAGAGCAGAGAGCTAGGTTAGCAGAGTAGAGGGAGAGAGAGAAGGAAGAGGAAGGTCTTGAGGAGTTTCCAGAACACGACAGAGGGTGGCAGGGAGGATATTCCAGAGGGAGGCACCTGCTGAGGATAAGAATCTCCCTCCAAATCTCTGCTTGGAGAACCGGCTCACTCGCAGAAGGTTGGAGGTAGATGAGTGGAGGGCTTGTGATGGACAGTATTTAGGTAGGCAGCATTGCAGGTAGGTAAGTCCCAGGCCCCAGAAAGACTTGTGGACAATACAGAGGGTCTTGAACTTGATCCTTGCAGCCACAGGGAGCCAGTGAAGGGATTTCAGCGCCGGAGAGATACGGTCCCCTGGGCTTGTGGCCAAGGATAAGTCTCACGGTTCTGTTCTGGATGAGTTGCAGAGGGCGCAGGGTGGAATCAGGGAGGTTGAGGAAGAAGCTGTTACAGTAGTCTAGCCTTGAGAGAACCAGGGCTCTGGAGACAGTGAGCCGCTGGGGGAAAGTGAGAAAAGGTAGAGTACCTCTGAGGAGGTGTAGTTGATAGTTAGATTTTTCAGAGTTGTCCAATTTGTGAGAGGAGAAGGAGAGAGTGGAGTCGAAGATGACCCCAAGGTTTTTAGCTTAGCAGGTGGGTACGGACGCAGGGACAAGGGAGGCCGGCCAGAGTGAAAGTGGGTAAGCATGAGCAGGGGTCCCAATGCGAACAATCTCAGTCTTAATGGCATTGAGGCAGAGGTTGTTTGCAGCACACCATGGCTGAATAGCGGACAGATGGTCTAATATGAGCATGGAGGAGGAGATGGCTGAGGGTAACCTGAAAGATCCTTGTGTGTCGTCCGCGTAGCACTGGAAGTTAGAGGTGAAAGTTCAATCACACATGCCAAAGCAGTCATATAAACGTTGAAGAACCAGGGGAATAGGTTAGATCCCTGGGGAAAGCCACAGGTTGGGAGAGCGATAGTCGAGAGAAAGGCTCTGAGTTCCACCTTGGATGAGCGGTCGGAGAGAATGGAGGGTAACCATGCCAGAGCCTATTCCCAGGGCGTCACGGATACGTGCGTTCAGGATGTTGTGGTTAACCATGTCAAAGGTAGAGCAGATATCACGGAGAAGGAGGACAGAGGGAGTGTTAGTGTCAAGGTTTGAGAGCAGGTTTTCACAGGTGTTCAGGAGAGCAGTTTCCATGCCGCAGGATGCTGTAAAGCCAAACTGATGATCGTGGAAACAACCAATAGATTCAGTGTGGAGGGTCAGCTGAGAGATAGCCAACTTCTCCAGGAGTTTGCCCAGGAAAGGAGTGATAGAGATAGGGCGGTAGTTTGCTGGAAAGGAAGGGTTGGCAGAGGGTTTCTTGAGCAGAGGATGCTGGACTGAGACGATTGAACTCTCTTCACAGGTCTGCATGCAATAATCATTGGCAGAGGTCTGTTTATTAAGCGGTAAAAGACATGTAACAGTGTCCGTTTCTGTTGCGCTACCCATTATGTACATTGGTACAATTTCTTAGATTTAAACTGTGCACAAAACAAGCTAAGGGCTAAAAGTTACTAAGTGACTATTATATTTCCTATGGTGGTGGCCAGCTTTCATTTTTTTAAACGGGAGACTGTAATAGAGGTGTGCACAATCTCCCATAAAATGCAGCACATCTCGATCTCCATTTGCACCCCAGATGGAACCCAGGGGCGCAAATAGCGATTATCCCCCTGTTTGGGGGCGTACGAGCTATCGCCAAAGCACTTGTGACCTAGGCCTAATCCGTTACCAGCCCTGTTCACCATCAAACACGGGGGCTGATCGATAAAAGAGCACAGCATATCTGGGGGCATGACTGGAGACAACAAATCAACATTGAAAGAATGCACCCTCTGTACAAATGGAGAATCTAAGTCTTATTGGTCAGTGGATAGTTTATTTTTTCTACTCTCAGTGGAAGGGTCTCATTATGAGATTGCGAGTATTAGCTTTTTAAAAATATTATGGAGTCCCCATAGGTGTCCATTGTGGACATGTGATACACCACAATGGTAACACCACACGCAGTAACAGTTTTGTGTGGAGAAAGAGTTTGTTTTGAGAGTCGATATTTGGTGTAGTGGTAAAACATCAGGTATTCCAAAATACGGGACATTTTACCACTACCCCCAGACTCTTCACGAGGCCCTTCATTCACCATTGGGTGCCAGAATCATTATGTCTGACCTGTCGGCATTAAGCTCCTGAAATCCCAAAACCACCAACAGAGCAACATTTTGCTATCTGCTGAACACGAGGATAGGGCTCAGCGTAGATAGGAAATGTGAGAAATGGCGAGAGCTGAGAAGGAGAAAGAATTCATTTGCTGGTAACCCAATATCTAAAAAACAAAAACAAGTACCTGCATGAAAAAATACAATAAATAAATAAATGTAATAAAATACCAATTCAAAAAGATCTTTAACAAAAGCACCTCAGTAAAAATAAATATAGTAAATAAATACATGTAATAATGTTCATGCAATACCAATTCAACAAAAGCTCAAACCGTGTGGCCATGTCCTAAGAATAGGGGAGCAACTATTCACAGTACGATGCTTAAAATGTATTTTTCTAGCAAATACTTTTACATTCAGAATAGGCCATCACTTGTATTCCAGCAAATTATGGTGCCCCATCTGCAAAGGTCTCCAGCAAAGATCTTCCAGGATGTTGCAAGAAGGGTGATAAAACACAAAACGTTTGCAAACACAAGATTCTCATGAACTAGACTCTCTTGTCAGGTGGCTTAAAACTCCTCCCAGGAAGGCAAGCGCATGCATTTCCGCAGAGTTGCGTTGCAAGATGATGCCCTGTCAGTCCAGGCTGTGGCAGACTCGATCGCAAACCATGTGCTGTGTAGCAGGAAATGCCAAGGGTATTCACAGAGAATGCCCCTAAAGCGCCACCCAGAGATAAACAGCTTGACTAGCCAGAGTCTCTCTCCTCATGTTCAGTGATGCATCGTGTAATGGCATGCACCGCCAACATCTACCACCAACTGGCGGAATACGACTAATACAGACACCACAATGCATCAATCGCAATATTCTCCCGAAACGTGCCCTGGCATGCAGAGGTGCACTTCTATAGATGCCTCGAACACAGTTATGCATGTTGGTATGTCGAGTGATATGGCGAGGTTAGTTCGCACAGACTGGCGCTCCTTTTGTTGGTAAGGCCTGCCTCCAGGGTCACTTCCTGGTGCACAGTCGAGCTGTGGCAAAACAACAAACCTGTACAGTTCACTGCAGCAGTTTCCTCCATCCTCTCACTGCTGGGTTTTGCAAGCACGAGGCTTTTGTCAGTTCTGGAATGGGACTCGCAGCCGACTGGCTGGCTGCTCTAATCCATGGCTGATCTGCAGATAAATAATGAAGGTGTATGGCGAGAGACTGTAGAAAATAAAATAATGTTCTTATTGGCTGGTTCAACGAAAGGGACCCGGGCGTGCAGACCATTTTCTCCCTGACAAAGTACAAATCATTTAAAGCCACTGGAGATTGGCTCGAGTTGCAAGGTTGAAATACTGAGGTATGGTCGCAATTCTACATAAGATAAACTGTAACTTGTTGGCCATTTTGGACCTGCTCCCGTCCACTGCTGGATAGGCCTTCTCGATCAGTTGTTCTTGCTGGAGAGAACACCATTTGATCTTGTTTATTTATTTCGGCTCATGTGATTCCTTTTAGTCAACCTTTTAACAGACTCTTGTTTCATTTGATAGATTTAGCATCACTCAACATTTGTGTTCTAACATGAACACGTTTAAAAAGCCTCCAGCGTGGAAATATACACTTTAAATAAATATATTAGATAAATAATTACAGTGAACACAGAATCTGCAAGGTCTTTTTTAGACTGGCGTCTTTCTAAAGCCAGTGGGCAAGCCCCTATGGGAGGCTTCTCTATGGTGACGGTGACTCAGACCAGCAGTCCGGGATACTGCTAGTACTGCTGCTCGGTCCCGGAGAGCTGCCCCCGCTACCCTCCAGCAGAGTCCACTCCTTCATGTCCTGCAGGTTTGGGCTGTGCTGCAGCAGTGATAAAACAGTCCCGCGGGTGGCCACCCCCGCCTGATCCAGGCCTTCTTCCCCAAGCACCTTGATCAGGAAATTGATGTATCGCATGGCCAGGCGCAGCGTCTCATTCTTGCTCAGTTTCTTATCCGGCGGGTGAGTTGGGATGAGTTTCCTCAGCTCTGCAAAGGCGCTGTTGACGTTCTGCTGCCTCCACCTCTCCCGCGTGTTTGTGAAAACCTTGCGCGTCATTGTCAAACTCCTGAAAAAACCCAAAAGGAGAAAAAGGGGTCACACATAGGGTTTTTTGGAGTCAAGAGAGAAGAGAAACATTCCATGCTTAACAATGAAAGAGAAGGCTGCAGCCTGGACGGCCCAAACCGCCAAAGTATTTGGGACTCTAAGGGCCTGATTCACAGAAGTGTTTTATAATGGCGCAATCCCATAGGAAAACGCTCTGTGAATCAGGCCCTAAGTCTCAGCCACCAGAAGCCAATCTCTGCTGCTGACATGGTTAAGGGCCCCAGAACAGTGTAAGGAATTTCAAAAGCAAGTAATCTAAAATCTGGAAATCTATTCCTCAACCCACAATGACTGCACTGTATGTTCCCACGAACAGGACTGCTTGTCTATTCCAGCAGACACGGATGTTTAATCACGTTGTCCCTTCTCTGATGTTTCTAATCGTAGTACACATGCCAATCTGACAACTGGACCCATAGACTCTGTCTGTTGCCCTTTATAAAGGCAGCCTTTTCAAAACTGCTTCCCTACATGGTTTATCTGTTCAGCTGAGTCCAGAGGTTACCCAGTTTGTTTCAAATTGCCAACAGTTCTCCAACTTTTGAGAAGCAAAAACATCAAAAATGTTTTTGTACTCAGCTCCATTGCGCGTCTTTGCCCCTGGATGTCTGCTGGCATAGCATTATTTCTAGATGGCATATTTGCTTACTTAAAGCATTGGTACAATGACAGTTGAGTAAATATGCCAATCCACCAACTCCATTTGAAAGTGGGGCAGTTCCCATACCGCTTAATCAGATCCCAAGAATGTATCACATTTAGGGGTGCCGGGCTTTCAGAATATGTTGTAATTGGTCAGTCGGGCACGCTCTCCCTTTGTTCTCCATTTGCATTCACCTTTCGCACAGTCTAGTCTTGCTTGGCCTCAATGCTTTGCAGTCCAAGAATTACTATTCTGAGTTTGTCAAGTAGGAAATAATCCTAGGCAAAAAGCACTATGCTTAAAAGGTTACAATTGAGAACAACATGCGGACAAACGCTGCTTAACCACATACTGCTTTTAGAAACTGTCACACTTGGTCCAGTGGATTACAAACATTCAAATGTACACATTTTTCTTCAGTCGTTTAGTTATGGTCCCATGTAACCTCCAGATATACCAGATGCTCTGAGAGAACCACTGGAGTGGTGATCTAGTGGAATATAAAATCATAGCAACTTGATCCTTCCTTTCCCATTGGGATCCTCTTTCACTTTATACCTGGCTCTGCATGCTCATCTTTCCTGTATTTTAATTTCATTTGATCTATTTGCAGCTTTTGACAGTGCAGACCACCCTACCCCTCTTCACTCACTTTCTCTAATGGGTGTTGGTGATACTGTGTACTAGCCTATCCACTACTGTATACTAGCCCAACTTGGCACAATAGCAGATAATCTCAAACAATCTTGGGTCCTCCCCCTCCTTAAAAAGCAAACATTGGACCCATCCATCCCGACCAACTATAGGCCTATCACAACGGTTCCTTTCCTGTTAAAAATCCTAGACAGAGTAGCCTACTTACAGATTCAAAAAACACCTGGAGTTGCACCATCTTCTAGGCACAAGACAATCAGGTTTCAGACCCCAGCACGGAACTGAAACTGCGCTCATCGATCTCAAAACCCAGGTCGACGAGCTGAGGGACTCCGGAAAGTTGGCCTTACTCCTCCTACTGGATCTCTCTGCAGCATTTGACTTGGTGGATCATGATGTGCTTTGCACCCACCTAGAAACAGCTGCCCACTTCTCCACACATGCCATTGCATGGATCAAATCATTCCTAACTGGTAGAACCATGAGGGTCTTCTCTACCTCTGCTGCAGCTGACCCACTATCCATCACATGTGGAGTCCCACAGGGCTCCTGTGTCTCCCCCACCATGTACAACATTTTCACGAAGCCCTTGTTCGATGATCTGGACAGTCTGGTTGTCACCTACACTAACTATGCAGATGACACTCAGATTCTCATCCCACTTTCGGGGGATTATGAACAAGATTTGGCCTTGGTGAACAAGATCTACCTCATCATTCAGGCATGGATGGCCAGTCATGGACTATGCCTGAATGATGACAAAACGGAACTCATCATATTGGGGAACACACAAAACATCAAAAGACTAAAAGACGAATACTCCTCTTTCGTCATAGATGGTAACACCATTAAGGTAGCAAAAGAGGTAAAAACATTAGGTTTTTACCTCGACTCCTGCCTCTCCCTAACAAAACAGGTGAGTGCAATGGCATCCAGCACTGCATACACCTGCAAGTTGATTAGAGCCGCAAAACCATACCTGTCTACCACCAATTGCCTCACCCTTGCTCGAGCCTTAGTGCTATTGAAACTGGACTACTGCAAAGCACTATATATAGGGTCTAATAAACACACGTTGCAAAAGATTCAAACACTACAGAACAATGCTCTTAGAGCTGCCCTAGGAATTCCAAGAAGAGAGCATATTTCAGAGGCTAGAAGACAATCCAACTGGCTTTCCACAGTGGACAAAATTAAACTCAAAACAGCCTCTTTAACATTCAAAAGTATCAACGATCTAGCGCCCAAATACCTAACTGAAAGATTCAATAGAAAAACCTCCTCTAGACCTACTAGAGAAGCATATTCCAACCAGTTAGTGGTACCCCCATTTAAACTAAGTACTGCCGGAGGAAACAGCTTCCCGGTCAAAGCTGCCCAGCTGTGGAACTCCCTCCCGCCCTGCCTAAGATCTTCCCAATCCTACTCACACTTCAGATCTATTTGCATCAAGTGGATTAAAGAAAATGATCTATAAACCGGCCTTATGCCTACATAACCTCGGACTAACAAGACGAACTCTGCATACACCCTGTATATAACTGTATATATTCCTTACTCTCCATATAACTGTATATATCCTGTACAATGTATATTTATCTTACTGTCTTGTACTATGTAACTGTTATATGCAAGTAACTGCAGTCTGTTAACATGTGTAACCTGTAAGGCTTAAAGTATTCTTGAACAACGCGCCCGGTTACCCTCAGGTCTGGTGCGCGCTATAAATAAATAAACAAACAAAAACTGTACTTTACTAGCTTTCCTCTCATCTTTCTTTTTATTTTGTCTCCTGGAATATAACTTGCTCCACTCCAACTTCTTTTTTTCAGGGTTAATCTCTGGCCCTCTTATTTTCCTACATATAATTCTCTAATTTTGGGCATTTCCCTCTCAACCCCTTCTAGAACTCTGCGATACTCCTGCTTGGGGAGCAGAACAATTATCCCCAGGCGCAAGAAGCAGGATGACCTTCATACTCCGATGGAGTGACAGGCGTTGCAGCCATCTGAAGGAGTATCGTGGTTACAAACAGGGATGGAACCAGCATCTACATTTTTGGGACTGGCCTGGAGGGCAGTTTTGAAAACTGGTAGTGAGTGGGCTCATTAAACCTATTGCACTGTTGACCCCACAACCACCCCCCCTCCACGCCCCTCGCCCCACTAGCCCAGAGGCAGAATAGATATTACGCCTTCCTTTGACCTGTAGATGCATCTTTCACCCCACCTCAGGCTATTTAGTTAATCAAAGTGATGCTAATTATTACAGAGTGGGCCATCTAAAAGCTGAGACCAGCAGTTAGGTCTTTAGTTTCATTATTTTAAAAATGTATTTACTTTTGTCGTCCATAACCAGTAGGTATCGAGCAGAGAAATCGGCATCTGGGCGGAGATAGAAGCAAGAACACATGAACATGTATCCCGTGCTCAAGGCGAGGCCAGTGAGGCAAGTTAATCAAAAAATATACGTTTTCAGTTGTTTACGGAATTTCAACAAGGAAGTCACTGTGTGAAGCTCAGGCGGAAACTTGTTCCATAAACGAGGACCATGAACTGAAAGGCGTTTGTCGCCTCTAGTAGAGCAACAAGCTTGAGGAATACACAAAGCAGATGTTGATTAGTGGACCAGACGGGACGAGCTGTGAGAAGTGGCTTAAATTTAGAGCATAAATACTTGGGTGGTAGGCCATGAATGGATTTGAAACCCAAGCATAAGATTTGAAACATTATCCACCGACAGATGGGCAGCGTCTGGCAGGAGAAACAGAGGCAAACTTGGGTAGTTTACAAACAGGTCTGACGGCTGTGTTTTGAATGATCTGGAGACAATTCAACAAATAACATGGCAGCCCGATGTAGAGTGCTTTGGTATAGCCAAGATGGGAGTTAACAAGGGCGTCCACAAGCACGGAATGGGTGGCAGATGGAAGAAAAGGAAGAATATGTTTCAGCATAAATAGGCGTAAAAAGAGGATTTAGCGACCTTGTTTACTTGCTTAACAAGTTTAATTTCTGTTTCCCAAATAACTCCTAGATGTTTTATCTTCTTGGTGGGAAGATCGAACATGGCCGGTGATAGGGGCATCTCGCCGGGTCTTTCAAGAGATGCACTGTTCGAAGCAACATAGTCTCTGTCTTGGAAGGGTTCAATTGAAGTTTATTATTACCCAACCAAAGTCTGGCCTCCATCAGACAGGATTGTAAATGAGAGAAGTTCTCCTGAGGACCAGAGACCTTGAGAAACAAATGCAGGTCATCTGCATATGAATGAAAAGAAATGTTGTATTTCCGGAGTATGGTCATTAACGCAGCAATGTACATGTTAAACAAAATGTGGCGATAAAAAGGAGCTCTGAGGAACCCCACAAGAGCCCAACGAGGAGGCTGCAGTAAAAGGACCCATTTTAAATGCCTGCTTTGTCACAAAGCGAGCTCTGGGACCATTCCAGGCAGTTTCCAGACACCCCAACTGAAGAGAAGAGCCGGGTTAAAAGAATGTGATGGGCAACTGCATCAAAGCCGGCCAACAACTCCACCATAACTAGGAATGACAGAAAACCCTGGTCAATCTCAGTTCCATGTCCCGGGGGAATTCATGATTGCAGAGGCTCCAGAAGTTGGTTGTTCTCCACAAAAGCACCTAGTTGCAACTTCAGCACTCTGTTAAGGATCTTAGCAATCCAGGGAAGTCCAGCAATAGGCTGATAGTTCCCTTTGTCCTCAGGATCTAGTGAGGGCTTTTTCAAAAGTGAGGTAATGAGGGCAGTTTTAAGGCTTTGAGGAAGAAATCCCTGGAGAAGAGACATATTAATTAACTTCGTAGTACATTGAGTCAAGGTGGTAGAGTGGAATCGAGCAACTAGGGGAAGGGAGACATCAGGAAGATCATCATCATGTGAGACGTTATTGAATGTGAATAGATGCTCATTCTTGGTAACTGTGCCTGATTCGAATTACTCCAGGGAGAACTGCTCATATTGTAAGTCATCCTAAAGAAAATGTCAGACTCTTCCAAAGAAAAAAATAATTAATATCGCCTGGCAGGCTTTTGGCCTATGCACGTTTTTGCTGCTGCCACAGTCCTGTTAATTACTGTTTGAAAGTAAGTAAATACACTGCTCTCTGAGGTGAGAAATTGGACAGGCAGTTACTGGGCTGAACATTATAGCACAGTGACGCTTTCTGTCTAAAAGCGGGGGGGGGGCTTTAGCCCTCCCATCCTCTAGGCTACCGCATCCATGGTTACAAACACTTTAACATTAATGTAAGAGTTGTAAACAATTAACTGAACACCAGGTTAAGTGTGCATTATGTGCTTAGTGATTAAACCTTACAGCCATTTTATCATAGACATATTTGTAAAATATAAAGATCTGTGATCCTTCCTATATTCCCAAAATATTCTTTGATTACATGTAAAGCAGCCATCAACACTAGTTGGCACCATTTGCCCATTTCTCATAGGGGTATTTGGAAAGAGTGCAATGGGGGGTGAGGGGTACTGTCCACCTTGGAATGATAACCTTATAATAGAAGATAATGTGTGTTGTTACTCTAGGTCTTAATAATGTTTATAAGTGATTTTACTGTAGTAAAATTCAGAGAGGTCAGTTTTACCGAGGTAAAAAGAAAACCGAAGAAATACAGAATTTGTATTTTATTTTTTTATTTGGTGGATCCCCTAAAGCCCCCTATTTTCCTACCCTTTTAAGCCCATCCCCACACATTTTAACCACTTACCCCACTGCCATATATATATATATATTTGACATTTTTGGTATTTTTGTGGTATTTTCTTCTTCGGTAAAACTTACCACTCTGAATTTCTTTCGGTAAAATTACTTAATAATGTGCTTTGCTCAGTGCGTCAAGTGTAAGTCTTTTTGCGACAACATTTTTTACTAGAAATGATCATTATAAATGAACATTGCCCCATTAAAAAAAAACTGTATACAATGTTAGCAGAATTGTTTAAGTTCCTCATTTTAATAGCTTCTTTCAAAGAGAATACATGCCCTTTGGCTCTCAAAACGTCCTTCCTTCTTGGAAATGGCCATGCTCAGATTACAAATAATGAACCATTCCTTCTATTAGAATGGTTACTTTATTTAAAAACACTCAAAGGAGTTTGTCAGCGGTGCGTTTTAGCCCCCACTCTTTTCAATCTATACCTGGTGGATTTATGGGAGGAAAGTAAATCTTGGAGGGGTTGCGCCCCAAAACTGTTGGATCTTACAGTGAATATTAAATCATGTGCTGATGATCTTGTACTGTTGAATTACCCCCGCAGGTCTACATGGGCTCCTAAATGGAGTTGAAAACTATTTAAGTGATAACCAGCTGACGACTAACCCAGGTGAAGTCTCACGTAATGATATGTACCACCAGGCTAAAAACTAAATCGTACGTTTGGAGACTGAATAAAATCTCCATCACAAGGATAAACTCATTAAGCTGTTTGGGTTGTATTATTGCAGTAAAAGCATCACTCAAAACCCAAAAAGAGAGAATGGAGGGAAAAACACGATCCTACATTTCATTAATGAACGTGCTAAAATGCAAATTGTCTGCTTATTCCCTGGCCCGCTAATAGAGTTCCATAGACTAAAAGCGACCGCAATGATTCTGCATGGTTTTGAATTGGTTGCATTTAAGAATAGAAAATGTTTGGACTGTTGGAAGGTAAAATTTGGAAGTCAGCACTGGGCCTCCCCAATTCAGTTGCGATCAGTGTGATTAGACTGGAATTGGGTTTAACCTCCTGGTGGGCACAATTTGTAAAGAGGAGTTTATCCCATTTAAACAAGCTAATGCAATCTGAAAAAACTACTTTTTTTCTTATTTGTATGAGCTTTTAATAAAAAGGCCAGATTCCAGTCCCTTTCTTACTCAGTTTCATAAGCGATGTTTAGCTTTTCAACAAATGATTGACCTTGATGTCTTGGATTCAGATTATGTAAGGAAAAAGAAAAATTGCTGGGATAAGAGGATGGATTTGGAGGATTTGACAAGGCTAATGTTGTTCAAAGAGAAAATGAACTTTTACCTCTCCACAGTTAAACTCAGATCCTACTTACCTTAATTTGCATCTCAGAAGCATAGGGAGTGGTATTGGAAACTTCAACTTAACTGCCTTCCAACGCTAAAGGTCATGGTCCAAAAATAGGGCTGGCTAGGTAACTCTGTGGAGGTCGCTCTTGTGGATGGGCACCGCTGGAATCCCTCTTTCATCTAGTAAAGGAGTCCCCAGCATTTGGGAATTAGAGGATTACAAATTTGGGTCCATTCATTCAACCACTCAGGTGTTGACACATTTACTGTGGGGTAGACTGATGTCAACCTCAAATCAGGCTCTTATTCTGGCCTTGGCAAAATTGTTGATAAAGATCTTTTCAGGGCTTAATAAATTAACGCAACTGGGGGAATGTGACTGGAGCCTAAGTTGTATAAATTCTTGCTCGGCAGCTATCTGATGGATTTGATTATATTCACTGATTAGTAGATGTCACATCTGTTTTACTCGATTTTGAAATGGTTTTACTCAAAGGAATAAGATTGGATCTTAAATAATATAATTATGTTTATTCTTTTTCGCTTCTCCTTTTCCTGTTTATTCCTACACAAAATGGACTCTTACCTTTGTGATTGTTTTATTGTTGTATGAAGTATATTTATGATTATGTTCTATGACATTTTGATAAGTATTGTGAGCATTTCATTGTAAACTGAAATTCACTATAAAATATAAATAAAACACCATGAAAATTTCTCTTTCAAGGTCTGTCAGAACCCAATGACCCTCAGCAGAGCCTATCCATGCCAATTGTAACTCCCCCTGTACAGACCATGCATCCCCCAGTTGGACAGCGATATTCCTGTAGGACAAATGCAAACATGATGTATGTCTCCATTCTTTTAACCAGAAAACTAGCTCAGACTTCCAACTTCAGGATATGTATTTTTCTCTGGCTGCACTTCTTTTAGTAATAGCTGGGGTGGCACAAGCCTGACCCCTCGCCCACAGAAAGAGTGGCAGGGACACCGAGTGAGACAGCAAGAAAGAATGCTCATGGCGAGGGAAAGAGCTAGATCGGCGCATGATAAGCCAGGTACAGTTACTTTAAATTATTCCACTTTCCTCAGTTATGGCTTACTTTGGTTTTCATTGTTATTTCTATGTGGATAGAACTCAAATATGGGTTCCTTGATTCCCTTTTCTGTAGCTAGCCAGCCAGGGTTCCAGAGTGTCTGTTAGTGGAAGCATCATGGCTACGCGCCTCCCTTCCATCTATAGCAAGGTCCTTCTTCAGAAAGGTTTCTTCTTATTCTCTTCTTCATTGTTTTTTCCTTCCGTGCCTTGCAACCCGCAATGTGCACTTTGAAGGTGAACACGGTTACTGGGCCCTTTTGAAATTATCAATGGAATATAAAAAAACAGGTTACTCACATTTCACTCCATTAATCCCCCAAGGCAGGTCTTACGGTATTTTCTCGAGTACTGTACATCTATTTATGTTTGTATTCTGCCCATGTGCATCTTCCATTTTAATCTATGCTATACTTTTCTACTTTTGCTCTTAATGGCCTATCCTAATACTCATACATTTACTCTCCCTGCCTCTTTCATGTCAGCTGCCGAGTCCCTAAATCAGGGGTCTGCATCCTTTCGATCCTCAGATGTTTTGGACTATAAGTCCCATTACTCCTAGCCCCCATACCCATAAGTGAAAGATCAAGGGACTGGCGTCCTAGTCCAAAACATCTGCAGACCTACAGGTTGCAGGCCGCTGCCCTATATACTTAAGTGTAATGTTCTGTGCTAGTATTTAGGTATATACACCATCTTTATCCCCACCGCCTTGTGGTTCCCCCGCTCTCTGCTCTCCTCCACTCGGCCTGTTGACTATTCTACAGTTTTTGTGCAATTTCAAAGTTGTGCTCCTTTTATACTCTGCCTTTCTCCATAAGATTTGCTCCCTCTTTAAAGCTGGTCTCAGAAGTGTGCTTATTGTCACAATTATGACCTGCTCTTTCCTCTTCGTGAATTATAGCCACTTTCGACCATTGTGTATGAATCAGTGTACCACTCAGCCCTCTGGGTAATGGGCATGAAACTAAGGGAAGAAAGGTCCACAGCTGACGATGAGTGTTCTTTGAGTCGTTTAAAATGTGGTTAAAGTAGACTTTGAAGAGAAAAAACACTTCCGTTCAATTAGCATCTGCACCGCTGTCCACACAGGACGATTACTAAAAATGTATCCTGAGTGAGCGAGATGGAGCCATGGTGCAGCATCCACACACTAACAAAACCCTTAAATGAATCCACCATCAGGTGGTTCATTGGAGAGGTTCATGTTACATACAATACATGACAGACAAGAGAGATGTTGTGAAGCTGGCCATTTCGATGTGTGTTGTATTTGCTTATACTTAATGAACAGATTTGTTTTAGGTGTCTAGTGCATAATGCTTAAAAGTAAAAACAGATAAGCAGGGCAACAGGCATTTCTAGGCTTTAAAAAAAACAGGCTAAAGTATTCCTTACTATAGGTTCTTAGGTTGAAGTACATAGAAAAGGAACATTGTTTCGTGTGCCCACAGGTCATCCTTCAATTGGACGAGGCAGAAACCACATACTACGAACAAGGAGCTAAGAATACCCAGAAAAGGAACTAAGAATACCCAGAATGGTTCTATGTTCTTCCATCGTCAGGCATTTTAACGAATGCCTTTTAAACGAGTACAAAATTACGAAAAAGGTCACAGAATATTTTTTTGGGGGTGGTCCCCCTGAATTCTCCCTCTCACACCTATTTTTAACTATTACCGACCCCCAACCCCTTATCTGCCCTTTCCCATCCCCACCCACACCCCCAAAATGTGATTACCTTTTCTGTAATTTTGTACTCGTTTAAAAGTCAGTCGTAAAAATGACTGGCGATGAAACGACGTTATACCCCCAGAAGACAGGCTACCACTCCACTTACATTTATAGTAATAAAGGTTTATATATAACCAAGCAATCCAAATGAAAACAGGATGATCTAGACTTTCTCTTCTTGCAGGAGACTATTAATCACCCCCAGGAATCAGGTGTACCCCATGAAGAGCACCCAGTAGATACGTAGGGTTGAAACATGTAAGGGCTAGCAGTCCCGCACGTAAGCAGCAGAGATACCATTTAGACCATAGGAAATGGAATGTATAAATTATGCAATTTGTGGTGCATGTAGGATTTTGTAAATTGGTACATTTCATGTCTTTTTTTCACAACAGTGCTTGTTTTGTACTCATCGCCAGTATCAGTGATGCTATACATGATGGTATATTCAATGTGATAACAGAGAACGTCACTGGTGGATTGGCATGTGAAGTGATCATGCAGTCTGTGATGCCATTTATAATGCACGGAACCACAAAACATTCTGAGGGACAGATTCAAAAATTCACACCTACCAAAAAAGCCCAACTCTACTGTTTCATGAAGTAAATGGTTTACAGAAATTGCGTAGGAAAAAAAGCTTTCGCGTCCAAATATTGCCAAACAAATGTGCAGTCTTAAATAGACAAATTAACTGCACAGCTGTTGGTTTCCTACGGAATGCAACGAAAAAGATGCCAGGTAGAGCATGAAAATCCTGAGGCCCGGGCGTAGTGTGGGGTAGTCACCACAGTCCAATTTTAAGATAGCTTTCAGCCATAGGGCCTTGATATGAACCTTTCATAAGCATAAATAGAACTCAAGGCGGGTGCAGCAGCCTATCCAAGCATACATAGCATCCAAGGTGGGTGCAGCAGCCAATCCAAGCATACATAGCATCCAAGGTGGGTGCAGCAGCCAATCCAAGCATACGTAGCATCCAAGGTGGGTGCAGCAGCCAATCAGGTCGTTCGGAATGTGGGCTACACCCAACAGCCAGAGACATAATTCCGAGAGAGCTCAGACAAATGCCACTGCATCTGCCACTTGCATTTTATTTTAATAGTTTAAAAATTACAAAAGAAAAAAACGTTCCTTTCCTTACCAGTGTTCCAGCCACTTCACTCCCAGCCCACATAAGTCCTTTGTCCCTTTTAATTACAATGAAGAGGGTATATTGTGGCCCTGTAATGACGAGGGGTGGAAGGAAGCCGAATGAAGAATACAGTTTATTTTTGGGGATGAAATTCATGGCATCGGCACCCATGGGAAACCTTTGGTCGGGCCTGTAACTGGGCCTCAGGGCTAGCCAGTACAGATTCACATGTATGTGGTACCATGCAGCTGACCAGGAAGTAAAGGAAAATCAGTAGAAAGTATAAATGCTTATTTGACTTGTGTATTTTATATTATCGTCGCCAGGTAATGCCACAGCACATACAAATGCCATTATTTATTTCAGTAAATTCCTTTTTTGCCTCAATATCCCTTGACAAATAATCCGGCCTCAAAATGTGCCCTCAACACAAGAAATGATACTTGGCAAGTAATAAATGATGTGTTGTGTCTAGGTAGATAACTGAGGAGGGGAAGAGTGATTTTTTATGCTTGGCTAGAAGCTTACAACTTGAATTTTTTACCCCTGAAATAATATTTATAATGTATATGGAGTACAAAGCAATAAAAGTAGCATTACCACGAAAGTCAATTATACTCGTTTTATTGACCTCAGAATGATAATCGGCATTGCAGAATATTAGATTTGGCATATACATATTATTAGAGAGTGTGTATGTATGAGGAAGAGGGTATTGCTTTGCTTTTGTTAGACGTATTGCGCTGTTCATTTGATTGTGTATTTTGCCTCGGCATTTGGACAAACAAGTACAAACTGTCATAAATGTTTAGACTTTTCTACATTTTTATTTAAAATACCTATTTGATGAATACAGCCCTCCATGGAGATTGGGTTTTGTATGTTGCACTCTTCGTTGAAACTCTAGAAGATCTCAGTTCCTTTTCTTCATCTGGTTTTCCTTGTTTATCACCATATATCTGTCCCCATCTTGACGAATTACACTTCCAATATGGTGCTATTGCTTTGTGTTATTTGATGCACTGTTGCTAAATACATCTTAATTTTGGGTCCTGTTTTCTGTTCACGGTTTCCAATATCTCTGTCCTTCATTAAAGAAAAGATACCCGAGATTACTGCTAAAAAAGGACAGTCGTGGAGTGAGTGGGCTATCCGGATTCCTTTTGGGATTAAATTACTTCTTCAGATTTAAATGGATATCTTTCAATATAGAAAATGGTGCACTACAAAATTGTTAGGAATGTTTTTGATATATTTTAATTGGGGACAATCTTCTGTAATAAGGACTAAGCCTTTAGAACAGCTATAGACAGACTTTTTACAGTGTTAGATAAATCCTTATATACAGGACACACAAGTAGCTAAACCTGAATAATGGACTTCTCCGTTTACTTTACCTCATCTTGGGTGAGTGCCTGCTCACATTTACACATGGTGTACAATACAGCCATGCCATGTCCAATTGTGTGCGGCCACCACTGGTCAAAATACTGGCTACCGCTGGGAAAACACATCTAAGATTGTTTCTTTATTTACTTGCGAGATTCTCTGCAGAACTCCCTTACTAGGGGAAAGCAGTGTGATGTACAATAAAAGTGAAATAGTAAATAACCAATTGTTCACAGCAAATTTAGATGGGAAGAAAAATACAATTAGGCATTGAAGGAAATAATTCATTACATTTCAGAATGAGATACAGATTTGGAAAACATAGCATAAAATAAATAATATCTTTGACTAAGCCAAATAGGGGAATCTGAGTCTGATTTTAACATCTTTCAAAATTCTATTCATTGAGAGCAAACCCGTAAACTCAGAGGGGAAGTTTCACGGCCTTGGAAATGTAGAAGAAAGTGCCTGTCTTGAGAGAGTTTAATGCTGTAAAATGTTATAATAGCGAGTCTTCTGTACTTATTTTGCATGGCCAAACATGCAGGAGTATCCAGGACACGTGCTTTCAAGGCCAAACATCCAGTGGGAGCTAGTCAAAGTGAAGTAAAATAGCGATTAAGTGAGAAAACTTGCAAGCATCCACCACCAACCAACCCGCAGCAGGAGCACCTTGCCTCTTTCAAATTGGCGCCTTTCATCACCGGCAGCCACACTAGTAGGATCAACGATACGCACTAGACAAAAAGTATCACACCATTCCTATTGCAGCAGCATCCTAACCCACAAAATAAGACAGGAATCAACTGCAGCCAAAATTTAAGGCCAAAAGCTCAAAAGAGAGCATCCTTTAATAATGTACTGCAAATGCCTATGAAAGAGCAGAAAGCCTTGTGAACCAGCTAAATACAAAGAGGCTCTTCTCAATGCCAATGGCCAAGATTTTACAATAGTGCAAAAGAATTGTGTTCAAATAAAATATCCAATCATGTAAACTATCAAAGTAAATTCATATACGTCAATCTTTCATTCCTGTCAACAGCAAGAAAAGGTCTTCATTAAAAATGGGGCAGAAGTGTGTAGAAATATATAGTGGTGTTCAAAGGATGTGCGTTCCAGGTGGATGTAGTGGAGGTCAATTCAAATGTCATACTAGCCACAGAGAAGAGGTGCAGTAGAGGTTTGCTGGAGGTGGCTACATGTGGAACTTTGAGAAACACATTCTGCAAGTTTCTGAGTGCATGGGTGCATGCGTTTTCAGTGAGAGGTGGGTGGGAGAATTGATCTGGTCACTAGGAACTGACGTACACTGGATAAAAAAACTAACTCTGTTAGGCCATTCAAAAGTCGTAGATAAGATGGGCAGATACTAGAAATTGTAATATTGAGGGGAGTAACATGTGCAGAGACTCAAAGCTAGGATAGAGACCTGACTTGAGAATATGGAAAGCTTTGCAACTTTTGAAGAAGTCCCCGTGTAAACAGATGGTGATCTAATTGATTACCAAATGTATAAAAAGATGTTATAGGTATGATAGCAGAGTGTAGACCCTTTTACAAACATGTCTCCCTTGACCTAAAAAGGTTGCAGATGAAGATGTGTTTGAACCTAGAAGATCGAGCCCTAGGGATGGCTGTTATGCCCTTTAATGTATAGTCTAGCTCAGTCTTATGATCGAGGGGTAATTGGGAGACAAAGCTTGTGCTGTGAATGTTGATCGCAGAGGTGCACAAAGGTGAGAGTGTATAAACATTATTTTTGAACAGTGAAGAAATGGATAGTTTAATGCAAGCATCCATTAAAAATTGTTCAAGATACAAAGGATGCCAACTAGACAACCACTGAACTTCCTTAACATATAGAACCTCCAAATCAATAACGTATATTTGTGTGAGTGCATTGGCAAGTGCAGACACGCAGAACGGCATTTCCGCCGATTGCGGAGATTACTGCGCTTCAGCTTGCTACATTGTGCTGGTCGGAACTTCTACCTTTTCTATTGGTCTACATACTGGAAGTACCGCCCTCCCACCAGGAAGGGCTTAAAGTGGGAGGCTGCGCACATTTGCGTGCGTGCATTCGTGTGAGTGCATTGGTGAGTACAGGCACGGAGACTAACAGAGAGTGGGAGGCAACTTCTGCTTATTAAGCAGTGGGAGGTGAGTTCCATCGGTGGATAAGGCTTTTATTTGGAACTGCAGAGTTTCCAATTGAGGGCCTGCTTTTGCGCCCCCCTCGATAATACTTTGGTCGTATCTAACACTGGGGTGGAGGAAGTCGCTTGCTAGAGTCGGGACATTCAGCCCTGCAACCTGGATCCTCCCACAGACATTTCTTGGCGGACTGGCTCAAAATATATCAAAATTGTTGAGATGAATCCTACATCTGCTAGCCTATTCTTAAACCGCTCACGCCTTCTTGAATTATTGCACTACATTCCTGATCTGTGCATTATTTCATCAGAGGATATTGAAAGTGTCGAACTGCCTGCTGTGACTAGTCTAACTAATTGGGTACTGGTCACTCTTGTCTCTCCCATTGTAGCAGAGCTTTTTGCGTAAGATGGGCTTTGAGGTACCAGCTTTTCAATTTGCTTTGCAGCCAGCTTGTTCTACTGTGTTGCAACATATGTCTGTGGGCCATGTGAGAGATTATTTAAATACTAGACATTATACTAGTAATTTCCCACCTGCAGTAAATGGGCAGGGTCTAATGTACGCGCAGCCTAGATTACCTGGTAATTGGATGAAAGTGCTGAAATGGATCTAAAAAATTTTTCCGTCGCAGAAAGTTTGCATGAGAAATGTACGCACCACCAAAGGTTTGTACATTTCCCATGCAAACATACATTTAAAAATCCTACAAACCCAAACCCACACCCCCACTCACACACACAACACCCCCACAACACAGCCCCACCCACACACCCTACTTACCTTTCAAGACGCGCTGTGTCCCTGCAGCGCCAGTTCCCTTTCACTTCCGTGATCGGGATCCGGCGCTGCAGGGTCCCCTTTTTTATTTTTATTTATTACATTTTTTTCTGGCAGCAGCAGGTTTTTCCCCCCCGCTCACTATACTGTACATTGTAGTGACACCCCGCAGTCCCAGTTTTGTTTTTTTGTTCCTCTGTTGGGTATGCAGCTGGGGTGTCCCCCCCCAACCCCTGCCCACTATACCGTATAGTATGGTGAGCGGGGTGTTGCGGGGGACACCCCCGCTGCAGTCTTTTTACTTACCTAAAATGCATGCCACCAAAGGTTCGAACTTTTGGTGTTCAAACCTTTGGTGGTATGCATTTTTCTGACTTTTTGTTAGGTCTGAGCTTTTTTTTCGGTCATTTCTTCCAATTCCGCTGAAATAGACTCGTTGACCTAGCTCCTTTGACGAGGGTGTTCCTTTTCATGTTCTTTCATGGAATTCTCAGGGCCACCATTCTTTCCATGCCAAATCGAGGGGCTGAGGTAAGATAATGCAGACACATCTTTTCTGCCTAACCTGGCCATTTGATATGGATGGTTACTCCTTGCTTTTCTGTTTGTCTTCTCCCCCTAAGCGGGTCATCCTAAGGGGGGTTTATGCATTGGAGATAAAAGTAAACTTTCTTTGGGCCCTCTTTCGGGCGCGAGAGACCATGACAATTTCCTTTCTGCATTGCTATCCGATTTTCCGCAAGGTACAGGTGGTACGATGGTGGCGACTCAATGCTATCCCCTTGGGGGTAGCACCACGGATGATCTTATGGAAGTGGTGACGGATACCTTATGGGTGTGGTCTGCTCAGTTGCATGAAAGGGGTATAATACTTACTCGGGACTTCAACACGGTCTACTCATTGGAGGCACAGGGGGCTGTCGGGGGGGAGCATGAATCCTTGACAATAAAAAAGGGAAAGGGGTGGTTGGAGCGAACAGCGGAATTTGATTTATGCCTTCTTGTTAATAAGGATCTCGAAACTACCTCAACTTGGTCCAATGATGTGCATAGTAGCTGTATTGATTACATTTTTGTCAACCCAACAATCTTGGATCTATTCCCTGAGCTCCGGGGTTGCCAGGTTGACATGAGTGACCATTAAATGCTTTGCATGAAATGCAGTGCCTGCATGGTAAAGGCTCATGAAACTTTGGGCTATTGCCCGATGGTGAACATTCAGGGGCGCTGTCTTTTGTGGTCTACTACTAACATTAATAACGTTAACCTTTTCTTGACACGTAGTGGAAAGTCCTGTGGTGACATGATGCGGGTCAATAACTGGGACTTCAAATTGATGATGAATTTGTATTGGCCACTAGAATACAGACATTTTGTTAGTAGCAGACACACTGGTAAACCTGGGGTCTTATATGATCTAGTCATAGCCAATAAGAAAAAATAATTAAACACCCAGCTGTGCCGAATTAGGAGAAGTTGTGTCCTATGGGTGATTGATAAAAGAAAAGGAGCTGCTAGAACTAGAGCTCAATATAATCACTAGTTGCGTGATTACCGATTTAAAGATTCCACCTCTAGTTGGAAATTTGTCAACATCCTGATTACAACACACGACACCAAATAATTCTAGCCTTTGCTACGGACACACAAAACGGGATGTGCTGCCATTGGAGTGTGTGGCATTTCAGAGCTAGATTGAGGAACCTTTATTAGGGAACGTTATTGGAATAAACAGGAAATTAGCCACATGACTATTTTGAAATCGATGGTTGGGTCGCTGGTGTGCAATTTTGTAAGGGTGGCTGATTTAGCTGGCTTGATTATCAAGTCCAAGGTATCCAGGGCCATCGGCCCTGACGGTTTGTACAATGCGGTAATTAAAATAGATCCTTTGCTTTGGGCAGCGCTACTGAAAGACCTGTTCCTTCACATTTTAAATGTGGCTCACGCCTGCAGCCTGCCTGTTACCGGCTTCTGGCAATGCTTGATTGCAGTGCTAACATTTTTCCAAACCTTTTACTAGAGATGCTTACAGTCCGGACCTCAGCTAACCAACTATTGCATATTCAACCGACAGGCTTTAGGAAGGGTTTTAGCACCTCCCACACTATTTTAGTTCTTCTTACTCTGATCTCTGACACCTATCATAACCCTGAGATCTCACTATATTTATGGTATGTTGACTATAGTGCAGCATTTGATAGTGTCATCAGGTCTAAATTATGGGAGGAACTAGAATTAGGGGGGCATTGACCCTACCCTACTCTACTTTATAACATCGCTGCACAATGATACCAGTGTTTGGGTTAGGTTATCCCAGGAGGGCATATTATCTCAATCCTTTTCAACCAATATTGGGCTTAAGCAAGGCAGCGTGCATACTTGCGCTCCTGCCTTTCAACTTCTATTCTGCTGATGTTGTCCCGGCTCTGAAGCTTGCACACAATCATCCGCTGCATTACTGGAGGAAGGACATGATCTGCCTAACCTATGCGGATGATACTGTCAAATTAGACAGGACGGCTGTGGGCCTTCAACATTCGCTTAATGCCCTCTCTCAATATGCCGACACAAATGGCTTGACCATTGACGCTCCCAAAACTAAAATTATGACGATAGGTAAAAAGGCCTATGGCGGCCATTCTTGCTATTGGAGCCTCGAAAACACTCGCTTGGAACAAACATATACACGTATTTGGGCATCGATATTAAGCCTGTTCTGTCTTTTAAACACTTTGCCGATATTATACCTTCCAAAGCTTGGCTGAAGTGGCGCGCCATTAAGAAAAGTCATTGATAAATGGGAGGGTCGCTCTCTAGAGGCCAAGCTTATGGCTAATAAGATTGCTTTTATTCCTGGTATGTATGCCTTATAAGTATTACCGGAGAAGGCTGTAATATGGCTGCATAAACTGGAGGCCAAAATATTGCACTCTCTACTGGGCCTCCCGGGATCAGTTCCAGTGGAGGCAATTAGACTAGAGCCGGGATTACAGTCATTGATGTCAATCTGGAAAGTGTCAGTCTGTAAACTATGGGGTCAAATCAAATTTGGTGGGATTGCAAGCGACTCGCTTTTGAGTCGTCCGATATATCATGCAAAGCACTATTCCTGTAGTACTTGGCATCACGATATGGAGAATCTAGTTGGCCTTCATTGCTCGGCTATAGGTTGAACGTGCGATTCTGAGATGGCTCTGTTTTTAAGCAAATTAGGATCTAAAACTAGAGTACATGTTCGTGTGTCGTCCCATGCACATTTGAGTAACCTGTGTCAATATTCTTTCTGTTCTCAGCAGCTATTGTTCAGAGAAACACCCCGCTGTTATCTGCTGTACTCCGGCTTTGTCTCGTGTTATCCTTTATTCACGCTTCAATCTATTAGCTGGGTTGGCCAACATTGGAGCCTGGAAGGGTCTCTCTATGAATCAGCGGCTCTGTCGACACGCCATATACTTATGCAATGTAAGGCTCTTAGTGTGAATTATGAGAAGGGCTACTCTAAATTTAAGATGTATGCGTCTGACCAGTTTTGCAATATATTTGGTGGGGAATCGTTAGTGGTGGCATCTGCCGCTCGTCACATATGGCTAAGGACCATAGCTATGATAGATGCTTCTTTGCTGCTATGATAAAGTGTATGACACCATGTTGTTATTTACATTTTACAATGCTTTAATGTTAATATAATGGCTATGTGTTATCCTGATTCGTGTTTGTATGATGTTTATTGGAAGATTTTATAATTAGATGATGCTAACTCTATATGAAATGTGTATATGGATGAGAGATTTTACTTGTGAAATTTAATAGTTTGCTTTTTTTATTGTGTATAGTTTATTACAAACTTTTTTTTCCCTTTTTTTTTTAACACAGACAAAATCTAAGATTCATTCTTAAAAATTCCCTTCCCATCCATGCTCTTTTAATAAAAACATAGGGCCTGATTCATGGATATTTTCCACGGCGCACAGTATTTTTCACTGGTGCAAAGTGACTTTGCACTGGCAACAAAAACCCTGATTCATGCAACCGTGCAAAGTGTCTTTTGGCCGTGCAAAGTCACTTTGCACGGCAAATACACACTCTGCACTGTTGCATGAATCAGGATGTTTGTTGACAGTGCAAAGTCACTTTGCACCAGTGAAATGTACTTTGCACCATGCAAAATATTCCATGAATCCCTGTGTGAAAGGTTGTTTATAACACAACCATACGCACTTAATAATAAAAAACAACCTAGAAATCAGTAACACCATCTGCTGACATCAATTACCTTGCAGTAAATCAAAAGCAAAACAAAAACATTGCATGTATGTGCATGGGATTAAGACAGTGGCAATCTAGGTGGGAAGTAACAGTGCTGTACATAGGGGACCCGCACAGGGGTTAAATAAGGGTACAGGGTTAGCAGAATAGCTGAGCTGGACAGGATTAGCGGGAGGGGCCTCATAGATAGCAGTTAGGGTTGAGCGGTACCATCAATGGTAGGCGAGATGTTCTTCAAAGAGTAGGGGGTGTGAAATAACACCTACACAATTTCATTTTTCAACATAAAGTCTTTGGTGAACACTATCTTATATGACCAAAACACAGGTCCAAATGTATTTCTAATGTTTGTCCCAAAAATGTGTAATGAATTTCATGAAAACTGTTAGGCCAACAGAGTATTAAATCATTTTACAATTCAACATTAACACAAAATAGGCAACAAAAAAAACATAATAATTTCCAAAGACAAATTAAGCTAAAATATATTGCACATACAGTCGATATGAACCCCAAAAATGTCAAGGGCTAGTGTATTGAAAGAAGCACCAAAGAGGATTAATGCAAGTCGAAAGCACAACCATGTTCCACACATAGAACTTGGGCAGTCATCTAATTTTGACGTTGACTTAAAAAGGCTCAATGGAAATTATAATTATCCTCTAAAAATACAATGTTTATTAGAAATCATGGACATTAAACTCGTTTCCCGAGATTAATCACACCGTGCACCGAGACAGTGCCTGAAAACCTACAGGGAAGGTAACGGGCCGCACAAACCTCAAGTCCTAAACGATCAATTGACGTTGTGTGCGCGAAAGGCATCCACTCGTTCTTCGCTACACGTGGGGCCTCATTTACAAAGCGTGTTCCACTGAGATTGCGCCACTGTAAAACGCTTCTGTAAATTAGGCCCAGGATGTTTTGCCACCTTTTCTGCCAGCTATTTTGCTTTAATTGGAGAAAAAAAACACTACTTCTTAAGTGGAGCACTATGGGATAAAAAAAATGGACAAAATTCATGTACAGATGTGAACAATAAAATGTTAGTAGACAAGCACAACCGAAAATGTAACAAAAAACAGAAGCCGAATAACTGAAACCCTAAGAATGGAAAATCTGGAAACAGTGTTTGCTAGCGCCCGCCCTCACAGCCTCCAAACTGCATCTCCCCCAGACATGCACAGTTGTCCTTACATTTTCTGTGTAAGCACCCCAGTACAGGGAGGGGGGAGCCCGCCACCCCTGCTTAGGGGCCGTCCAGAATTGGCGCTGGCTGATAGGCAGCTGCCAATTGTAATTATCTACAATAACACTCCGCCATACCCTATTGTAATTGGTTATTCATAACGCGCTTAATACCCAGAGGTTGCTAAGCGCGGACGCGGGATTCGAACCCGTCTTGCACTGCGTTGTCTTGCTTCCAAGGCGAGCGTGTTGCCACTGAGCTATCGTCCGGACGCGAGCGGTGGCGCGCAGAGCACTTTTAGACAAAATCATAAACTGTGCAATGTATGCATCTGGAAATTGCACCACAAAATAGCAACACTATGTTACTTATGCAGACTGAGTCCAAATAAACCTGCATCACTTTGAACTAGTCATCATTGCACACATTTCTCAATAGAGGTATCTTTCTGCATCCAACTATCCTATACTTTCATATTCTGTATTTCAGAAAGAACCGAGTATAGAGCACTCACTCAGAAAAAAAATCCCAACGTGCAGCATCGCCGTGAATCTCTCCATGTTCATCCACAGCCAGAAATGGCGAGAGTAGGAACGCTGAGGGCAGTATGCCGAAAGAAGAAACAAGTTCACGGAAGCCAGAGGAGCAAACCCACAGAGCCCAGCAAAGGAAAGATCCGGAAGAGCAAGGGGACTCAGCCTATGTGGGGCTCTCCCTGTCCCGCCAGGTCTGTCAGACCAGCTGACAAAAGCAACAAAGCCAGCCAGGATTGGGGGAGTGCAGTCATGCCACTTCCTCTCTTGCAGCTCGCCTGAACGGATCTGAAGTATGTTCTTAAAGGCTCACAGGGGCTCCTGGGAGCAGATGGAGTGGTGCCACTAAGGAACTATTTAGGCTAGTAGCACTTGGCTGCTGTTGACTACTACATGTTGCCGGCACATCATGCCAACTTTAGGATTGTGAGACGGCTCCTCCGGCCTTACAGTGCTATTTGGGCATAACGGAATATGGCTCTGCTGCCTTCACCTGGTATACTTGAATGTGGCCCTACCGTGCTAGCTGGACATATTATAATCTTCCTCTCCCATTCAAACTGGGCATAATCGTATCTGGCACTATTATCCCAGAGCCCCACTGTGGGATGGTGTATGTGATATAAATGTGCTAATGTGTGCATACATATTAATTTGGAATACTGGAGTCAGTTTTTGCTGTGCCTGCTGGGTGTATGGACCATTTGTGTGACAAATGACTGCTGCTCTGCAGGTGCACAGGGATGTTCAGTGACTGAAGCGCCTTCTCTGCCCCACACTACTACTAAACCAGCAGTGACCCCAATCATGACGAAATGACTGCTGCTCTGCAGGTGCACAGGGATGGGCAGTGGCTGAAGCGCCTTCTCTGCTCCCACACTACTACTAAACCAGCAGTGGGCCCAATCATAAAGGAGAAACAGGCGCAACCCAAAAGGTATACCTTAAGTCGCCTTGTGTGGTAGTGCAGGCCGAGGGCAGGCATATCTTCAGGATGGGTGGCAGCTGATAACAGTAGCAGTCCGAACAGCTTAAGCACAATGGTTCCAAAATAAAAGAATTTCCAATCAAGGTTCTACAAAATGTAGACTTAATCACTCAACAAAATGCAAAGTGATTAAAAAAACACTAGGAAAACCAACCGCTGTAAAAAACAAAACAAAATTGAGACGTTTGTGTAAGGTCACTCTGGGTAAATTAGCTGGGGTGTTTAGGCAATCGATTGGAAACAATGTCACTGTTCAAGAATATATGTCTTTGAAACACAAGGTAGAGAAAAGGATCTTCAAAGTCACTATAATCCCAGAAAATATGGACTGGGGCAACGCCACTTCTGAATACCTTTATTCTTGTCTTTGAAGCTCGACAGCATCGAGCTAGGCTTCTAGGCACTTTTGCCATGGTTTCGTCATCATTTGAGTCGATGCGATCACTCTGTCGGTCAGCAGCGAGTCGTTTCAAAGGTGTGGGCTACAGATGGGTTAAACTGACATTCGAGACAGTGAGATGATGGCTTCCAACAGTTTGGGGAAACGGTTGAGTTGGTGGCAAGACGATGATTCTGCAGGATCCAGTCAATGTTTGATACAGGCGAGTTGATGGCCTCCAACAAATCACACATTGCCACTAAAATATGTTGCTCCCATGATGTTGCCTGTGATCTGGTTATGATCTGGTTGAGATGAGATGGTCCCCTTCTATGGGTTGAGCTAGCATCTGGGAGGCTAAAAATGCAGCAAGCGGTTCAGAGTACCAAAAGGAGCGCTGTGTGTCCTGTGGTGGCTTGAGGGGAATCGAGTCAGGTTGATTCTGCTAGAAGATGTCTTGAGGCAATGCAACTGTATTCCCGCTGCTTCTGGGTTGCTGGATGTCTTAATCCAGGAGCTCAAGAACAAGGTGAGTGGTTCTGTTCTGCACGCCCACTCCAGGGTGCTTTGCTGGCACCTAAGGGGGATCCTTCACCGCCAGTTAACAGGGTCCTGGTTCCAGTACAGCCAGCAGACAGGCCTTGGGGCACAGCAGCACACCCCAATGTTGCCTGGGGACCATTAGGGGACAAAGCTCTCCTCTGCCGTTGATGCCTTATGTCTTCACCTCTATTGCAGAAGACATAGGAGCAGGTTGTACCCACATGAGAGGTCAGGTGAATCCTTCTTGTCCTTGTTAAGGTCCAAAGATGAATCGAAGAAAGAGGGGGTACCCCTCTCCTTATAAAGACAAAATGTCACATGGGATTAGTCCAAAGCAAGCCTGCTGTAAGGGGGCCAAACCCTGTTGGAACATGTGACTCTTGCCTTCCGAAATCACAGCCAGAGTACCTTGTCCTGCAGGAAATGAAGGGACAGGAAGTTGTTGAGAGACCCAACAGAATTCAACATGGTGGCACCTGTCTCCTGGCCTACTTCTCTCTGGCTAATCTAACTCTGCTCTCTTCCCATGTCTTCTGACTTCAAAGGAACTCCAGTGGTAAGCACTGGCTTTGTTAGGTCACTCCTGCCTTTAAGGCACCACTTCCCAGGAGGCCTCATGTGCAGTGTTTCTGAGCCCTGGTAGGAAGGTGTTGCACTTCCTGCAGGGTGATCAAAAAGCAAGATCCTAGCCATTGTTCCGCATGGCAGCTGTGGTGGGGGTCAGATCACACACCAATACCCACCAGGCTTGTCATAGCTGAGAGTAGTATTATATCAAATTTCTGTGGCTGTAGAATTGTGTTCTCTTGGTAGATGCCATGCTCCAACCAGGCATGGCTATATTTAAATATTTACGTGCCACTAAACTGACAAAGCAGTACAATTATTGCGTTTGGAAACAGGTGCAAGAGATTAAAAAGCCACTGCTGCCTGCAAGAACACTATGTTCGAGCAGCTGTCAGAAATGCACGTGACCTTTGAACTTGCCCTGTTCCACTGCCGGGATAGTGCAGAGGGCGCCAAAAGGCGCTCTCAGCAAAGGCACATGTGTGCACCATAATTTTGTCATGGAGCATTTTATGGAGGGGTGTCTGATTAGCAGGCCTCTTTCGGAAACCTGCATCATTTAGGTAATACAAATTTAAAAAAGCTTGGGCTATCCCGTATTCACCAGATGGCATTCTGTCACTATTTGGGCATGATGGAATCTCACACAGATTTGTCAAATTAGCTAAATGGAATATTGCCTTACTTGTACTAACTGGGAATACTAATAGCTGGCCTTACTTTGCTGAGAATAAAGGAACACCGCCTTACTGTGCTCTTTCAACATATTCGAATCTGTCTTTTCTGTGCTAAGTGAAGACAACAGAACATTGCACTGCTGTACTTACTGGGCACAATATAATCTGAAAATTTTATTATAACTGGATATAACTGTGTCAGTTCTTGGGCATTGCTGCTAGAGTGGTTTCCACTGGCAATACCTGTCAATGTTGTGAGCGCCTGGGATTCTGATGGCAATGCCTGCTATCCGATGGCAATATCGGCCATGTGATGTGAGTACCGGAGTATCTCAGGGAAGTACCTGCCAAGTGAAGGTTGTTCTCAGTATATGGCCATGTACTGCCAATGGCAGACACATACTTGCAGAAAAGCCAAACTATTGGCCTGGTCAAGACTTATTTTATTAGTTTTACAGGGACCCATGCAATTATAGCTACCAAAGGATATGTACCTTGAAGCTTGGCCGTGTAAGGCAGAGTATTATATGTTCTCGCCTGTGCTAGAGTTATGAGGCTGGTGCAGACGCAGCTGCCCTAATCATCCTATTCAGCTTGCTGGTGGCTGTGCCAAGGCCTGCAACTTTCTCATGGTAAATTAGAAAAGGGGGAAGTTGTCAACAATGCTTAGTTCTGATATGAAATGTAACACATTCTGGATCACAGACATAAACAAGCACTGGCAATGCCAACAGTTTGGGCATTTGTGTAGGGATGGGAAAGGCACTTGTCAGGCACTGCTGTAGTGGCATTAACTGGTAATCGATGGTAGCAGATGCAAAATGGTGTGAGGACTTGGGCATCTAATCGCAGTGCCTGGCAAACGCCTAATACTTATACACAGGGCAAAACTGTTGGCTTTGCCAATATTTGTTTTTACAGAACTTCAGTGAAGGGCACGCAGAGTGCCTATAAATGGAGTGGCTGAAGGCAAACCTGGTAAGACATTTGTATTACACCAGAAGCAGGTTTAAAACTCCAACTAACACTCCAATTCATGGAATATTTGCCCGGTTCAAAGTGAATTTGCACTGCTGAAATGTACCCTTGCACTGCCGACACAAACCCTAATTCATGGAACTCTGCAAAGTGTATTATTGCCGTGCAAAGTCCGGGCAAAGTCTGTGCCTAGTCATTTTTGCAGCACAAAATTACTTTGACCGGACTTTGCACAGCAAAAACACACTTTGCACGGTTCCATGATTCAGGGCTTGTGTCGGCAGTGTACAGTCACTTTTCAACAGTGCAAATTCACTTTGAACCGGCCAAATATTCCATGAATCTGGCCCTCAGTCATAAAAGACTGCTTTGAAAAAACACTGGCATGCACTTGAGTGCAAAGTCTGATGGTAAGGCTTGATTAAAGTGAGCTCAAAGAGTTCCCATGGTGAGGTGTATTGGGTGGGTAGGGGCAGGAACTGGGTGGGAATGGCCATAGGGATTAAAATGGCCCTGGGCAGTCAATGGGTGGGCACATAACTAAACATCTACAGGTTGTGTCCCTTCTCATTTGCCATTCCTCCCAATCTGTTCTCTAATGTAATAGTTACGGCTTACATGTGTCGAACAGCCAACACAACCAAGTACCTGGCCCTTGAATTGTCCATTAACCAGGCTACACTTTTACTAGCGGGAGGTGTGTAAACGTTTCCACATACTCTAGCAACACTTTCCCCGCGTGCTGGCAGTAGTCTGCTCAGCTTCCTGCTGCTAAGAGGCTGTAATCGTTGATATAATTGTCTATGGGTGTTTAAAGCCCTTTAAGTGAAAGAATTGTTCTTCTTTACATGTGTCTAAGCCACTGCCTCGCTTTAACTCCCTCTTTGGGCCCGATTCTGAGCACCATGTAAAATAAGAAAAGTCTCATTCCATGATGAAAGGACACTTTTCGTATTTGCTCGATTTTCTGAATCTTTATATAGGCACGTAACATGGAGCAAAAAAGAAGTAATTCATTCACAAAATTACACTCTTCTTAGCTTGCATAGAGCTCGGAATCAGGCCCTCTGTCTTCATGCCCGTCTCTCTCACTGTCATCTCGCCCCCCTCTTTGCCCAGGTCTAGGGTTCTCTTTCTATCTCAGCCTCTGCTCCACGGTCCTCTTCTCTCACCCCCTCTTTCTCCATTGCTTTTTCACCTTGTGCTCTCACATGGCGCATTCCTCTCTCTTTTTGTTGCCTGCCTGTCTTTCTACATGCATATCCCTGGTCTAAAATGATGACCTTGGAGACCATCCTGGGGTCATCTGATGATGATTGAACTACACTAGAAGTCAGTCCCACGTCATCAGACGTCATCACGCTGTTAAAGCCACCAGCAAATATCTCAGAATGGTGGGTGATGATTTGGAGATGAGCTTAGGATGACTTAATGAATATGCTAACATCATCCCCCTTTTAGAAAACTCTGTTCCTGATGCTTTTAGGATGACCTACTGATCACTTCAAGAGATTGCACTTTTGTCCCCGATGATTTGGGGATGATTCTGGGATGACCTGCTGATTACTTCAAGAGCATTGCCATAAAACATGTTTGTTCTTGATGATTTGGGGATGACTTACTGATTACTTCAGAACATCAGAGTTTGTAGGATGATATGCGGACCAATACAGATTGTCATTTTGTTTTTGCTTAGTTGTACTTATGCTGAATGAATCCCCACTGTGGCAAAGGTAAAGCTTGAGACTATGTTGGGCCAAAATGAAAGCCAGAGGCCTAAACGTAGCATGCACCCGTGAGAATCCTTTGCCATCCCAGTCAAAAGCAGGCACCCATCCCCCTCACAATCCCCAATGTGGTATGGATACAGACTGACACTATGTTGGGCCAAAGTGGAAGAAAGAGGCCTAAACATAGCATGCACCCTGTGGGTGAGAATCCTTTGCCATCCCAAACAAAAGCAGGAACCCAGCACCCTCACAATAAATATATCGGCATGCTGACTTGTTAGGTAAGAATTGGTGTAGTCCCACTGTGTGAGACTACAGAACACTTATCTGCTTGGTATTAGGTAAGCCCACCTTTTGGTATAGGTCTGAACTACACAGGTGGGCAGTGTGACTGAGCAGCCAGGCCTATCTCAAGAGGGAAAACTGTGAGCTGGAGAGCTGTACAAATGAAATCTGTAAATACAAGCAGCCAAGTAACACTTACACTCAAGGTTTCAGTTATAAAAATAGTTATTTATTTAAGATCATGTTTTAAATAAGCGTTCTTTAGAAAAGCAATTCATGTAATAATGTAAATATACTTTAAAATTACTTTTCAGAATCAGAGCAAGCTAGTGGATAATCTTTGGATATGCTTCATACACAATTGCTACACCCTGGGGTGACTTCAATCCCAAGGACAGCAATGGCATTTATATATCGCAATAGTTATACTTTGCAGATTCTGATGTTGCAGAAAGGAAAGGTTTAAGGAAGGAAAAAGGTTAAACAGGTTCTCAGTATACGTGAGGACAACTAAATCTTCCAATGAAATCTAGACAAGCCTTTCCATGCAATATCAGTCTAAAACAAGTTAGCACCTATGAGGGACAAATCATATCAAAGTCAGTGGGCTAGAAGAGTCTGCAGGGAGCCAGGACAGCCAAAATCAATTTGAAACAGTCTATGGAGCTAAGGCACTTCTTAGAATCAGAAGTCTTGCACAAAGTTAGAGAGTTTATTAGAAAATCACTTGTAGGCTCACAAACTGTGAAAACAGAGTTCGAATGAACTCTAAAAGTAAGCCACTGTAATTCCCAACTGAGAAAAGCAAGGCTAAAAGACAGTGAGGTAAGTACCCCAAGTCTAAACAGTACCTCTGGTTTGAAGAAGAGTGGTCCAGCTGGCTTCTGTCCTGCTACAGCGTTGCTGACCCCATGTTCCTGAGTCTCAGTCATGGGATAAGAGGGAGGACATCTGTAGGGCTCCTGCGGTGATACTTCGGAGGTCGTTGGCAGCTACGGGCTCTTTTCGGATCAGCTGCACTTTGCGGTTTCAGCGCTTAGTAAACAGCACTGTTGCGGATCTCTGGTACTGGATCTCTGGTACCGGTTGGGGTTCCTTCACTCCTTGGGTCTGGTGAGGGGACTCTAGCTCTGGTCGACCTGCTTCTGGAGTGTCCTTAGGAGACTGCTGGAGCTTCTAGATGGATTCCAGACGTTTCACTCGACTACGGATTACACGACCCCTGGCACATGGTTCTTGCAGCAATGAAGAAGTACAGGCAGTCAGGGAAGATTGTCCAGTGGAGTTCGTCTCTGGGTTAGTTGGTCCCACTAACCCAAGGGGAGAAGTCCTCCATTCCGGAGCTTCTCTGTCTGAAAAGGGAGTTTCAACACAGCAGCAGGGCTTCACCTTCAAAAGGTCCAGGAAGATGCAGCAAGCTTCGTTCACGGTTTCTTCGTCGGGTGTTTCTCCCAGTGGTCGACTCTGCCTCTAGTCCCAAAACCCTCGCCTTTTAAGCTGGTTTCTCCTATTCATGCACAGCCTAGGACAGCCAGCCAGCCATTCAGGACTGGTTGCATTTAGGCATTCCTAGAGGCAAAAGACAGGGGAGTTTCGGGACCCTCCCTCACATCCTGTCCTTCCAGACACACTGGAGCCAGAGGTGGGCCACAGGGCTGAAGTGCTCCAAAGGCAAGACAAAGGGCTCCAATCTGTTCGACGCACAGAGTAAAACCCAAGAAAGACCTCACAAACAGAAAATGGCAAAAAAAGAAGACGGGGACCGTTTTTATAAAATGGTCACTCCTGGGTGCTATACTGCAGCTGAGGGTTCAGCCTGCGGTAGAAAAACACAATCGTAGGAAACATTAAACCACTGCCACTAACCATTTAAAAGTAGGGAGGGCAACATAAAAATGTTATATGAGAATACAGGATAAGGGGCTTCTAGGTAACCCCCCAGCACTCCACATAAAATGATGTGTGCTGGACCCACAAAGAGAAAAGGTAAGTAAAGTCAATTTCACTTTACTATTCTTGGGAACAGTAGATCACACAAGAAAAGGTATTTTAAACCTTATGAGAAATCTAAAGGATTTCTCAGTGACACTTCACTGAAGGTGCTGTGCGTCGCCATACAAAAAGTAGATGCATATGGAGTTTGTCAGACTCCCAAAACAGGGAAAACACATAATCCAAAAGGTCAAAACACAAGAGAGAGTGGGGAAGGGGTCTCACTCACTCCAGGATTAAAATTAAAAAGTTCTACAGTCCGGCAAAAGAGCTGGGGGTCTCTAAGGTTGAAGGGAATTAGCACAGATATCAGAATTCTCTCTAACATGACTGCACCAATATATGCCAGTATTCACATGCACTCCTTCGCACAGTATTCATGTTTGCTTTGCGCAAAATCCAATAATCAACAACCATAATGAAAAGTATCTCCACGATAAAAAAAAACAAAAGAAAAGGATCCAAATAAGAAAGAAGCAATAAACAAACGAAACCACAAAGTCCCATCAACCGAGGTCTCAACTACCCACAACCTACCAAATACAAGCAACAGCAAACCACAAATAGCAAAGACTAAACCCAAAAGACCATGAAAAACACCAATCAAGAGTGGATGCCCACTAAGGAACACAACCCACGCATCATGTCTCGCCACAAGAAAGACAAAGAAGCCAGAAAAGACAACAGAAATAATAAGAAATCCCAAACCACTCAGGAAGGCACAGACCAGCATGATCCCACAACCCCAAAAAACTGACAAACATCTGAGATGGCCCAAGGAGACAAATAACAGAGCAAAGACAGACTACAATGCTCGCGACCTGTCCACATAGGACAATGTGGTAAACAAAAACAGCAAAGCAACAACGAACCGACAGCCAACAAGCTTCATGAATACAGACCCAACCAGGACACCAAACGGATGACAACTAATAAACCATCCCAACCCGGTCTCCACTAGCGATGTCACAGTATTGATTTTTTGACGGTATGATAACCTTCATGTGACATGACGGTATACCGTGGTTATCGCGGTATAGCGCATACGCGTGCTTAACCATTATCTTAAATAATATTTTGCTAGGAAAAGTCACACATTTTCAGCAAGACACAAACCACAAACAAGAGATGCCACTGTTGCCTTAGTTCGTCTTACATTTTTAGTTTAGTTTAACTCAGCAGAGGGGGATCTATACATTTAGTTGCTTTGATAATTGTTATATGCCATGGACAGCAACTTTTGAAAGATATTCTTGAGAAACAAAAGTAAATTGTACACCATAACACTTGTACCTATAAGGCCATGCCACAGTAATACATGACTAGACTGGCTGCACCAAAATGCCAGTGTAGCCATGTAATGACAGATGTCATACCTACTTTATTAAGAATACCCATTAAAAAAAAAGTTTTAAAAAAATAAGGTCTCTCATGCCACAGAAATAAGTGACTACACTAACTGTACAAAAATGCTATTCCAGTCACTAAACACATATGCTGAACAAAAAAAGTGTGCACAACTGCACATAAGCCCCTACCCTCAGATGTGAAAGTACACATAACGTGGTTATAAGTTGGCTGGCATCCGTGGGGAGGGAGCTGATGTGAGCATTTGATTTGGCTGAGGAAGATGGGCGGTGGAAGTCTTTGAAAGTAGCAGCTTTAAAGTTTCACTGCGTTTGTGCAAGTACATTTTTCTGCAACGGCGCAAACACGATAAAACCTGAATGCCGCCAGTTTCAGGAATGGCTTCCCTCCTCACTTGTCTGCCATACGCAAGTGAGCACATCCACCCCTTTCGAGGGCTGCATGTGCGCCTGGGCTAAAATTTCGAGGGGGGCTGCTGGGGGAGTAAACCCTTCTAAAGTTGGTGGAGGCGCTAATTTCAGAGAATGTGGGGGAAGGGCAAATTTACTTGTGTGGGGGCATCTAACTTCTTTAAACATTCCAATGAGACTATTCTGGTGAAGTTTCAATGTTAAAAGCTGTTAAGCTCTGCCCTTTACCTCTGACAGCACCCACTTAAGGACTGCTGTGAGAATGGGCAGTCTCCTGTACTCCCTCTACCCTTCCAATCACTCCCCTGGCATGCAAGAGCTAACCCCACTACACGATTTCAATTGCCTAAAAATGTATGCATAACTGTTCTCTTAATTTGCTTCTGTAAATCATTTCACATGGACATTAGGGCATATATAACATTCCTCATATGACAATGTGTCTTCTTTCATTGTTCGGTGTGTTACACCACTAAAACCACTACATTTAATAAAAGGTATCTGCAAACACTACAATGCCTTAATGGGAAATAGCCTACTATATCGAGTCGCCCCCTTTGTTCTGTAGCGATTAGGTTCTTTTGTGGTGGTTCTACATCTAATATGTATTAGGTGCTTCTGCAAGTTTTTCTTGGCAAACATTAGTTGCGATTGATCAAATTCAAAATCTTCCCATAGTAAAGGCAAACATCGGTTGCACTTTACCAAAACAAACATTTTCCAATAGTTGCCAGCATTTCTTTTACCATTGCTTTGATTTTGCAATGTATTTCTTCACTACCCATTGCCTGCAGGCACCTCTCGCCTTAATCTGCAGCCTGACATTTTTCTCTTTTTAATTGTCAAGTTAATTTCATGGGCAGGGATGCTGGCCACCACCCAAAGACTGGAAGATGGCAGCAGCGATGTCACTTTCTCACTGCAAACCTTTCCCCCATACTTGGTTTCCCCCTTGGTAAAGAATCCACCATGGCCTCTCTGGGAAGCCCTCTTGCAACACAAAGCATGACCCTGCCTGCCCGACAAATATGAAAAAAGCAGAAATGCTACACATTGCTCTCCAGACAGCCAACATCAAAATATGAATGTGCTGTCTGGTCTTTCATGAGTTGGCAGAAATACATACCAAAAAGAGTCTGCCAGAAATGTGCTTTGTTTATGAATCCATGCCCACATCATACAATGCATTTGCCATCTGGTGGTCCCAGTGAATTATTGTAAAGCCGAAGCTAAAATGGGGCACAACCCCGTAACTACCTCATTTGGCTATACCTCACTTCCTCACCAACCTTTTGCTTGGCCCTCCTGAAAAACAGTTTATAGAAATTATAATGTATTCTACATCACATCTGCTTGTGGTTTTACCAACCATTCTGTAACCCAGATTGAGTGACTCGTATGTTTGTTGTGTAGCAAATATGCTTCTCGAAAACCGCTCCAAAGAATGTAAACATAGTCTAGATTATGTTTTACAGGGCAATGCAAAATGGCTCACCATGTATGAATGAAATATATTCCACTTTCAAAACCTAACACACAAAGCACTGCGGGCTACTCTTAGCGGTCGTCTCTTAAAACAAGTTGGAGGGCTAGTCATAGAAAGTCTCCGTCTTTTGCATCTTGGAATGCGTTCTGGCTATGAAGCATGAAGAACAACACTGGCCAAGGAAAGTCTGTCTCCCAATCTATTACACTCTTTCATGCTTTCTCTCGCTCACACACATACAGGCCGTCACACTCGCTCTCTAAGAAGCTTAACCATCTTGCACATATCCCCAATAAGACAGCGCTACTGTTTAGAGGCATGGTAAAACACAGTTCAACCCTGTGATTTACATTGCATAGTACATACGAATGCAGGTGCAGGGCTAACAGTGACATGCGTTGTGTTAGTAATTGCAGCGCCTCTGTTTACACGAAGCCCAGGCGCCTTTTAACTTGTGTCATGTCGGTCCAGCCATGACTGTAGATCAGCCAGGTCAAGTCAACATCACATAAACTTTCATGGGGGTGGGGGACGGGCTAAAGCCCAATCAACTCAATGGTGTTGCGCCACTGCAGAACATACAGTTTTCACATACCAGGGGCGAGCACAAAATACAAAAGGACTTGAGAGAGGTCCTGACTCCTGAAACTCACCTGAACTAAGAGCAGCTAGCTGCAGATAAGGGTTCAGCAGGGCTCCCGCTCCAATGCCGGTGTGGCACACCCGCCTGCCACTTTCGCTTCCAGTGATGCGAATCTTCTCTGGGACTTTAGTGGACCATGATGGCTCAGGCTCCAGTGGTGGGTACTGGGCTGGGCAGTTAACTTTAATGAGTTAAGAGTGGGCATTACTACATGAGCGCTGTCCTGCTACACGTGCAACTGTCTCTCTGATTACAGCATGGGGTGGGGGGGCATCGCAGCCCAAGCAGACTCCGCCTGCACTCTCACGCTCAGCATTGGGTGGAGAGATGAGCACAGAATTCAGTGCCTGTCTGTGCCCAAAGTGCTTAACGCCGCTCATCATGCACAGAGACTGCACAGCACGCTGTGCGCATGCCGCACATGTATTAAAATGAATGTAATTCGGTAAACCGTTGCAAATAAAGTAACGGTAATTAAATACAAATGAAAGTGATGATGGTATTTATACCGGTATACCGTTACATGCCTAGTCTTCACCATGGACAATACCTCAACCAGAACAAGGAACAAATTGGAAACCATCACACTCACTCAACACCCCCTATATCATCAAGACTGGAACAACAGAGGGGTAGCTACCCTATTTACCACCTGGAAACGAACCAACCCCGCCATAAACCTTATCGGTTTACTCGACAAAGAGACTGACCAACAAAGAACCACCCCACCCAAAAGACTCAACTGGGAAAAACCCACCTGGAACGGAAACCCAACCAACAACACACCGGTCAGAACAAACAATACTAACAACAACACAAAAGGGAAATACAGAAAACTACACTGCAGCCTCCTCAACATTAGATTCATAGCAAAACACTCAACAGAAATCAATGACCTCCTAAGCGAAGGAGGCACAGATGTGCTCTTCCTTACAGAAACCTGGCTATCAGACAACTATAAAGCTATCACAAACGAAGCAATACCCGACGATTATAAATGAATACACACCAACAGAGAAAACCGAAGACAAGGTGGAATCGCAATTATACACAAAAAAGACACCTGAGCATCTCGAATCATCACAACCAACGCGGGAGACTATGGATGCCTCCTAATCAAGATAGAACTCAACGACCAATCCCACATTGTATTCCTACTGATCTACAAACCATCTTCTTACAACCCCAACTTTGCAACAAAACTAGCGGACGAGGCTGCCATGCTATCAACTCACCACGACAACCTAGGTGAAAGAGATCCCACGGATACCAACATATATGCAACAGAGGACACACTCAACAATTAGATCCCCAAGGCCATTGACCAATTAGCACCAGCTAAAACATTCAAAGCAACACCAAAAAAACTGAACCAGAAGAACTGAAAAATGCCCAAAAAAAACCCACAAAATGGAGAGAACAATACACCAGACAAGACTAAATAAAATACCAAAGACAACTCAAACTGTACAAAGCAACAGTCCTCAAAGCAAAAAAAAAAAAAAAAAACTACCACGCCACAAGAATCGGCAAACAATTCACAGAAAGAACTCCATCACCCCTACACAAACACGTTGTGACAGTCACTTACACCAGAGCAGGGTCTGTGTAGTAGATGCACAGCAGTCACTGTCTCTGCGAACATTAGCCACTGCAGGTATTATATATATATACATATGTATATATAGGCACTTACACCAGAGCAGGGTCTGTGCATTAGCCTACAGAGGGATTATTAGATATGCAGTCACTTACACCAGAGCCCAGTCTGTGTAGTAGCTGCACAGCCGTTACTGCCTCTGCGAGCATTAGCCACTGCAGGTATTATATATAGGCACTTACACCAGAGCAGGGTCTGTGTATTAGCCTACAGAGGGATTATTAGATATGCAGTCACTTAAACCAGAGCACGGTCCGTGCGGTAGTTCCACAGCCGTTACTGTGTCTGCGAACATTGCACAGCCTGAACCGTGCCGTAAATGAGCTTTGGAGCAGCTATTCTGTCTACAATACCAACAACAGGCTGCCCCGTGTAATTTCAAAAGCAGATGTTTAGAAAATCACGTACTTACAGTATTTAATTTCAATGAGTGAAAAGTACAATACAAGGAATGACAGCTTCAACGTGCATTCCTAGAGGTTGCAAAAGGGCTCCTCTTAACAATATAACAACAAAGCGGTGAGAACGTCTAAGTTGATGGATGCTGAAAGAAATGCATATAAAATTCTCTACAAGAGCTGGATCGCATGCACTCACCTGATGCTGCCTGACACTGGACATGAGCGTTCCGTAAAGTGGACGGCAGCTACTAGTTCCCATCCGAGAAACGGACCGTAGCAACGGCCCGCCCACTCTTCCTCACGTGACCTCTCCATAGCAAGGCCCGCCTCTACGTTCACTTTGTCATCATTTTTGCACGAGCAGGAAGGCGAGGCGTTGTGGGAGCGATTCCTCCGCTGCAAAGCACGTTTCGTATAGTTATTGTTAAATTTGATTGTTATTTGGTTTCTGGTACTTTAATGCAGAGCGGCAATATTGGGAAGTGGGTATTTCTGTGTATTTTGCTGGCTTGTAATGTGCATCAGGGGTGAGACTTACATAAAGTACAGGCGGATTCGGTTTTTTGTTGTTATTTCAATGTATTTTGAGGATATGTAATGTGCATCAAAGGGGTGAAGCGATATTGGGGAGGGGGTATTTCTGTATATTTTGGGGGGTGTAATGTGCATTGGTTGAGGGGATTTCTCATGCAGATGTGCGCTTTGCACGAGGGAGATGTGTTTTATGGAGTGGGGATGGGCACAGTGCGTTCCTCCCTTCCCAATAGGACTTCCACTGTACCAGCGAACAGTTATCCTCCCCACTGGAGAGGGATGGGGTGGGAGGATTTGGTATGTGCAGCAGATGGGAATATGTGTCTTATGCAGACAGACACATTTGGGTACGAATTTCCAGCGTAACAGTTCAGTTATTTATTTCTCCTGCATTGGGGGCGATTTGGCATTCCCCGGGGAGGGGATTTTTCATTTACCCCTTTGCAATGTGTGGAAGAGATGGCTAAACAGCTCCCCCTGCCCTCCACCAGTGTCCCCAATTCTCCCCTGCCCCCGCCAGTGTCCCCATGTCTCCCCTGCCCCTGCCAGTGTCCCCATGTCTCCTCTGCCCCTCCCCATGTCTCCCTGCCCCCGCCAGTGTCCCCATGTCTTCCTGCCTCCACCCGTGTCCCCATGTCTCCCCTGCCCCCATGTCTCCCCTGCCCCTGTCCCCGTGTCTCCCTGCCCCAGCCATTGTCCCCATGTCACCCCTGCCCCTTGCCAGTGTCCCCTTGTCTCCCCTGCCCCCCGCCAGTGTCCCCTTGTCTCCCCGGCCCCCTGCCAGTGTCCCCCTGTCTCCACTGCCATCGCCAGTGTCCCCATGTCTCCCCCGCCAGTGTGCCCATGTCGCCCCTGCCCCCCATGTCTCCCCTGCCCCGCCAGTGTCCCCATGTCTCCCCTGCCCCTCCCTATGTCTCCCTGCCCCCGCCAGTGTCCCCATGTCTCCCTGCCCCCACCCTTGTCCCCATGTCTCCCCTGCCCCCATGTCTCCCCTGGCCCGCCAGTGTCCCTGTGTCTCCCTGCCCCCTGCCAGTGTCCCCTTGTCTCCCCTGCCCCCCGCCAGTGTCCCCTTCTCTTCCCTGCCCCCGCCAGTGTCCCCTTGTCTCCCCGGCCCCCTGCCATTGTCCCCTTGTCTCCCCTGCCACCGTCAGTCTCCCCATGTCTCCCCCGCCAGTGTGCCAATGTCGCCCCTGCCCCCCGCCAGTGTCCCCATGTCTCTCCTGCCCCTCGCCAGGGTCCCATGTCTCCCCTGCCACCCGCCAGTGTCCCCATTTCTCCCTGCCCCCCCCAGTGTCCCCATGTGTCCCCGTGTCGCCCCTGCCCCCGCCAGTGTCCCCATGTCTCCCCTGCCCCCCGCCAGTGTCCCCATGTCTCCCTCACCCTTCACCATCACACCCCCACCCCCTTTTGCACCCTCTTCTTTCCCTTTACCCCCTGTGTGTGCTTTCTTTCCCCCTCTCACCTTCCTGCCTTTACACCTTAGCCCCCTCCTCCCCTCTCTTCTCACTCTCCCTCTCCACCACCCTTCCCTCCTTGTCCTCCGTCTGTCTTTTTCCGGCACTACCCCAACTGCCGTCAGGCATAGTAATTCGTAGCCGCCTGTCTTTGCAGACGTTTTCCCCTCTCCTTTACCTCTGTCTGTCTTTTTCCGGCACTCCCCCAATTGCCGTCAGGCATAGTAATACGTAGCCGCCTGTTCTTTGAGACGCTTCCCCATCTCCCTCCCTCCTCCCCCACCCCCCTTCACCTCTAACTTTTTTAGCACTTTTATTATCGGTCCTTCGGCCACTGATAACAGCTCGTCTGTTCCCCCTTTCCCTTCTGTTTTTCTTCTCCCCCTCTCTCCCCAGCACTATCTTGATTATTCATCGACCTTCAATTGATAGTCACTTGTTTTGTTACACTCCTCACCTCTTCCCTCACCCACCTTCTTCCCCCTCCTCTTGTCACTCTTGCACTGCAACTATTGTCGTCAGGCATAGTAATGTTACTGCTAGTTTTGTTTTCCCTCCTTCCTTCCCTCGACTCTCCCTTATTGTTACATGCACTTGTACTATCTATTATGATTTGATAGTTATTTTTCACATTCTGTACTGTTTCAAGGACTTGTAAGAATGTACTGTTATTGTCCCATGTTCCCTCCCTCCTTGAAGCGCTTTGAAACACTTTGCGTATCGGTGCTATACAAATAAACAATCAATTCAATTAAACAGAGGCATTGTATTGCTTTCATTATCAGTCACACATTTTAAGTCCCTATGAGACCCGATAGCATTGTCTGTTTGTTTAAACTTTTGCCGATACTTTCTGTAATGCCTTTACGGTGTAATGACGCGTTTCTGTTATGTCGTCGTGATGTTTTCACGTGGGACGTCTACGTGCTTCGGAAGAGGTTTACGAAGGAAGGAGCGCTCCGTGCCGTGAATGGGCAGGTATTTATTTTTTATTGCGCATTTATAATGCGCTTATTCATCTCGGAGAAGCGCCAGGTATATTTAATGATGATAGTGGTATTTTTATTTATATCGCACTCATACACAGGTGTTTCAGAGCGCGACAAGGCAAGGGAGGAGAACAGGGGAGAACAAAACACTGATGGTTTTGTTTTTCCTATTTTGATTTTAGTTGCACCAACAGCGGATCTGGTATCCCCTTCCTCGGCTCCACCCATCCCCAACATAAGTTGTTTATGGCCGTGCCGCACATGGCGAGAGAATTTCAGGGCAGATTCGGCTGCCAGCAGCAATTCGGGTTGTACCGCCATCTTCACCCTTATCCAGTGGTGGAAATGGAAAAAATTTGGTGAGCTGTCCCACAAGGGCCGGGGTGAGGGCAGAGTTGAACGGGGCGGTGCCCAAAGAGGCAGGGTTTGGGGGGGCCGAGCTGGCAGTTGACCTCCGATCAAATGAAATGTCCAAAATAATAGTTTAAAACAGCGCAATTTCTTTCATGCTGCTTCTTTTCCAAACTATCAGTTCCACTTCCATGGCCCCGGTGATGTTACTGAATAATAATTTTGACCAGTGTTGCTGAGTAAGTATTCTTTAAAATGCACAATTTGCATCCCATTTTATTAAAAAAAACTCCCCCTTGGGTACTATCCAAACAGGGTCAGAAAAGGAATGAATTGCCATCTACAACTATGGGCCACTTTTTCATTGGTGCCCGAGACAATTTTATGGCCCAGTCCCACCCGCACTTGTACACGGGAGCAAACCGTACCAGCCATCTGTGCACCTAAACTACCAACAGCAATTTTAGTCTACACTGTGATCTGAGCTCATGCAGAGGAGTATTTTAAGCAGACTGTTAAAGAATCATTAAGAAGAGCAATTACTCTAGCTAATGGTGAAAGAGCAGACATCTGTTGGGAAATCCTGGTTTAAACCGAGGGATTGTCCTGCAACCTAATTCTTAAAACCTGCTGATTTCTGATCACCATAAGCAACGTTTTCTTTTACTTGAACCACACACGGCACAGCTCTTGCAGCTCCTCTCTGAAAGCAGTTGTGTGGCTGCACGTTGTGGGATTGTTTCAATGATAATAGGGGTATTTATTTATTCATGCAATGTTTGTCGGATACCTGTATATTTATTTTCTTATGCAATGTTTGTCGTATACAAGTATCCGACAAAAACTGCATAAATAAATGAATAATCCGGGTCCATGTATCGGACAAACATTGCATAAATAAACCGGGTTGTGGCTGAGGACTGTAACTTCCTCTGGTGACCCCGTGCACCCTGCACAGGGTCACCAGAGGAACTTACAGTTTGCTTTTCCTGCAGCTGTGACCTGTAACAAAGTCCTGCTGTGTACACATAGGGGGGCGGAGCCATCAGAGCGCTCATGGCGACAATAAGCTGCTCCACCCACCCTACTCCATGCCGCTGCGGGCACTTTCTTTTCTTTCCAAAGTAACCCAGCGCAGAGCATGGGCTTGGGGTTTGCGGCAGCTGACTCTGGCTGATCCCATGATCTGGCTACACATCAGGTGTCGGATCTGGCGAGAGCCGGCCCAATGACCAGCGCTGCCGTTATCTGCGCAACACGACTTTCACTGTTAAAACCGCAATGAGCTCACTACGACGCCATGCAGGTCCCTTGGTATGATTTCTGTAACTTTACTGCCTTTACGAGGTGAGGGGTTCTGAACATTGCAGGGAGATGTGCCTGACTTTACTGCTCAGTGCTGCCAGGCAGTGCATTAAGGTGTACCGGCCAGAGTCTGTACCCCAAGATGTCTTTCTTGACCACCCCCATATTTCTTTCTCTCTGTATAGGACTGACTTCCTTGATTTACCTGTGTTGTCCCACTGACTAGGTGCCTGCATGTTGCTTTGCCAGTATACAGTGAAAATACAAACTCCTATGTAGTCTTGCCAGCAAGATAACGAGTATTCAGCCCTAGAAAATAGCCACACTGTAGGCAGAGGTCTTCAATCTGTGTGGCGTGTGATCCAGGACAGCGAGAAAAGAGAAAATACATGCTCAGTCAGTGCAACGTGATGGGGGCACGGGAAATAAATGCAGCTTGGACATGCGTTTTCCTGCATTTGCAACATGTGTCCACGCTGCGTTGTTGCTTCCTGCTGGTGCCACCAGCGTCTTATTGCCTTGTAAGGGATGCCGCTTCTCGGCTCAGACCGCCACACCACAGTTGGAGGGAGTGCCGGCAAGCAAGCGTTTCAGACCTTTGTCGGTCCCTCTGCTTCCCTCTCCCCCTTTGGAGGAGTAGGTGAGTAGGGGGGCTGGATCACTTCAATGCTTGTTCTCTCTGCGCCCCTCTCCCTCCGTGCCCCCACCTTGCTTGGTCATGGGGGAAGAGGCGAGTGGTGACGGAAGCACTCATTGCCAGTGTTGTATGATATCCAGCTCCCCCACAGCAGATTGTTGGGCTTTCCAGCAATCTGCCGTGGGGGAGCCAGATATCATACAACACTGGTCCCCCTGCTTTGGCTGTCCCTCTGCCTCGTCACTCCTCTGGTCCATGGGACGGCGCTGGCTGGGTCCGAGATCTGGCATCAGATGTCTGGCCGGATCTCGGGACCCGGCCTGCCTCAGCCATGACCAGGCTCTACCGAGCCCCCAGCTTTGCACAGGGAAGCTGGGGGCTCAGTGACCTAATCTAAGCAGTACTCCTTTCCCCAGACGTCACTCGTGGATTTCCTGGCTATGTTTCCTCATCCCGTTTGTTTTTTCTGTCCTGAAATGGACACCACGGAAATCAATGGGCCATGAACATCCCTGTGGCGGGGAGGGAGGTGGTCACTGTTGAAAGAAGGCATTCTACTTGCTGGACATATAAAATGTGCGTTTTACACATTCAAAGGGAAAAATCATTTCCAAACTCAAAAATGCTGCTGAAACTCGCGTTCACTAGTTTTCTTTGAGATGTTTTTTTTCTTCCCCTGAGCACCACACCAATACAATTTGTGTGCCCCTTGCTTTATGTTTTATCACTAGTTATATGTATAAAGATGCTATGTTTACAAATAAATGCTTCCATTGTTCTAACAGCAGTTATTAGGAAATTAAACTGGGTTCATGGGTGCCACACAGAGGCATAAATACCCCAACCCCAGAGGGTGCTAGAGGGCCAACCAAGATAGTGGCTCCTCTGTGAGCTCCGACAGAGCTCCCCAGAAATCCTTTAAATCATTTGCCTTCAGTGCGATGCCAGACCACAGCTGAAAAGGTCCATCCCCCGGAACCCACCCGACCTACAGGGCATCAAAGGCTGAGCTGTAGAGGGCCTTTCCGTGGAGATACACCGGTGAGGACGTCTAACGGAGGAGGAGCCCCGCCACGCGAGCGGACCGGCACTGGCCTTGGGTCCACCCGCAGATCAAGGAACGGCATCAGGAGAAACTCCCCTCAAATCATTTGGCAAAAAACATTACCCTGACACCCAATTGGAGAGGAAACAGCCAATTGGACCCGTTCTGAGCTGCAACACTTGGGGGTCACTACGAGCACAGGTGCGTCGCCACAATCCAGCAGAACGAAATCACACGGGACGGTGCTTCGACATCACTAGCCGTCACCGGCGAGTTCTCCAATCTCCCTGCAATTAGTGGCCCTGCGGCTCCGTGCCTTAGCCGAACCGCAAGAGGCTCTGCTCTTTATCCGCAGTCATAAACGGACATGTCCGGTGACGAAGGCGGTGGGTCATGCGAAGACCCACCCTCAAGACCACTGCTCCTGTGACATATCCTAACAACGGACACAACGGCTACTGCCTAGGAGGAGATCAGTAGGCAGTGGCAACCCGTGTCCCCCCAAGGACTCCTGTTTCATGACAGAAGCGGGCACGGCGGTCACGCCATACCAAGCAGGTACGTGGATACAGTGACCCACGCCTGCAGCCCCCCCAAACTCCCAAGAACATTACACAAGGGACGGACATCCCCTGAGCCGGGCCCCAGCGAGCAACGCAACCCCATTCACACAAACTATGCAGCTGAGCCCAGTTAAATTAAAGGCTCAAAGGTGACACACCGCTCAATAGAACAACAGAGATATCAACTTGTCAACAGCCTAAAACCCCCACCTACGGAGGCACACCTTGCCGTTGGGGCTGCTCTGGCGCCCCCTTCCCGAGATTCAGCGGAGCCGACCCAGATCTCACACGCCCAGTTAACGTTCTCGGCGAACACTCCACCACCATTCCCAGAATACCCCAGGGCACGCCTGCATCTACAGCTGGATGAGTCCCCCTGGATCCCAATAAGAACCCTGGTCCACTCACAGTCTGCCACGTACTAGCTGCAACACTCGTAACCAATTCAGCGGGCCAACCCACACAACCTACAAAAAATACTGGCGATCCAACCTTAACTGAACCGGCTGCAGACTCCCAGACATACAGCAACCCGGTCTGCTCCTGATAATCCACGAGTACTGCGCTCTCCTAATCAATACTTAGACCACAATCCTTCCATCAGCCCTCCCACAGCCTACCCACACGTCTTGACACCCATCCCCAGTATACACACCCAACGTGCAATACTTCCAGCGCCACTGCGAGGAACCACGCAACCCGCCGTGCACCCAGCCCATGGCTGCACCCAGGAGACAACGTCAGTAACACACCATAAGGTGCGGAAAACCCCCAACTCAGACCCCACCAAACAGATCCTCTCAGATTGAAGTGCAATTTCCAGAACACACCGCCTGGCACGGCAGATAACTTTCCAACAAGCACCAGGTATCAGGAACCGCACCACACCACAACAATGGAGTGAGAAACACCACTGAGACACATTTTCTACAGAGCAGCTGTGAGGTGACAGGGCGACTCACCCCTGAGCCGACCAGGAGACCAACCATGTCTGGAATCACCCCAGGATTGCCACTATTTGGCAGTTCACAATCTACGCTCCTTCCATACGTAACAGTGGCGCCCATTCCACATCAGACAGCAAGAGTCCTTGACTAATAGGACAACTCAACAACACCCAATAGAGCACCGAGACCCTGGAATCCACGCAAGACAACAAATGACAACAGCATCAAACACTACATTCACACACTGATTCTACCGTTCAGAGCTTCCACCTTTCCCGAGTGCATAGCCGAGATACCCCACAGACATCAAGCAACCCCATCCACCTGCTTAGCCCAACTGACAAACAAACAACTCAGCATGGGGAAGAACGACAAATCCCAGCAGAAATTAAACTTTGAACCAGGAGCAATAGCCAGAACACCCAAAGCAGACACTCAACCAGACTCCCCTGAGTCAATCACAGAGCATGATGAAGAACCGGCTCCAACTATGGAGATCCGCGAAATCCTTTTGGAACTGGAAGCCGGCATTGGCAACCTCGACAGCAAACTGGATGCACTCTTAAGTCGACCAATTATAGCACCGACCTAGACAAACACGGAGAGAGACTCGACTCAGTCGAGCAGAGGGTCTGCGACCTTGACCATAACGCGTCCTCGCTAACAGCCAGGGTCACGTCACTGGAAACCCAGATGAAAGCGGTTGCCACCAAAAATGAAGACCTCGAAGGGCGATCACGCCGTAACATCAGGCTGATAGGCGTGAGGGAGAAACAACTCCCAGGAAAAATGGAGGAGTTTGTAGAGAACCTATGCAAAGAACTTTTTGGGGCCGCAGCGCTCTCACAGCTTTTCGTGGTGGAGAGAGCCCACAGAATACCGACCAGTCGACCCATCACAGGTGCCACTCCGCGCCCAATTATTGCCAGATGATTCAATTTCAAAGACCGGGACATGATCTTGCGACTGGCCAGAGACAAAGGCGACCTCCAATTCGACGGCGATAACATCCAAATCTATGCAGATTTCTCACTGACAGTCCAGGCACTGCGAAGATCTTTCACCGGGGTAAAACAGTGCCTACAAGACAACCAGATGCTCTACTCCATGCTATTCCCAGCAAAGTTACGGATTCAACATGAAGGGAAAGCCCAATTTTTCAACTCGCCGGAAGAGGCGAACGCCTTCCTAGATCAGCTAGGCTGTAGACCCTTAGACAACAATCCACGACTACTGAGGAGAGAACGAGCCAGAAGAAGCCCACCATGACAGCACAATCAACCCCCCAACAGTGACCTGTAAACAGTCTGCAACCTTGCCTGAAGGCTACACATAATCCCACTCTTGAGGGAGCTCGGGACCTTGGATGGGCACTAACGGCCCTAGCTCAGCACAGTTCATATTTCATTCGGGAGGGGGATGTTTTTTGACAGGCAGGTTGGGGGTTGCCCATGGAGGAATGGGATCGAGAATAACCCGACAACAGTTGGGGACTCATGCCAGTTATGGATCCATCCACCACCAGGTAACACCGCCACCACAGGATGACAGGAAGTCGCAACGTGCAAATTTCAGGAGACCAATTCAAAGACACAGAGCGAATTACACTGCACTCGTCCCCCCCCCCGCCAAGCGAGACAAGCAATCCAGCTGTAAATATAACCACCATGCACTGCGTTCAAGCTAGCAACCTGGAACATAAGAGGGGGCAATTGCCACACCAAAACGAGGAAGGTAACACAGTTCCTTCGGAGACACAACATTGACTTCACCCTCATCCAAGAGACACACTTACTCCCGGCATTCGAGAATCGCTGGGCCCGTGACTGGGGCTGCCACAGATATTTCTCCTCATACTCCTCGTACACCAGAGGAGTAGCTATTCTAATCAACAAGCAATCAAAATTCAGGTTACTAGCAACCCGGAAAGACAGCAAAGGCAGGGCCCTCATGGTACTAGGAATCCTTGATGGTATTGAAATTATCTTAGTGAATTCCTACGGCACGAACATGGACGGGTCGAACAACTTCAACTGGATAATAACGCACATGGGAGACACAAAATCAGCCACCATCATATGGGGGGAGACAAACAAAGCATTAGACCCACAAATAGAAAAATCCCGAATGCCAGTCGGCCAACCCTCCAAAGCAAGCCTGCAAATCCGTGAAATCTGTAAGGCATACGACTTAATAGACATATGGAGGCACAGCCATAGGGAATCTCGTGAATATACCTTTCACTCTTTCGTACACGGAACAAGCTCATGACTTGACTACATTCTAGTGTCCAAACGCAGCTGACTTCAGTGGGGTCACTGCCAAATTTTCCCAAGGACACTCTCGGAACACGCCACGGTCACCCTCGAATGTCCCGCCACTAACAAAAGAACAGGCAGACCCCACTGGAGCTGTAAACCAGGATCCCTGCAGGACCAAGTGTTCGCCAAAGAACTTCGGAGTGAGCTGGTCTCGTTTCTAGAAACCAACCGAGACTCTGTCTCATCCATTGGAACCCTCTGGGAATCTACGAAATGTTGCATCAGAGGGATATGTATGACCAAAGAAAATACGATACTGAAACTGATCAGGAAAGAACTAGCCACCTCTGAAACACGCCTGAAAGCTCTCAAACATGCATACTCCAGCTCCAAAGATCCCCACTCTCTTGCAACCCTCAAAGAGGAACTGATCAAGCGCCAAGCCACTGCGGAACGAGAGGCGAGATTCTTGACATGTGGACATCGCATCTGCCAATACAGAGAAGGTCAGAAACCTGGGGCCCTCCTGGCAAGACTGATAGCGGCAGATAAGAAACCCACCTTAGTAGACCAAATCCGAAACCCCCAGGGTACCCTGGTATACACTGAAGATGACATAGTCGAATCCTTTTGTGC